>NW_004444045.1:3138445-3173873 GCF_000243295.1 Trichechus manatus latirostris
TAGGACATACTGTGCGTCCACTAGGACATACTGTATGTCCACCCACACATACGATGCGTCCAGTAGGACATACTGTGCGTCTACCAGCACATACTGTGCGTCCACTAGGACATACTGTGCGTCCACTAGGACATACTGTGCGTCCACTAGGACATACTGTGCGTCCACTAGGACATACTGTACGTCCACCAGCACGTACGATGCGTCTACTAGCACATATGGTGTGTTTGTGCCTCTGGTGGACAAATTACAACCTGCCCAGTGTTGAGCTGCAGCCCTGGCTGGACAGTAGGCACTCCCTCTCTCCTAGTTCCAAAAGAATCCAGGTTACTTACAGCTGCTCAGGGCCTTCCACTTTGAATATGGAGAGCGTGTCTTTTCCCTCTCAGGTCTAGTCCAGACTAAACTGGTTGACTGGCTGAGAGCCAACAGAAGGGGCGGACACACTCTTCATTAGGCCAGATTTACCGTCTGCCTCCAATAAGTGGTTCAACATGCCTGTGTGACATGCTTTCCATCCTGCAAGGCTTCCTGCTGGCAAAGCATGCAGTTGGCTTCCCCGTGCGGAGAGCTAATTTTCTTTAATTGCTTCCAATGAGAGGCAAGGAGGCAGGAGGGTGGGTGCCTTGCTCATTGCTGCTGCTCTCCTCATCAGCCTTGCCAAGTGCTGAAAGTTCGTGCTCAAGGTCCTGTTTTTGATATTGGGGTAGGAAAGTCGGGGCACACTTCCTGGGAATTGAGGATCTTCAACTGGTTGCTTAGCCCTTGAAGATCTGACCACCTGGCCTTTAAAGATTTTCTTCGTTTTTGTTTTATGATTTTTTCTTTTGAATTTTATTTCTGATTTTAAGAATAATTCATACTCACTGTAAAAAAATGAGACAATAAAGAAAAGTTTAAAGAAGAAAACTAAAACCACCCTTCAACCTATTAACCTAGGAAGAACATTATTAAAATTTTGGTACATCCCTACTATTTTATTTTTTAAATAAATCTGTTAAGAAAATACCATATTTACATTCATATCTTGCTTAATTTTGTTTAAGGTAATACCAAGAAACATAGGTTTTGATGACTACATAAAATTCCACTGCATAGCTGTGCATATTTTGTGGTACATATATATAGTTTTGATCATCAATAATGCTTCATAGATATACTATACCAATCTTTGTTCTTATTTCTGATATGATCTTAGGACTGAGTCACAGAAGAAAACTGGGCTGAAGGGTATGTGCAATTTTAAGTGTCCTAGTACATAATTCCAAATTGTTATACCAATTTCTAGTGTGCCACACTACACCTTACTAGCATTAAGAATTGTCCTTTTTGTCAATGTGGTAAATGAAAAAATGGCATATTGTTGTTTTAATTTGCATTGCTTTGATGACTAATGATATTAAAGTTTGTTTTTTGTTTGTATCTTTAGCAGGCAAGGTTTTCCAAACTTCTGCTACTGAGATTAGGGAGCTATGTTGCTGAGAGGTCTAACACACAAACTGGTTAACATTGAGGAAATTTATTCGTTGTCACTTAGGGCAAAGTGAAGATTTAATTCATTAGTGTAAAGGACAAGCAGGAGGCATTGGTGGCTCAGTGGAAGAATTCTCACCTTCCATGCAGGAGACCCAGATTCAATTCCTGGCCAGTGCACCCCATGCACAGCCACAACCCTTTCATCAGTAGAGGCTTATCTGTTGCCACGATGCTGAACAGGTTTCAGAAGAGCTTTCAGACTAAGACAGACTAGGAAGCAAGGCCTGGTAGTGTACTTCCAGAAATTAGCCAGTGAAAGCCTATGAATCACAACCCTCCAGTCCACAACCGATCATGGTGATGGGGCAGGCCTGGACAGCGTTCCGTTCCTTTGTGCGTGGGGTCGCCATGAGTCAGAGCTGACTCGATGGCAGCGAACAACGAAGGGCAAATAACTCTTCGTTTGTCTAAAAGGGAACGTGGGTAGGAAATGTCCCAAAGTCAGGAAAGAAACGCAGCCCAACCATGCAGTCAAAAATATTTTTGGCCCAACCCTATTAACCATCACAGGGAGCATAAGGCTCTAGAAGACTGAGAAAGTATTGAAAGAAAGGAGGGGCATGCCGGATGAAGGGGTGGAGTATAAAGACAAATTTTTTTGTTGATTACGTTTTCTCCAGGGGCTGGCCCTGCTGACATGTTCAGGGGGCATGTCCAGTCACCTGGCTATCCATGCCTCTTTTGGAAGTACCCTGGGCCCAAGTGAATTCAATCAGACCTTGTTGCTGACATATCCACCAGAGGTTTTCCAAGCACATGCTTGGAAAAGCTTCTTCACGGTGTCTAGGTGATTTCTTCTTGGGTGGGGGTGGGAGGCTAAAAATTGTTCTACTCTGTCGATGTGTGACAGAAGGTGTTGGGAAGACCTGATGCTTGAAGGTTTTGATTTGACATAAAGGTACTAGTTCTGCGACATCTCTTAGGCCACTGTATACCCAGGGTGTATACTGAACTTGGGGTCACTGGGTAGTGCAAACAGTTAACACATTCGGCTACTAACAAACAGCTTGGTGGGTCAAGTCCACCCAGAGTCAATGCCGAAGAAAAGACTGGTGATCTTGTTCTGAAAAGTCAGCCACTGAAAACCCTATGGAACACAGTCCTACTCTAACACACATGGGGTCACCGTGAGTGAACTCCAACTGGACATCAGATAACAACAAAATACTGAGCTTACCGGCACTCCCTGGACACAATATAATGTTACACAACTGGCATGGTATAGGATACACTTGGTTTTGATGGCAGATGATATTTTTCTTGGTATCAGAAGCACTTCCATAAATACCAGTCCATGAGTACTCCTTGAGACTACTCAGAAAACATACTCCAAGCTTGGTTTGATTCTACCTCTGTTAGCTGTTGTTGTTAGGTACCATTGAGTCGATTCCGACTCATAGCAACCTTATGTACAGCAAAACAAAACACTATCCAATCCATCACCATCCTCACAATTATTGCTATGTTTCAGCCCATTGTTGCAGCCACTGTGTTAATCCATTGCACTGAGGGTCTTCCTCTTTTTTGCTGACCCTCTACTTTACCAAGCATGATGTCCTTCTCCAAGGACTGGTCCCTCCTGATAACGTGTCCAAAGTACGTGAAACAAAGTCTTGCCATTCTCACTTCTAAGGAGCATTCTGGCTGTACTTCTTCCAAGACAGATTTGTTCGTTCTTTTGGCAGTCCATAGTATATTCAATATTCTTTTCCAACACCATAATTCAAAGGCATCAGTTCTTCTTCGGTCTTGCTTATTCATTGTCCCGCTTTCGCATGCATATGAGGCAATTAAAAATACCATGGCTTGGGTTAGGCTCAACTTAGTCCTCAAGGTGACGTATCTGATCTACCTCTACCTCTATGAAATGACTGTCTGAGTATGCCTTAGTCTCTGTGTGCCGAAATTTTGGTCAGAATCTTTGTCTAGAAATCAATTATAGAACTTAATTCTTGGATCATTATGAAATCAGGCATTCTAAGATGGAAAGGACCTTCAGGATCATTTAGCCTAAATGTATTATCCCTTTTGCAGATGGGCAAACTGAGGTGCAGAGAGGTGGAACTTCCTCAAGGTCATCTTACACAGGTGGCAGAGGCAGGACTAAACACTCTCAGTGCAGAGGTCTTCCCACTATATCATATTCTTCCCTACGCAGAGTCATAAACTAAAATCTCAGACAACAAGATGAGAGCCTCAAATTATAGGACTAGAAAGATCCTCAGAGGTTATCTGGTAGTTCAGGTGTCCAGGGGACTTGGCCAGGGTTATGCAGCTATTGACTGTAGAACCCAAACCCATTGCCATCAAGTCGATTCCGAATCACAGTGACCCTATTTGACAGAGTAGAACTGCCCTGTAGGATTTCCAAGGAGTGGCTGGTGGATTCGAACTGCCAACCTTCTGGTTAGGAGCCGAGCTCTTAGCCACTGCACCACCAGGGCTCTGACTGTAGAACAGGGACAGGGATATACTTCTCTTGACCTCCAATCCAGTGCTCTTTCCCTACAACACTACACTGTGTAATCTCAAAGAACATGTCTCTCCAGGATTGGCCGAGATTAGGTAATTCAAGTGTTTTTTTTTTAGTTTCATGTCTACTTGTGGCAAAGGGTGCTGATTTTCATTTCAGGTGTGTACTTGAGACTTCTTGATGAGGCTCTGTATGCCTCAGTCTAGGTGTGTTTTTGTTGTTACCATGTTGTGTTCCTATAAAGAGACTTTTTACAGTGAACCAGAAAGCTGTCTGGTTTATTGCTACGGTTGCAGGCAGGAAGGAACATGGTGTGTGGCTTCTGAACAGATGCTGGCTGCTCTTTAGTATAAAAACAAAAAAAGGCGAGTTAATTGACTACAGACATATATGCTGGCGAGCTCTCAGTTGCACTGTGAGTTCTTTCTGAATGTAAGCGCTTACAAAGTGTCCGTCAGCCCTCTCAGAAGCACTGATCCTGTGGACTCATGGACTTTCACCATCAGCAGTCTACCACCTGCTTGCTTCTGGTGCTCTGCCAAGTCATCAGTAATTTTCAGAGATCCTTTCGAAGGTTATATGTAGGAGGATAAATATGGGTAAACAAAAACCAAACCTGTTGTTGTTGAGTTGATTCCGACTCATAGCGACCCTATAGGACAGAGTAGAACTGCCCCATAGGGTTTACAAGGAGCAGCTGGTGGATTCAAACTGCCAACCTTCTGGTTACCCAGCCAAGCTCTTATCTGCTGTGCCACCAGGCTCCTCGTGGGTAAACAAGGTGCCTCTATTTAGTGATGGCGTCTAGTCCTTGTGAAACCAAAAGATATTTGTGTTAGTCTGTGGAGTTTTATCAGTTAGGTATTGCTGCATATCACACCACCCCAAAATCCAGTGGCTTGAAATGATAAGTGTTTATGACTGTTCACGAGCCTATGGGTCAGCAGGATGGTTCTGTGAATCTGGGCCAGGCAAGACTGGTTTTGGAGGAGCTCTCTTATGTGTCAGCAGTCAGCTGGGAGGTCAGCTGGGGACTGGATGATCTAGGATGGCCTCAATCGTGTGTTTGGCTATTGGCAGGCTTCAGCTGGGGCTATAGGGATGACTGGTACCTGTTTCCCTCATCATACAGTGGCTAGCCCAAGTTTGTTCACATGGTGGGGGCAAAGTTCTTAGGGAGAGGGTTGAAGTAGACATGGCCTCTTGAGGCTTGGGATTGAAGCCGGCATGTTGTGTCTTATGCCACATGCCCTTGGCCAAAGCAAGTCACAAAGGCAGCCCAGATTCAAAGAGACAGGAAATGAACTCCACCTCTTAATGGGGAAGGGAGATCAGGACCTAGCTGGTGCAAACAGTTAATACGCTCGGCTGCTGACAGAAAGATTGGCGGTTCGAGTCCACCCAGAGGTGCCTGAGAAGGAGGACCTGGTGATCTACTTCCGAAAAATCAGCCATTGAAAACCCTGTGGAGTGCAGGTCTTCTCTGACACACATGGGGCCGCTATGAGTCTGCGGTTGACTCCACAGCAACTGGTTTTTTCTTGATAGGGGAGCTGCAAGGTCACATTGCTAAGGGGCATGGATACAGGAGAGAGAACAATTGGGGACATTTTTGCAATTAGTGTATCACAGGCTAAAGAGGTTTTTAGAATTTGTCTTCAACTTTAATCATTTTCAATCACCGTGGCTTAGAGAACATTTCTTAAAGATCAGGCATCCTTCATATATCCTGTGTCCTTTCCGAAAGGGACTAAGATTTTGCTGTACTCTCAGCCCTGCCCAGGTGCTCTTGGTCTGTTATACCACATCCCCATTACTTGGGATCGCAGCACCTGGGTATACTTACCGACCATTCACTAGTGCCTGGTTCTGCGGAGCTGTACACAGAGCTCAGTACAGAGAAGCCCTCCTGGATGCAGAAGAAAAGATGGGTAGGTCAGAAGAGAAAAGGCTTTTTATCAAAGAATGACATGTGTTGTACTCTCCGCAGAGTTGTTCCCTTTCAGTTTAAAGATGAGCACATTCATTTTTGTGTTATTTCATTTGTTTGCTTTTAATTCATTTCTTGTTTCTGGGGTTACTTATTTATTTTCATCAGATACAACACCCAGTTAGCATGTCTAAGATCTGACAACCTAGGAAGGAAATAATCTATTCAAAATTAGCTACACTCTTATTCTATAGGGAAATATATATATATTTCCATACACATACACACACACACACATTTTCTAGCTGGATCCTGCTAATCCACTAGTGATAGAAACAAGACTAGAAAAAAAATATATTGTCATTTCCAATCACTATGAATGTCACTGAATGGTTGAGGTCAATGCCTAAGGCTAAACAAATAAATAGAAATTATTTTTAACCGCAGACTGCCAGTGGAAGTATTAACACACATAATAATAAGAATGATTAGCCATTTTGGAGGGTAGCATAATAGCCTACAATTTTTGTACAAATGCTGCTGACTTTCGGTAAGTGCTTTAATTCTCAGGGTACTGTTTCATTATTTCTTAGCAGGAAAATTGTTGAGGAAAAATAATCCTGTTACAGATGGATACTGTGTTCTAAGGAATGTAAAACCCAGTAAATCCATAGAAAATAAAGACTTCTTACATTTTGACTTAAAAGGGACCTTCCACTTACAAGGTTTCATTGTTTTGATTTGTTTAATTTGAAAAGTAAGTTCCTTTCATATCATCAATAATGAGATTTCTGCGACATCCATGACAGTAGTAGTCCTTCTTTTGAATTGTCAATGAGACAGGAGAAGGATAGGTAAGATGGTGGATAGCTAGGCCAGAACACTGGAAGAACCCCCATAACAGCTTGTTAAACTACACTAACAGCTCTACTGGTAAAGTAGAGGGTCAGCAGCAATGAGGGAAACCCTGCATGAGATGGATTGACACAGTGACTGCAACAATGGGCTCAAACATACCAACAGTGGTGGAGATGGTGCAGTTCCAGGCAGTGTTGTGTTCTGTTACACGTAATGTTGCCATGAGTCCAAGCTGATGTGATGACCGCTAACCACAACAGCTTGAACCACTGGCAACAGGAAAATGCAGCTCTATATTCTTTTTCTTCCTTTCTTTTTTGGTTTTTGTTTGCTTTTTTTCTTGACATGTTACAGAAAAAGGGAAAGAACTCTATTCAGGTTGAGTTGAGATACTTCAAAGTGATCTTTGATGATGAGCTATGACTCTGACCTTTTCACTGGTACAAATTTAACTACCTGGATAAACTAACTTCACTTGCCTACATTCTTCCTTTGAGAAACTCCTGGATTTCTTCAAATTCCAAATAGAAGGAGAATTACAAATTATTTTCCTTTATTTTTTGTCTCTTGATTACATCTCAGATCACAGAAATTGATACGTTTTTAACTTGGTGATTTCTTACTCATCAATGACTCCTTTTAGGATGCTTAGCAAGTAGTGACCTCTCTGACCTTTCACCTTTGTGCCCCTTTGATCCCGAGGGATGGACTTCCCCATCTCTGTGCCCTCAGACTGTGGGGGCCGACTCCGACCCTACACAGGGAAAGACCACTGATTCCTCACCAAGTCTATCTTGTTGGGCGTCCTAGGGAGCAGGCTCCCTGCTTGTTCTCCAGCTTCTCAGAAATAGGATTCTTGTTTGCCTAGCTCTAAAATGGGACCTCACAGGATTATTGTGAAAGGCAAATGAGAGAATATTTATGAAAATACTATGTAACTCTCAAGGCTACACAAATGTAAGGAGACATTATTATCATGATCAACTTGAACCCTTCATTCTCTGAAATCACTCAACTGCCAAACTCACCCTTTAGTTCTTCAGTGTCTGAATTGCTTGCCCTTGAACCAAATCTCCCAGGTGTTAGAGCTCCTTACAGTGCCACTTCACCTATCAAAAGCTGGCCTGGAATAGTGACCATTTTCTTACTTCATCCCTGCTTGACTACGCTGGATCCTGGTTATGATTAGAACTTGGTTATAGACCTGTGCTTTTCTGGAGAGCACTAATCTTACATCCTAATAATGTAAGAGAACTCACATTACAGGTAATCAGTTATGAAATCAGACACATCCTGTGCTGAAGGAGTTTACAGTAATTTAGATCAGTGTTTTTGGCATGCACACACATGTATGTGTTTGCTTGTTCGGTTTGTTTTTCTCCAAAGAATCTTTCTTCCATTAGACTTCTCAAACAAAGAGCCTCTTTTAGGAGGTCCCTGGTCCTCCAGCAAACTCCAACACTCGTCAGAGTATGTTGACAAATGCAAGTGTTTTGATGTCTTGGAGGGCAATGTTTATGCATAAAAAAGACTGTTCGGAGGCTACTTTGATTTTAAAACTTGATAGTCCACTACTAAAGTTACAAAATCAAAATCATAATTCTTAAAATTTTAAGTTCAGCTTGCAAACCTTATTAGCCTATTTATAAGAGTAGAACATTTTAACAATCATTCTTAAGGGAACTTTGATTAATGATTTGGTCCTGTTTTCTAATGTAGTTAAGCATTTTTAAACACTTAAAGTTGTATTTATTAATCTAATATATTTAATTTCCTTTTTAAGCTCTGAAACTTGTCAGACTTAACAAATGAAACACTATGAATACTTAAATAACTCAACAATTAAATACTTATAAGTATGAAATGTGATCATCCTTGAGTTCTCTTGAAGTTCTAAATGTTTATGTAAACTTGTAAGATTGTAACTTAAAACAGCATGTCCAAGTCATTTATTTAATTACATATTTTAAATAGGAATCACAAGACTCACCTGTTACTATAATTGGCCAAAGCATTATAAGTATATAAAATATCAGATATACAGACTCCTTAATACAAAATATTTTGATACTGTGGGCTTCATATCTTATATATCTTTTTCTTCTTAATCCTACATCTTACCAGAGTTAAAAGATGATTGTTCATCAAGGAGTCAATGATCCTGTTCCTCCAGCAATGGGATTACCTTCTCTTTTAATTGTTGAAATTGCTCTCTCAGCTTGCTGAAATTTCCTGCAGCTCAGAGAAGCTTCAGACCAGAATGAGGACTGGGTTCTTACGTATGACCCTAACTGCCAAACTGAGTCCCCATTATAGCAGTTCTGTCAGTGTGACCAAATGAGGTGACATCACAATCTATCAATTAGATTGAAGGTATATATTACTAATTCTAATATCAGTTACAGCAGTCCACAATCCCCATGCTGGTAGTTATATCAACTAATTGTTTACTGCAACATTTTTTTTTTAATGTTCTTCCTATCTGTAGGACTGCACTTAAAAAAAAAAACAACAAATGGCCGTCAAGTTGATTCCAACTCATAGGGACCCTACAGGACAGAGTAGAACTGCCCCATAGGGTTTCCAAGGAGCACCTGCTGGATTCAAACTGCTAACTTTTGGTTAGCAGCTGAGCTCTTAATACTGTGCCACCAGGGCTCCTTTACTCTCATGGCTATTATATTGAGATCAAATTAAATTATGGCTAGCTCCCAAGACTCTTTCCGGCTTTATGATCACCTCAAAGGTATTCTGCTTAACACCTTTTGAAACCAGTGGTCTAGAACTTTCTGACTATTCAACTTCTAACAGATGTTCTCCTCGTCTGTTTCCAGACAATCTTGATAGAAACTTGAAAAGTTTAAGGTAAAATAATGAATCATGTGTGACCTCTTGAATCTGTTTATCCTAGAGTGAAAAGCTTGTCTACAAATTCTCATCTGCTCTTGATAGGATATAGCGTTTGATTTAAAACAACCAACAACAAAAGTTAAAAAATATAAATTAGAAAATAGGCATATCTGTTCATTCTTGCATTTAAGCTACATACCAATGCCAGCACAGAAGTTTACAGCGTGTTTTCAGAGAGAGAGGACTTCACTGTAGGTTGAAGGAGTTGGTGTCTGCTACAGATGACATTCAATCAGTTCAACTGACGGCCTTATACATCAGTAACAGTACACATGCACTTATAGGAGGCATACCAAAGCAAGAATGTCCTTGCCCCGCCCCCCCATAGAAATGAATGTGACCTAAAATTTCTAGTTTAAATTACTGTGTCTTCAAAACTACTCGTTTTAATACTATCTATAAAACTCAGATCAATAAAACTGACTCAAAATCAGTTTATATCACTCTTTCCAAAGACTTTTGCAATCCAAAAGGTCTAGTAAAATTAATTCTCCAATTTATCCTAAATTTCACTACATATATTACCCTTGCAAATGCCCTGTTTGAGAGTAATAAATGCCACTGGTTTAATTGTGCGGTTGGTGATATGAACATCTCTATTCAGGAAACCATGCATGGTAGATTCTAAATAACCAAACCCAAACCCATTGTTGTCGAGTGGATTCTGACTCCTAGCGACCCTATAGGACAGAGTAGAACTGCCCCATAGGGTTTCCAAGAAGCAGCTGGTGGATTTGAACTGCTGACCTTTTGGTTAGCAGCCAAGCTCTTAACTACTGCGCCACCAGGGCTCCAGATTCTAAATACATAACCAATAAAACTTAGCCCATGATTTGGGATTCTCAGTATTACTGATTTCTACAGCTGAATAAGTTGAATGAGTTTGCATAGTTTCTTTTTTTCCTCCCTCCATCCCTCTTCCTCCTCCACCTCTTTCTCTTCCTCCATCTCCTCCTCCACCTTCCTCAACTCTCCCCTTCCCTATCCGTTCTTCTTTTGTCTTTTCCTAATTAGTAGTAGCAACCGGTAAAATATTTGAGAATCTTGAAATAAAAGCCAGAACTCATATGGTAGTTACTGGAAGATGGAGCACTGAATGGGAGTAAAAAACACAGTGCTTAAGAGTTCTGCTGTTAGCCAAAAGGTCCGCAGTTAAAATCTAGAAGCTGCTCCTTGGAAACCCTATGGGGCAGTTCTGTCCTATAGGGTCGCTATGAATCAGAATCGGCTCAATGGCAATTTTTTTTTTTTTCCTTCTTCTTTTTTCTGGAGCCCTGGTGGCATACTGGTTAAGACCTTGGCTGCTAGCCAGAATGTGTGCAGTTGGAATCCACTGGTCTCTCTTTGGAAACCCTATGGGGGCAGTTCTACTCTGTCTTATAGGGTCGCTATGAGTTGGAATGTACTTGATGGCAACAGGTTGGAGCCCTGGTGGCACGGTGGTTTGGCAACTAACCAAAAGGTTGCAGTTTGAATCCACCAGCCACTCCTTGGAAACCCTACGAGCTGTTCTACTCTGTCCTATAGGGTTGCTATGAGCCCAACTCTGAGTTTTGTTTTGTTTTGTTTTTTTGGTGGAATTTCACTACATTGAGAAACATTTATGAAGAATATTGAGTTAGAGAAAGTGACACTAATATACAGTTCAGGAGCAGTTAAAGACAGTGTAGTAAGTTGAAAAATGTCCCCTCAATAGATATCCACATCAAATACCTGGAACCAGTGAATGTTACCTTATATGGCAAAAGATGTGATTAACTTAGGGATCTTCAGAAGGGGAGCTTATTCTGGATTTCCTGCATGTATCCTTATAAGAGAGAGGCAGAGAGAGTTCTGAGAGGAGAAGGTAACATGAAGATGGAGCAGAGAGAGATGCAGCCACAATCCAAGCAATGCCAACAGCCACCAGAAGTTGAAAGACTCAAGGAATCGATTCATCTCTAGCGTCTCAGAAGTGAGTGTGGCCCTGCCAACACCTTGATTTTGGACTTGTGGCCTCCAGAACTGTGAAAGAATAAATTTTTGTTGTGTTAAGCCAGCAAGTTTGTGGTAATTTGTTACAGTGACCATAGGAATCTAATACAGACAGTGACTTGGGGAAAATAAAAAGTTAAGATGCATTTAAGACGGTGACAGTGTCACAGAGATGTTTTAGTCAATTTTTCTATGAATCTTCTAAACTAGTAATTAAGATGTTCTAAATGTGTTCTGGCTGATCATGGTAATAGGATTACAAACAGCTGTCAATCTTATTTAATTAGAAAACTAGACTCTCATTATAATTTATACAAAACCCGAAAAATCCTATAGCGACCCTATAGAAGAGAGTAGAACTGCCCCATAAGGTTTCCAAGGAGCGGCTGGTGGATTGAAACTGCCGACCTTCGGGTTAACAGCCAAAATCTTAATCCCTGCGCCACCAGGGCTCCAATTTACACAAGGAAAAAAATAGTCATTAAATTATCTAAAAGTAAAAAAACAAAAAACAATATCTAATTTACTAACACCCACTTTATCCATCTTTGTTTTAAAATTGCTTTTTAACATCTAGATTCCAACCCTGTGTAGAATCAAATATATTAGCATCTTATCCCTTTTACTTTTTCTGAATTGGAAACATTTCCAGTGACTACTAGTTGCACACATCATTATCCACTCATAATTGGTTGTTTAATCTGAAAAGAGCAAGTTGTGCTCCATCACCTAACATCTGTTCATTTGACTCTTAGCTCTATTCAACCAAATCCAATTATTGTCGAGAGAGGCTCTGGGTAGACATGTGTCATTTAAGGAAGGTTTCCATTGCTCTGGAGATTCGTAATCCTTTGTTCTTCTCATAGCTCCTGTGTTCTCAAATAATAAATGGCATCAGGCACCTATTTTTCTTAATTTATGCTTGTTTCCAAAATAAGAAGAGGAACTGAAGGTTTATTTTTGTTTGAAGCCTTATAATGCCTCCACACATCTCAGAGGCTAGAAATATTAACATTTCAAACTAAAACCTGCAAAATGCTTCAACAATTCTGAGAGTAAGGATTATTTGTAATTCTCTGTTAGCTGTTGTTATTGTTTAAGCATCACCTTAATTCCCAGTTGTATTGAAACCATTTAAAATGTTACTTTATTTTGATGTTGATTGTGGGGGAAGAAAACCCAATATTATTATTTAGGGATAGTGTAGTGCCTAATCTAAGATAAATTTTTCAGAGAAGTTGGTTTAAAATTTGATAAGGCTTAAAGTTATTCGTGTAATTTCCCTCAGTATATAATGATTTCGTTTTAAAGATACAAAAATATCCAGAATAAAATATGTCAGAGTAGAGGATAACGTTTTCTTTGAGACTACGTTTTGCTCCTTCGCCTTAAGACATCTGGAGAATTTGGGAAACTGGCCAAGTGAACAGGCTGAACAGGCTCCAGGGTGCCTGGAAGTGGGTTGTGGGGAGAAACCGCTTTACACTAGTTCTGCCTCTTGTTCTTAGTGCAGGAGCTGTGAAATGAGTCTCTTGTATTCCTACAATCTCATACTTAACAATTGAGTATCTTATAGTAGGATTTTACCCTGTGGCAAAATCTTCCTGATGCATTTCACTTACATTATGTTCTTAGTAGATTTTGATAGGAGACATATATTGTGATGGCATCCTGGGTCCTTCTGTTTCCAGGGAAATCGAGTGATTGGAAAGGATTTTAAAGAGGCTTGATTGTTTCTCTTGTGAAAATAGCCCATTAACCAACTCCACCGCCATAAGTACGTATGCATTGGAATTAATGATTCCGATGTTATCATTGGCGAGACAAGTAAATAAGATTCAGAGTAGGTCACCATCACATTAAGGATGTGTGCAAATTTCTTGGCTGAGGGGTGCAATCATTGAAAGTTTATAAGTAAGAGCATAACACATTGAAACCATATGTATCTATATGCAGATATGATATTTACATATTAATTTCTATTGTGAAAGGGGATGTAATAGGAAAAAATTGAGTGAGGAAGGAGCATTCAGAAGTTTTATTAACACAAAGAAATGCCTATGTTGCCATCGATTGGGCTATTTATTTTTTTCCAGTGTGAAAGTTATGGAGCCCTGGTGGCGCAGTGGTTAAGAGCTTGGCTGCTAACCAGAAGGTTAGCAGTTTGAATCTATCACCTGCTCCTTGGAAACCCTATGGGGCAGTTCTACTCTGTGCTATAGGATCCCTATGAGTCAGAATCGACTCGATGGCAAAGGGTTTGGTTTTTTGGTTGGTTTTGTGAAAGTTATGTATGTTTAGTATATAACCTTGTCAAATACACGAAGGAAAAAAAAACAGTCAAAATTCTGCCATCCAAAAAACAAACACTTTGAAACATTTGCTTCTAGACTTATTTTTATGCATATTTTAAAAACATATTTGTAATTGTACTTAGAGTTCAATTTTTGTGTTATGCCTTTTTGTATTTATCCAAAGTTTAATTTTAAAGTTGTTAGAATGTTCTGTAACATCCTAGAAAACCCAAGGCAAGTTCATTGTGATCTACTGATACAGTGAATAAATGCCATCGTTCAGGTGTGACTAATATCAGAAAATGAATTTGCCTACTGGAATTTCTTTCAGTTTAGCATCCTTAAAAAGGAAGCTTATTGATCTAGTTTATTCTGAGCAGATCTAGGCAAAGCATCTGGGGATATTTGTAAACGGCAATATCAGTTATCGAAGTCGAAATGCCAGGAAAGTGTATGAGTAGGCAGCAACAAGGTGATGTGGTGAAAAGAAAATACTTGGCTACCCTTCAGCTGCTGCTTTCTTTGGATCCGACCCTGGGTTTCCAAGCATGAGGGACTCATCTCTCAGGAAGAAGTCCTTGCCCAGGGCTGTTTATTTTAGTTGAGTATAGCCAGGTACAAACCGGAGTAAAATCAGGTCTTGACCTCAAGTTGGGTGCCACTTTTTCTGCTCTGTTCTCTAGCTAAAGAGTCTACTCCAGTCTGCTTTATGAGCCACATTTCATTTTAAGTCCTGGGTAGTGAAAGAAACAATGCAAATCTCGGCAATCCAAAACCTTGGCTGCAAAAACATCTGAAAGGGTATGTCTGACTGGACATGTAAAATACTCTCCATTTAGGATTAATCATATTACATTATTATTTTATAATGAAAAACCATGCAGTCATATACTTTGCCAATAGTAGTACTAGAAAGTGACCTAATTCATGAGTCTTTTTAATGACTAGGTCCCTCAGTGTATCTATAAGAACATCATTTAAACAAAATATTTTAAAATATGCAATGCATATGCAATAGCATTGAAGTAATAAATAGCATCTTAAAGAGCAAGAGAAACTATTAAGACTAATTAAGTGGATTTATTGGCTAATTGGTGTTCCCACATGTAGTTGTTTCTGCAATTATTATTCATTTGCTGATTTACATAGTGTTATTCTCCAAAATTATCCAAGCATTAAATGGAGCTGAAAGACATCTCCAGTTTGGGCAATCTATAAAGCAAAGTATTTTTCGTCTTAAAAGTTGGGATGATACGGAATCAAGCCCTGGCAGAAGCAACTACAGACTCAAAAGGAATTTATTTATTTGCTTTTAACTCCTCCCTCTCCCTCTTGGACCAATCAAGCAAAGGCTTTCATCTTCTAAACCACACTTTGCTAATCTGTAAATCAGAGATTATGTATGTGTCAACTATAAAGTGAGGATTAGCAAATTCACATCTCTGAGAGTTACAGCTACTGTAACCCTTATCATTATAACAAGAAATGATGTATTGATCACGGGGGAAATGTATTTCCTTTCCATATAAATTAGTCTTCTGTATAAATAGGTTGGCTGGAAGTTCTTCCAGTATGTTTTCTAGCTAAATACACCGTGGAGCTATTGTTTCCTAAGAATTACAAATATGTTTATAGATGTGTATATATAAAACTCAAACCCATTGCCGTTGAGTTAATTCCGACTCAGTGACCCTATAGGACAGAGTAGAACTACTCCCATAGGGTCTCCAGGGAGTGGGAGGTGTATTCTAACTCCTGACCTTTTGGTTAGCAGCCAAGCTCTTAACCACTGTGCCTCCAGGGCTCCAATAGATATATAGATATATGTTTTCTTTCTCCAGAAACATAGAGCTGAGCCAGCACTGAAGACTGAAGATAAACTTGACTCCCATGGAGACAGGAACTCTGAAAATATGACTCTATATCTAAAATATTTGCATTTTAACCAAACCTATTGGTAAAGACAATCACTCTAGAATGGAACCTCAGAACACTATTTTAGAGCATACTATTTTGAAAGTCAAATGGTAGGACAATTACAGGGTAGATGATAATACTGTAGAAATATATAGGAAGGGAAAAAGAACTGAACTCCCTAAAATTACACATCAGTAGTTAGATTATGAGAGAACAAGATCCAGACTGAATCATTCTGAATGGAGAAAAAAAATACAAATAATCAAACAAAATGAGCACCAGCTAGTTTAGAGAGAAGCTATCACAGGCGTACACCTTATCTGACTTCATAATTCTCCCCCATACCATTTCCACCAACAGATTTCACTCAGACCCCGTATGTTTCATGGGACTTCAAGCGAGAATCAGCCCTGGGGGCTATTTAGAAAGCTGGAAAAAAAAGAAAGAAAAACTATGATGCGGGACTGAACAGTCTAAGAATGTTAACACTGTCTTCAAAAAGGTTTTGTAGCAAAGGTAATAAATAGAAAAATTAAAACTATTATTAAATAGACCCACATAGAGTTAGGACGGCCAAACTTTATCTTCATTATTATCGTATTTAATCAAGAGAAAGATGTAAGGATTCATTGAAGCTTTCTTCTATGATTGTTTCCATCAGGGAAGCAGATTAATTTTTAAAATATCACCAAAGACATAAACTAGGGTTTTTGTTTTGTTTTGTTTTGTTTTGTCCACGCACATCCCTTAAGATACGTCGTATTGCAGAGTAAGTAAATAACTCAGGGAAATATAAACTGGGGAGCTACGTGAAAAACGAAATAATGAGCTACAAACACGAACCGTTATTCTCGTAGGAACAGAACAGTGACTGCAATTGATGATTAACTAGTGCCATCATGTTGTCAGAGACCACTGCTGTAGTTCTGTGAAAATAGGCAGTTTGTGAGAATTTCAGCATTCCAGTAGCTCGATTAGACAGTCTAGAGACAAATATAAGGTCTTAGACACAAGTTTCTTGAGGAAAGCAACTCACGCATTAGTTGGGGAGCTGACAGTCAGTATATGTTATTTTTGAGTCACAAAGAAAATTGCACAGTGGTAAACTCAGCTTCGTGATTCACGTAAGAGGAAGATGAGCTATGACCGAGTTATTTATACAAAAGATAAACCTCTTCTAGGAAGTGGCTGTTTCTATAAACTGCATCTTCATTCTTCCTGCTCAGAAGATAATGTGCTTGTTTCTACTTTCCATTTGAAGGAAACATTACAAATTCATACTAACTCATTACTACAGTTCTCTATTTATATAATCTAATCAATAAGTCTTATAGTATTCATGCAGTAATTATTTCCTAAACATAATCTGAGTGGATGGAACTGAGTTCCACTGGGAAGCTTAAAATTTAATCAAACTTATAAATATTAAAAATAGACCCCTGAAAATATATCAACAGAACCCCACAGTTTCATAGATGCTATTTCAGTAAATTAAATTAAAAGTTATACGCTGACATTTTGGGAATTCACTTGGTATCAGAAGGATAGAAAACATAAATGCAGACTTGGGCAATAAAATCACGTCAGCTGTCATTTATAAATGTGAATATCCAGGTGATTCAGGATGTACTTCTTCTACACTTATTATTGAAACATAATCACAGTGTTAGAAAATTTTAATCGGCCTCATGGGCCTACTTTGAAAAATATCAAAATAAAGGGAAAAAGATGAGTAACAAAATAGAAGGATGCTTTGTGTTAAATATACATACAGATGCTAAGTGGTTGGTTGGTTGGTTAGGCGTCCTCGAGTCAGTTCCAACTCATAGTGACCCTACGTACAACAGAACCAAGCGTTGCCCCATCCCGCGCCATCCTTATGATCGTTGTTATGCTTGAGCCCATTGTTGCAGCCACTGTGTCAATCCATCTCATTGAGGTTCTTCCTCTTTTTCGATGACCCTCTACTTTACCAAGCATGATGTCCTTCTTCAGGGACTGGTGCCTCCTGATATTATGTCCAAAGTACTTAAGACGAAGTCTCGCCATCCTTGCTTCTAAGAAGCATTCTGGTTGTACTTCTTCCGAGACAGATTTTTTCATTCTTCTGGCAGTCCATGGTATATTCAATATTCTTCACCAACACCGTAATTCAAAGGCATCAATTCTTCTTCGGTCTTCCTTATTCATTGTCCCGCTTTCTCATGCATATGAGGCGATTGAAAATAAGATGGCTCAGTCAGGCGCACCTTAGTCCTCAAAGTGACATCTTTGCTTTTTAACACTTTAAAGAGCTCTTTTGCAGCAGATTTGCCCCATGGAATACATCATTTGATTTCTTCTCTGCTGCCTGCATGTGCGTTGATAGATGCTAAGTAGGGTGAGCATATGTGCCAGTTTGCCTCAGACTGTTGCATTTTACTTACATCCTGTCAAATTTAGTGTTTGCCTTGGATATTTAATTTAATGAAATATTATTGGTAATAGTTTTACTAAAACAAGCCAAGATGGGTTCAGTAAATCTCCACCTTGCACTTTCAGCTCCATCTTGGCCCTGTCTAGTTGGGTAGGAGACACACACGCAGTAAGAATTCTCATGTTCACGCAGAGGTTAAATCTGAAAGACAAGAAGTGCAGCATAGCTTGCAGGAAACTTGTAGATAAAACAAAGTGTACTTGAAGCCTTCAGGAAAAGCTAACACCTTATGATCTTGAGTAAGGTATTTAGTGTGCCAGCCAGCTATGTCACGGCCCGTGCCCCAGCCTGTGAGCTGCATTGGGTCCCAGCCAATAGTACCAGAGGGAAACGCTGGAAATAATAGCTGAAGTTGTGTGTAACTATGTTCAGAAAATAGAGTTGAGCTGTTCTGCCATATTGCTTGCAGAGAGCAATGTGAATGCTGTTGCTACAGTGGTTTCGTCGTTTATCATATGATATAACTAATCACCTGTTTATTTTATTAACGAGTAACACTTTTTTATTTTACAATAAATCCTTCTGGCAGTAATGAACTAAAAACAAATAACCAGAAAACCAAAGTGAGCATTCAATGAAAATCAAGTATTAGGATTTCCATTTATCAAGAAAGAAAAGATGGAATTGTAACTTACACAGAAAGTTTGTCACCATTTACCAAGGGGAAGTCATGAACTGACATCTGGGAGTCACACATATGCTGAAGAAGCATCAGTATCTACTTCAAAAATTAATACATTTTTAAAAAGACTGTGCTCAAAAGTGATTCAACACACACAACTGCAGATGGTGGGTTTACATAGTATTCTTGGAAACATGACTTTTTGTTTAGATCAAATGATTCTTCTATGACATCAATTTAGCTCATTTTCAGTTTCAAGATTTCTTGCACACGTTCTGAAAATGAACTGACAGCTGTTTAAGTACCAGCACTATTCACAGAAGAACTTTATAAACAGCCCTGGTGGCGCAGTGGTTAAGAACTGGGCTGCTAACCAAAAGGCCGGCAGTTCCGATCCACCAGCGGCTCCCTGGAAACCCTGTGGGGCCGGTTTACTCTGTCCTATAGGGGGCGCTGTATGTCGGAATCCCCTCGATGGTATCGGGTTTTTAAAGTGCTGCCAGTTTCAGATTAATGTTATCAGATGCTTCAAATAGAAAATCACTTCAGTTAATTCCTACAATTGTTTAGGGTTTTTTATCCAATTCATAGAATGAAAGTACAGTTTTTGGAAGTTTATTCTGCTGAAAATGCTGTTGTAAATTCAGTTAACAAGTTTAACCTGCCCTTTCAGCATTTGCGTAATAATATGAATACAATTTGTGGTGGGCCACTGCATCATGAGGAAACTCAGTAGTCTGACTAACTCCGGAAATTTAAAGAGAAGAAATTTACGTGGAAGTGGTTGTGATGAACACATAACTCATAATTGGACCCACATAAGTTTTGATGGTCTTCAAATCGAAATAGAAGTTGTAAGTTTCAAAATTTTAAAATGTTTATATATATATGTATTTAAGAGTATGAACTATAAAATTTTGTGAAGATGATGTGGAATCAGAAAAAATCAGAATGACAGGAGATATTTTATAAAACAGGACTCAAGGGTTGGTAATCCAGTTTTATAAGTCGGAGTACTTGGTGTTTCTTGACATACTGTGCTTTGGGGGATGTATCAGGGGGATGTTACGCCAGTTTTTTAAAGTTAGGAAATGACACATTTTCAAAAGTCATACTGCTTGTTCCAGTTTGCCCGTTTGACAAAGGATAATGGGTAAAGAGAATATGTAGTAAAAAAAAGTTGGGAACATTTTGGTCCTAATCCCAGTCCTGCTGAGTGTGCGTTATTTGGCAAATTATTTTAAGTCTCTGAGTTTTGTTTTTTTTTTCAATTGTAAAATACAGAAAATAATAGTTACTCAAGAGTATTTTTGTGAAAATAACTAAGTGTAAGATCCCATGTATGCAGTAGGTATTAATGAAATGATTCCTAATTCCCCTCAGCAAATTTAAAAAGGCAGGTTTCTATTTCACCATTTAATTTCTGATTCTTTTAAAAAGTGGGCATAATGAGCAATGAGAATCTGCATTTATAAATGTTTGGCTGTCCCCAGTGGGAATTCCTTGGAGATGACTCAAATTGCATTCTGTACTGGAAAGTGTATGTTTAACTAGCAAAAGAAAAGACCAGGCCAATTTCTTTCCGTATCAGTCATGGCTAAAAAAGTCTCTTTAAGAAGGAAATAGCAATAATGATTTGTTGCACATGGAGAGATAATTTAACTAATGGTTAGCATTTGAATGGGCCCTAAGGAAACATTCAAGTTAATTAAATCAAAACTTCATCTTGAGTTTGGCCCATTACGGTGGGCTATCAGCTGTGGTATCAATAGGCCCTCATATGAAAGCACCATTGAAATTAATGGGGTCACAAGCCCGGACAACAGAATTGAGCATGGACGCCATGGTTTATTGAAGAGCTATGACTGCAAACACGGTGTAATACTTTTTCCCCCTTTCTCCATTTGATTCTCTTGCTCTGTCTCTGTCCAGAAAGGCGTGGCTCTCTCTTTAAAGTTGAAGTAAGAGGTAGGATAAGGATATTTTTTATACAGTGATGGGGAAAGGTGGAGTGAGGTCGATCCTGATTCTATGCTCTTGATCGTGTTCCAAATATAAAAATAAAGAAAGAAAATGCTATGAGAGAGACTGCATTAACCAAAGGACGAAGTCCATTGATTCATGCTCTAGGACTTTATCAGTTCTATTCCTACAGCATTGCTTTTCTTTTAGGGCTTACATTTAATTAAAATTTTAACCCCGACCAGATTCTTAGTATGAGGCTGCTTTTTCGATGTAAGAAAAAAAAAAACTAAACATTATTCTGGCTTCCCAGACAAAGAGGTTCAGCAGATGTTGTAATGTTTTCGGGAGCATTTACTAAGTCATGCTCTGCCCAGGGCACGTTTCTGGTTTCTTAGTATCTTAAACTGCCCGTATGTGGTCAGCTTCCCCTTATGGAATCCATTGATAAATCCTGGCAAAAGGAAACCACTGCATGGAAATAATGTCTAAAGGAGAACCTCTTTATCCTAGAGAAGAAAACCAGAGGGCAGGCCCAACCTGGTTTATGTAAAAAGGACCACTCCTTGATTGAAATCAAAAGCAGCCAAATGGAAATGGGAAGAGGGTGGTTCACCTGAAAATCCGGGGCCTGGGGCATTTTCTGGAATGTGTACCGTCAGAAAGTGCCAGTTAGTCAGCAAAGAGAAAGCATGCGGCCACACCTCTGCCAGAGAACTGAGTAGTCATCCTCCCTCTGGAGTTCTAAAGTGTTTGCCTTGCAGTGCTACCATTTGAAACCAGCTGCTCTTAAATAAAAATGGCAGTGTTATCAAGTGTGAAAATGCTGGTCTAGGAATTACCAAAACTGGCCATGCCATTTCCTACCCGGTGATAATGAGGGTGTCATCCCCCTTCTCTAGGTTTTAGTTTCCTTCTCTGTGAAGTAAGGGTGTTAGGCCAGGTGACTTCTTAAGGACGGTCCACCCTCCTGTACTCCTTCAGTTGCTTTGAGGGTATCTTGAAGGTGCACACAAGTGTGTGGAGGTGGGGGTGGGGGCATTCATAATGATGAGCATGACCTTTGTGTATTCTTGGCACTTACACATTTTTATTGCCTCTCAGGATCTGTCTCTATGTCTACAGCTGACATGTCTCCTTTTTGTTGATGGTAGGAAACAGCATTTCATAGATACTACATCTGTTAGCGTTAGAAACTACTAATTGTATAACCCTTCTGACATTTCTTTCAAATCCTTTTCCCCCCATCTCTGAGAGCTTGCCACAGATCCGTGAGGGTTATCAGTGCTGCTCAGCTGGTCAAACCTGACAACACTGGGTGAGGTTGCTTTTGTAATCTGTCCCGGAAAATGGGAACCACACTCCATTTGCAACCTGCACCCACCCACTCCCATTTCTCTCTGGGGTATCTATCTGGTTCCCTGCTTTTAACTTTGGGTTTGACTTTTCCAGTAGGCATTCCTAAGTAGGAAACATGATTGTTTCTTTTTAGCTTTCCTCACTGTCTGCCTTAACAAACATTGGTAAATTCTGATTCCTTTTCCACTTATTTCTCAAGGCTCAAAGTTATTTGTGGCAGCGATGATTTTTAAAATTCATTAAACTTTTGCCATATCATCTTCTTCATTAAAGCGTCCATATGACTGCCGTGTATTGTTTAACCATACTCTGTCATATATCTGAATTTACTTACTGTTGTCTTGAAAACATGTTCCATCTTAGACACTATCTCATCCTCTCCTCTGCCAGATATCGATTATTCATACATTCTCTGATCCCAACCCCTTCAGCTTTACTCATTGTTATGTCTTTGTAGATGTCCTTTCCCTGAAATACAAGGACAACCGATTATTCCCACAACTCAGCAGTTTTTACTGGCTAACAGGAGCATCAAAGCATTGTTGTGGACTCGGGGCTTCTCTTCCACGAGACCCCTCTTTCTGTCCTTCACTCTTCACCCGCGCTGCCACTTTTGTCTCGGACCT
Source organism: Trichechus manatus latirostris (assembly GCF_000243295.1). Classification (NCBI taxonomy): domain Eukaryota; kingdom Metazoa; phylum Chordata; class Mammalia; order Sirenia; family Trichechidae; genus Trichechus; species Trichechus manatus. The sequence continues at coordinate 3,161,383 of NW_004444045.1, forward strand.
TTCCTATGGAGCTGCTACCAGAAAATGTTGCCCATGTTGTTACAAATGGGGTGTTCAGATACCAGTCATTTTTTGGTGGACATGGCAGTAAAGAAAAATGTAAAAGGAAAAAAAAAGATGAACTCAATGCATGAAAGATGATATGGTTTCCCCTTGGAGGAAAATGGTGTGTGGGAAGCAGGCCCTGATGTCTTGCGAGGTACCAGCACCCTGGTCGAATGTACAGTACCATTGTCCCTTTCCTTATGGCCTTCAGTTAATTTCATGCATCATATCTCACCAGAGATGGCTTTGATGCATTTGACTGCTGACCCTTGTGTCTCACGGGCCTTGTGTTTCTGATGGCTGGCTTCTTGATTGCTGAAATGCAGGTTACATCCTTTTTTTTTAATGTCTTTTCCAACAATTCAAAGCTCATCATCATGGCAGACTCCCCTAGATCTTATACATGTAAATATTGTTGGATTATTTCTGTTTTTCAGAGAACTCATACACAGTTGCTTTGACCTGCTCCCTTTGTGTCTTTGTTCCAACTGTGGTGATGCTGATCCTGCAGCTTGAAAATCCCCACCGGGTGACACTCTTTGTGAAAATATGCAACTTTATACACGTGTTTCTGACAAAAAGGAAAAAATGTGAAGTCCACCATAGTTCTGTTGAGACAAGCACAGAGAGAGGCGTGTTGGATTTCCAGACAAATATTTTTCCCTAGTTTTGCTCAATGAACTTGATTCACTGTAGGGCTTTTTCCCACACTGACAGGAGAGGTGGGCTGCTCAGAAGCAGCCACTGCCTGCTTTCTGCAGGGCACTGGTGTGAATCATCCGTTTCATGAATGAAAAGAATAGGAGGAGGAAAAAAGGACAAGGAGCCTGTTGCTTATGCCCTCAGACATGGCAAACATTTTATGAATAATTTTTAGATAATGTATCAGGGGTTGAGTTTTTGCTTTTGTTGTTTTGAATGGAATGCATGGAAAAAAGAACTTGTTTCAACAAAAGTCTTATCTGATATCCTGTTTATATGCTGATTCTTTCTAAAATGTTTTGGCAACTTTTCTAGGGTATAGAAAAGGCACAGTGTTGAATCATGTTGCTTTCAAGCCTTATTATCAGTACAGGCATGAAACATACTTAAAGAAAATGTTGATCCCACATGTTAGCTGTGGTTGTTAGGTGCCACCAAGTCAGTTCCAACTCATAGCGACCCTAGGTACAACAGAAGGAAACACTGCCGGATCCTGCTCCACAATCTTTGCTAGGTTTGAGCCCATTGTTGCAGCCACTGTGTCAAACCATCTCGTTGGGGATCTTCCTCTTTTTCACTGACCCTCTACCTTACAAAGCATGATGTCCTTCTCCAGGGACTGGTCCCTCCTGATAACATGTCCACGAAACGAAGTCTTGCCATCCTCCCTTCTAAAGAGCATTCTGGCTGTACTTCTTCGAAGACAGACTTACTCGTTCTTCTGGCAGTCCACGGTATATTCAATATTCTTCACCAACACCATAATTCAAAGGCATCAATTCTTCTTTGGTCTTCCTTATTCATTGTCCAGCTTTCACATGCATATAAGGCGATTGAAAATACAATGGCTTGGATTAGGTGCAAAGTGACATCTTTGCGTTTTAACACTTTAAAGAGGTCTTTTACAGCAGATGATCTCACATAATATACAAAAAATATCTGACGAGAATTTATCCCACCTCATTGCCGAGGAAAATTAGAGTTGGGGTGGGCCTTGTCACAGACCCAGTGCCTTGAACAGGATGGGGGAAAATCCAACATGGGTACTGGATAACTCACCATAGAACATACTGAATATTTTCACTAATGTTTGGTGACTTCAGTTTTGTAGAATCCACTCAGTGACAGTCTTCCCCCAAGAATAAGAAGCAGTAAAATAAAGAGAATAAGTATCGGAATGATAGTAAATAAAAATTTCTAATCCTGGTTCAGATGCTGGCTAACTTTTCCCACTTTAAGTTATTTAACCAAAGTTGAAGGCCCACGCTTCCCGTCTTGGTGTATGTTATGGGTTGAATGTGTCCTCTCAAAAAATATCTTGAAGTCCTAACCCCTGTACCTGTGAATGTGACCCTGTTTGGAATTAGGGTTTTTCTTTTGTTATCAGGTAAGATTAAAAGGTCAGACTGGAAGAGGGTGGGTCCTAGTCCTAATACCTTCTGAGTAGTATCTTATAAAAGAGGAGAACAGAGACAGAGTTACATACAAGGAGAAGATAGACACCATATGAAGATACATCTTCAAGGCAAGGATTGCTGGCAGCTACCAGGAGCTAGAAGGGAGGCGTGGAACAGTTTCTCTCTCAAAGCCCTCAGAGGGGATTGACATAACCAATACCCTGATTTGGACTTCTAGTCTCCAGAGTTGTGAGAAAAGAAATTTCCTTGCTTTAAAGCCACCCACTTTGTGGTGTTTTGTCTTGGCCACCCTAGGAAACCAAGACAGTGTGCATGGTTCTCCATGACATGTGTTCTCTTGAATTCTTGACTCCTGCCTTCTCAGCCTTGTACTTCCTCTCACATTTATACTGTTTCACATTTCTACTATTAGCTCACACTATTCTTTCTACCTTGAGCACCTTGGGAGTCCCTGGGTGGTGCAAACGGGGAAGCGCTCAACTACTAGCTGAAAGTTTGGCAGTTCAAACACACCCAAAGCTATCTTGGAAGACAGGCCTGGTGATCTGCTTCCAAAAGGTTACAGCCTTGAAAACCATATGGAGCAGTTCTACTCTGCACACGTGGGGTTGCTGTGAGTCAGAATCGACTTGACAGAAACAAACAACAGCAACAGAATACTTTGATTTGCTTAAATAATTCCTAGGTAGCCGTTAGGATTTAGTACAGGCTCTGTCTCCTGCACTGGGTTAACTCTCCCTTTTCTATGCTCATATAACTCTTCCTTAGCACCTTCCTTAGTTCTGTTTAGCAAGCTGTGAGGTCCTGAAGGGAAAAGACTGCACCATTCATTCACTCATCCATTCATTTAGCAAAGATATGTTGGATCCCTACTATGTGTCAGGCACTCTTTCAGGTCATAGAGATATAGCAGACAGCAAGACAGATATAATTCCTGTTCTTCAGGAGTACATATTCTAGTAGGGGAAACAGAAATAAAAAGGAAACAACTAAGCTAGTAAGCTTAGTATTACAAGAAAAATGAAAACACTGGTGAAGAATGCCTGCTGATGTAGACAAGGTGGTTAGGCGAGGCTTCACCAAAGATATGACATCGAGCTGGGACTTAAAAGGCAAGAAGCAGCCTGCTGCAGGAAGATCTGGGGATAGAGTGTCTGAGTTTGGGGAAATACAAGCTCAAGGTCCTTCTCAGGAGTGAGTGTATTGAGTTCAAAAACCTGAAAAGGGCTCGGTAGCTGGTTGAATATCATGTCCCAGCAGAAGACAGAGTTAGGTACTGTAGGGTCTGAGAACGGGACCAGAAGTTTGGATTTGATTATTTGTGTGAGAGGAAGCCCTGGGAAAGTTCTAAGCAGAGAGTGGTAGGATGTGGTTTGTATTTTGTAGAAATCACCAGGGCTCTGTGCTGTGAATGGATTTTATTTTGTGTCTCCAGAGCCTAGCATAACCCCTGCTTCCGCATCATCAAGACACCCAGGGCCATGCTGCTTTTCCACACTTGAAAATGGGCTTTCCAAGGTATTCAGATGTCCAGTGAAAAGGAAACCTCAAATTCATTTCAACACACACTGCTAAGTGCCTCCTCTGGCCTCCCCTTCCTGCTGGCCTATGCCTAACTGTTTAAAACTCCCTGCAGTTAAAATTGCTTCAAATATTTTTTAAAAATCAGTTTTGTAGATAATCTATTCAATTTTTGCTCATTCCATTTATACTAAGTTGGACAACCTCACATTAATTGAGGAATTGTCTGTATGCAGACAAAAGGTGGGGCAATAATGAGGAATTGAAAGACCTGTGATACCTTCTAAAGTTCAAATGTTACTTTCCAGAACAGGATGACCGTAGTCATCAAGCCTTGGATTCACCCTGTGACTTTCTTCCAAAGGTCTGTAGATGGGGGGCTTGCTCTGTGAATTAATCTATGCATACCTGCAGTTGCCTATATTATTAAAAAGAAAACTCAAGAAACAGAACAAGAAGACATGAACGATGCTACCTGGGAAATGAGGTTTGCGTCGCCTGTTCCACGTTCCTGGGGCAAGGCAGCCCTGTGTTTCTCCGCTAGCATGGGAGACTGTCTTGCTCTTTCAAGGTCACCTTCACACTGCTACTGGTGCTTTTAATCCATAAACAAACAACAACAAAAAAAAAACATTGCTGTTGAGTCAATTCCAACTCCTAGTGACCCTATAAGACAGAGTAGAACTGCCCCATAGAGTTTCCAAGGAGCAGCTGGTAGATTCGAACTGCTGACCTTTTGGTTAGCAGCCGAGCTCTTAACCACTGTGCCATTATTATTATAGTGGAATAATAATTGGGAATTGGGATCTATTAAGGGGGCAGCAGCTGCTGCTATTCCCCCTTCGGCACCTGCAGCCTGAAGTGCCCTCCTTCACTAGCTGCAAACACTAGTTCTCGGCTCTTTCAGACCAAATGACTTGAATCCACTAACCCGTGTGTCATGGATTGAATTGTGTCCCCCCAAAAATGTGTGTAGCAACTTGGCTAGGTCATGATTCCCAGTATTGTATGATTGTGTTATCTGATGTGATGTCCTTATGTGTTGTAAACTCTACCACTATGATGAGATTATATGTGATCTCCTCATGTGTTGTAAATTCTATCACTGTGATGAGTTTATACTGATGAGGTTGACAAGATTAATGTCTTAATGTGATCTCTTTTGAGATATAAAAGAGAGAAGCGAGCAGAGACACGTGGGAACCTCATACTACCGAGAAAGCAGTGCTGGGAGCAGAGCTCGTCCTTTGGACCTGAGGTTCCTGCGCAGAGAAGCTCCCAGACCAAAGGAAGACTGATGACATTGACTTTCCTCCAGAGCCGATGGAGAAAGCGTTCCCCTGGAGCTGATGCCCTGAATTTGGACTTGTAGCCTACTGGACTGTGAAAGAATAAATTTCTCTTTGTAAATCCATCCACTTGTGGTATTTCTGTTGGAGCAGCACTAGATGACTAAGACACCATGCATTTTTAGGTAATCACTAACCCAAACCAAACCCATCGCTGTCGAGTGGATTCCGACTCACAGTGACCCTATAGGATGGAGTAGAACTGCCCCATAGAGTTTCCAAGGCTGTAAATCCTTATGGAAGCAGACTGCCACATCTTTCTCCCTTGGAGCAGCTGGTGGGTTCAAACCACTGATCTTTTGGTTAGCAGTCGGGCAATGAAACACTGCACCTCCATGGCTCCTTAGTTAAATCACACTAGGTGCTTTGTAAATAGCATAGTGAGTCCTCTAGAAATGCAAAGTTATCATAATCTTTTGAAAAGAGTATTTCAAATTACACTCACAATGGGTAGGCCCTGTACCATAAGACTGAAACTCAGTCACAATAGTTGACAGTGAACTGGGTGCTATGGTCTTGTCTGACAATAAGCAATGAAATGTTAGATCACGGGGAGCAAAGGGGGGCACTTCAAGATGCGCTTGTTCTTTCTAAGGTAGGGAGTTGTCATATCCACTCAGGTATATATACATATAGTCTGATTATAAAAGTAATACATTTTACTATTAAAAAACCCGAGAAATAGTGAAAAAAAATAGAACTCATTAAAAAACCCTGAAATCCCAGAGAAAACACTGTTACAATTCTAGTCCATTTTTTTCCTCGCTTTTCTCATCTGAGTATATGCATGTCTGAATATGTCTGTGCCTCTGATTATGCATATGTATTTATTAGTTTATACTTTGTTTTACAAAATTGATACCTTTTTTTTTTTTTTTACGTAAATTATAAAAGTTTTATGGTCTTTCTACGCCAACAGCCACTACTTTTTGCCTTACAGCCAAATCTTTTTCAGGTGCTTTTCGCCACCATTAATCAGCCTTTTCTTGTAATATTAGGGTAATATGCATCATCTTGATCAACAGCAAAAGGCAAGTAAGATCATATAAAGCTTAGAAAACCCTTACTCCTGTTTAACTGCCTTTATTCATGACATGAATCACATGATTAGCTGGCTGTTGCTCCATTGCGTGCCAAGTAGACTAGCTTTTAGGTGAAAAAACGTCTTTCGGGGGTAGAAAGTAAACATTTAAACTTTAGAAGGTACCATAGGTCTTTCAATTCCTCCTATTGACTGGAAAGAGCATTGGACCAGGAGTCAAAAGGTCTGGCTTCGCATACCAGCTATGCTCACAATAAGCTGAGTGACTTGAAGCACGTTGTTTAATCTCTCTGTGTCTCAGCTCTGTTACCTCTAAAATGGAAATGGCAAATGTCTAAGGTTCCTTTTATGGCTATAAAAGTCTACTCTTAGTTAGCATTGTGTTGATGCTGTGCTTTTCCAAATAACCTAAAAAACAGTGGGGGTGAAAATGTAGATAGAAGTTCAATTAACTTCCTGGTCTGGCTTAAGCAATAAGCCTAGTGACCTCTGTGAGACCATTTAATGATACAGAAGTAAACAGTTGCTGTGCACAGCATTTTCTTTCACGTGCTTCCCACTGGTAAAACGTTAATCATCTTGTTGGTCTCTTCAGGCAAACTGATGCATTAGTTCCTTGCTTCTTACTGAGCTTTGTTGTAGAAATGTTAAAAATGTGCTAGACGAAGAAGGGAGACCAGACATAGGATATTTCTTCCTGCGAGCTGAGGGATGGGTGCCTGTCTTTCATGCGCATACAGAGATCCCAAATGGATCCCTGTCCTTGTAGTCTTAGAATAATACACACTTCCATCTCAGCCTCTTCCAGGATTGCTCCCCATTCTATGCTCTAAAACACTCTGCTTCTGAGCCTCTGTGCCTCCATTTCTTCTGCCGGGAATGCCTTCCTCGCCATTACCGGGCTAAGCCTGACTCTTTGTTCTGCTCTCAATTCAGATATCACCTCTTCCAAGAAACTCTTCTTGACCTTTCTCCTCCAGATTGGTTTCAGTGACCTTCCTCTAGGACATGTGTTTACCTTCACCATACTTAGTGTCACGCTACATAGACAATGCCTGTTTTCCAGTCCCCTCCAAGAATAGAAACACCTTGAAAAGCCCATGTGTCTTGTTTACCATTGAATCCCTGCCACCAACATGGTGCCCGGCACCTGATAGGCTCTCAACAAACTTTTGTTAAATGATGTAACTTTACATGCTGTTAATCTAAAAAAAAATAAAAACCAAACCAGTCTGTGTCATGGTGATTCCGACTCATGGCGATCCCATGTGTTTTAGAGTAGAAGTGTGTTCTATGGGGTTTTTAATAGCTGGTTTTTCAGAGGTAGATCACCAGGCCTTTCTTCCAAGGCACCTCTGGGTCGACTCAAACCACCAAGCTTTTGGTCAGTAGCTAGTGCATTAACTGTTGGCACCACCCAAGGACTCCACTGTCAATCTACTCATCTCTAAAATATGAATGAGCCCTTATGTAGATGACAATGTCTAGGAGACTAGTAGGGATTCCATAATAAAATCAAAGGGTAACGAACATGTATAAAATGTTAAAAAATGTGCTTGCCATTGGGCCAAGTGCTTTGCATGTGTTATTTCATTTGCTTTTTTTACTACGTATTCTTCGTGAACCCTGCATTTTGCTAGGCACTGGAGTATATAAAAAGAAACAGCAATGTTGAACCTTATTGTCTTAGAGATTTATTGCTGCTATAACAGAAATACCACAAGTGGATAGTTTTAACAAACAAAAATTTATTCTCTCACAGTCCAGGAGGCTAGAAGACCAAATTTAGGGTGCCAGCTCCTGGGGAATGCTTTCTGTTTCTGTCAGTTCTGGGGAAAGGTCTTTGTCATCACTCTTCCCCTGATCTAGAAATTTCTCAGTGCAGGGATCCCAGGTCCAAAGGATGTGCTCTGCTCCCAGTGCTTTTTTCTCAGTGATACAAGGTCCGTCTCCTCTCTGTTCATTCTTTTTTATCTCAAAAGAGATTGACTCAAGATACAACCTAATTCTGGCAGATTGAGTCCTGCCTCATTAACATAACTGCCTCTAATCCTGCCTCATTAACATCATAGAGGTTAGGATTTACAGCACATAGGATAATCACATTAGATCACAAAATGGTGGACAACCACACAATACTGGGAATCATGGCCTAGCCAAGTTGACACACATTTTTGGGGGACACAATTCAGTCCATAACACTTATCTTCAAGGAAATTGGAGACACAGTTAACCTGCATGGAACAGTTAGAACACAAGTATGTGATAAATTGCGGTTGTGTTGACTATTAAGTCTATTGCAGTACAGGAAGTTCAATGCATTCTGAAAACTCCATGAAGGAAGCTAAATCTGGGGCTTCAAGGACCCTGAAGATCCCTGAATCTGTACACATGCATATTCCTTGAAGGATGGTGGTGGCAGGGAGGCAAATCTTGGTTCTCTTTTGGACTTGGAGGAGGCAGAAAGCTCCTTTCTCCTTAGTGCAGACAGTTAAGTGCTCTGCTACTGTCTGAAAGCTTGGCAGATTGAACCCACTCGGAGGTACCTCAGGAGAAAGTTCACAGCCATTGAAAATCCCACTCTGTTTTACTCTGACACAAATGGGTGGGGTCGCCATGAGTTAGAATCGACTCTACAGCAACTGCTTTTATTGTATAGAAAAGGAATGTGATAGATGGCTTGTCTCAGTTATCTAGTGCTGCTATAACAGACATACCACCAGTGGACGGCTTTAACAAAGAGAAATTCATTCTCTCACAGTCTCGGAGACTAGAAGTCCAAATTTAGCACTCCAGCTCCAGGGGAAGGCTTGCTTTCTCTGTCAGCTCTCGGGGAAGATCCTTGTGTTGTCATCGATCGTCCCCGGTCTAGGAGCTTCCCAGCACAAGGACCCTGGGTCCAATGGACATGCTCTTCTCCTGGCTCTTGTCTCTTGGTGGCATGAGGTCCCCCTGTCTCTCTGCTCTCTTCTTTTATATCTCAAAAGAGATTGACTCAAGATACAACCTAATCTTGCAGATTGAGTCCTGCCTCATTAACATAACTGCCTATAATCCTGCCTCATTAACATTGTAGAGGTAGGATTTACAACACATAGGAAAATCACATCAGATGATAAAATGGTGGACAATCACACAATACTGGGAATCATGGCCTAGCCAAGTTGACACCCATTTTTGGGGGACACAATTCAATCCATAACAAGGCTCTTCTGCTAAAACTGCAGCTCCAACATTACCCTTGCTTTGTCTCACTCCAGTCCTCAGCCTGAAACGTCACTCATCACTGATTTATTGGAATTAACAGGTCCCCTCTTTTAAAACACCTTAGAAATTGGAAATGAATTAGTGGAATCAAATGAGTTAGTTGGACCTGAAAGGGCTGTGCAGGCTTCTAGTGGTAACGAGCGCTCTGGAAGAGAAACCTTTAGAAGATGAAGAATGACTCAGAGAAATCAGAAGACCCCAGAGACAGACTTTGCCAACAGCAGGTCCTGAGGGGGTATTTTCTCCTTTTCCTGAACGAATAGAGTGGTAAGGTTTGTGAAAAGCAGGCCTCTGGCCTGGGTTAGGGGAATCATACATTGTCTATCCAAAGTAGTAAACTCAGTCTAAAATAAAACAATAGACTAGATTTTTTTTTTTTTTTTTTTTTTTTTTTTATAATGTTACACATATTTTCTCTCCACTACTTAGGAGACTTTTCTGGGAATCATTAGGGGTCTTCTTTGCAGGGAATACTATAAATGTGTATTCTCAATGGAAAAAAAGAGAGATCTGGAGTGGAAGAAGGAACAGCTTGCTTTGGAAGCCCCTGTGCTTAAGAGTCCATGGGAAATAAATTACATTTCCCAGGGTTCTGATTTGATTTTTAATACCAAGCTGACTCTGCAAAGCAAGACTCAGGAGAAAGTACATGTGAACAGAAAGGGCTCTCCATTTTTACATAACTCTTCCTATCTTTGGGGACCATGATCAGAACTTAGGAATAATTTCAATAAAGTGAAGGAAGAAGTATTTTCTGATGGTCTGCAGAAGTTTTCTGTTAAGGGAATTAGATACTTTCCACAATGAGAGCTATAACCTTGCTTCCTTGAGTCTCTGATAGAGACAAATGCAGAGACCTCAGCTGTGTCTATTTACACAATACAGTTACTCCTGAGATTACCTGCACTTGTTTCATCTTGAGAATTGGAAATCATGAGAACTTTTACTTGAAATCACAGAACATACACAAGGACCAAACAAATAAGCAGAACAAATGCAAGGCTGAAAATGATAACATCTTTGCCTAACCTAACTATGCTCTTTTGCTGGGAAGGCTTTTGAGCTGAAAAATGAAAGAAATGATTACTTGTTGCTGTACAGCTGAGCAGAGTGGCATCTCTTGGTTATGTTCTAGTGTTCAGTAGCTGCCAAGCTTCCTTTTCCCCTGAAGCAGTAGAGGGTGCTATACTGACATAGTTGAAGAGATACGAATTCTCTGTGCAAGGCCAGGACTTGACTGCCTGCCTCTTTAAACCACTTGCTCTTCCCAAAAGAACTGGGAAGAGAAATTTAAAAAAAGAGACAACAAAGGCCATGCTAAGGGATATAGATAATCTATTAAGTCTTAAGAGAACATGGGAAATAATCAGTCTCGTGAAACTCTTACAGGGTTTCGGATTTTGAAGTATTTGGCAGAAGCCGAGGGTATGGCAAGCTTTAAGAAATGTTAAGGTAGCCGAGACTTTATCTGTCTGAAAACAGAGGGCAGAATTTTGAGCAGAGTGAGTCTTAAAATTAGAGAAGACCTTTGTGACAAATCTTGGAGTAATTCCTGTAAGTTCATTACTGCTTTTTCGTGCTTTTTGAATCATTTATATATTTGATGGACAGTCCACATTTCACCAATATCAGTTTGTAATGTATTCTCACAACACAACCCCATGCCTCTTTTAGAGTCATACTTTTTAGAGCTGGTAGATCCCTCGGGGCCTTTGAGTATACTATCAGTATTTTAACATAAGGAGCCCTTGGCACCAAGAGGTTAATTGAGTAACCTGTCCAAAACCACCAGCACATTAGAGGCAAGTCCAGAAGTAGAACCCAGTGTCCTTCCTCCCGGCTCAAAGCCCTCTCTCTTTTGCTACCTGTATCTGTACCAATATTCTGGTAGCACATAATCATAATATCTTATATGTGTAGGTGAACTTAGTTTTCAAAGCAATTTTACATACATTATCCCAAACTTCCATACCCGAAATGTCCCTTTACAATATGTTATTCATTGATTTGCTCAAAATCCTGCCCGATTTTATGAGAAGATAAATAGAAAAGTTAAGTATCTGTTTGCAGTTCTGTTTATAGTTCACTCTCCATTCACATCTAGTCATTTAAGTTTCTTTCTATTCAGGCCACCTTTTCCTACCTGTAAACTCCCGTGTTTAGCGACTGATTTTGCTGATTTGTGTAAACAGTGGAGGAAAGTTCAACTGACTCAGAATAGGCAGCTTTGGCCAGATTGGTGGGGTTGTGTAACACTTTCTTGACTCTAGGCCTGGGTAAGAGTGAGGGAGTGATGAACAAAAGAGATGCCGACATCACTGATGCTTCTCATGAGGGTGAAAAGTTCAGTGGCACAGAGAAGGCCCTGAAGTGTTCTTCTCAAGTGGAGTCTGGAACCTGATGAACACCTTCAGATTATCTGACAGTTTGTCCCTGTAGAGTGTCTGTGCACCCAACTCTTAGCACACATTCCCTAACACAGTTAAATGGAGAAACTGAGGCAGCCTCCTCATGTACAAGATCTAAGAAGCTCTCTGAGGGACACTGATGGAAACAGGACTTGTCCTGCCTGAGGGCCATGGCATGGACGTGTGGATTTTGATTTCCTCGTCTGCCTTTCTTAGGTAATTTGGGGTAAGAAAAAGTCACTGTAAGTTTGTCTGTTGTTGTTAGGTGCTGTAGAGTCAGCTCTGACTCGTAGCGACCCTGTGTACAACAGAATGAAACACTGCCCAGTCCTGGGCCATCCTCACAACCATTGTTATGCTTAAGCCCACTGTTGCACCCACTGCGTCAATCCGTCTCATTGAGGGTCTTCCTCTTTTTTCTGACCCTCTACTTTACCAAGCGTGATGTCCTTCTCCAGGGACTAGTCCTGATAACATGTCCAAACTATGTGAGACAAAGTCTCACCATCCCCACTTCTAATGAACATTCAGGCTGTACTTCTTCCAAGACAGGTTAGTTCCATAAGTTTGCCTGGTAGGGCTAAACTTGGAAACCAGTGTTGGGATGATGGAAGAAGCTGGGCCAGAGCAGAAGGGTCTGGAGAACTGCCTCTCTGTGAAGAGCAGGAGAAGGCTGAGGTAAAGGAACCTGACAGGAAAGCTGTTCTAGGTGCAGACACACACACACACACACACACAC
>NW_004444045.1:3174063-3190068 GCF_000243295.1 Trichechus manatus latirostris
ACACAGACACACACAGAGACACGCACACATACACAGACACGCACACAGACACAGACACACACACACACACAGACACACATACATACACACACACACACACACACACACACATACACACACACACACACACACCCCAGCACTGACTTATTCAGAATGAGGGGACTATAGATAGATAATCAAGGCCTATGAAATACTGAGAAAGTTAATGGGGGCTGAGATTTTGTTCACTGTTATATCACTCCATGTGACACTCATGAAGTGCAAAGGTGTTTTTTGTTTTGTTTTTTAAATTAGCAGGTATATCACTATTAAGCAGTCAGCAAATGTATGGACATTATACCAAGAAAGGACTTAGGCTAAGAACATAAATAGGCTTAAGGAGGAGTTTATACATTATACATCCTGAAGGAATGAATGAAGGAAATTAGGAATAATGTTGGCAACATCCCCCATTTTTTGACCATGCTCTTGTACTTATAAAGGTTTTCTAAATAGATTGTGCACATTATTAATATAAATATTAGTACAGTGTTAATATAAAATAATGCCCTCTCACAGATTTCCATTACCATACATGCCAGCTGCTGAATATGATACCTGCCCGCAGCCCCAGAATGAGAACACTATAAATGAAAGAACCTAAGGTTCTGGAGCCAGGTAGACCTGGCTCGGACCCTACCTCTGCCATTTAATAGCTGTATGATCATGAGTGAGTTATTTTGAACTGCTGCATCTTGTTTTCCTCGTTTGTGAAATAAAAGTACTCATATCCACCTCCCAGTATTATTATACTTTTAAAGTTAACATATATGTGAATGAACCTAGCCAATGATTACCACACTGTAAGGGCTCCACGGATCTTGATCCCTTCCCTCCACTGGCAAAAAGAATCCCAGTACCGTTTTCTTATAATTATTAGTTATTTTTTACTGCCTTCAGAAAATATGTCTAGAGCTATCCCCTAAATGTGTTTTTTGGAGGTTGATTTGCCCCGGAATATGTTCATGCAGAAATAGGCTGCTCACGCAGACTTCAAAAGGCACGTCATCATTACACATCTCTGGCGCACATGTATAGTCTTGTTTTTCAATTTCTTGAGTAATCTGGTGGATTGTGATATTGGCTACCGGCAGCGTCAGCTTAAAGGCGGGTCAGATTGGTGATGTATGTTACAGTGCTTTCAGGAAAGCAATATTTTCTCTAAACGTTTTGGCAATTTAAACTTTTTTGGGGGGGAGGGTATCATTTACATGATATTGCTTCTTGGGAATATGGTTCTTAGGAATGTGCTATGTTACAAGAAGTGCACTGTGGCACTTCTTAAATAACCCAACCTCAATGTTACCCATTAAAAATACAATCCCCACAAGATATATTGTCAATAAAATGATGCCATACCTTGATTAGGAGTCCCTAGGTGGCACAAACTGTCAACTACTCAACTACTCACTGAAAGACTGGCAGTTGGAACACACCCAGAAGGCACCTCAGAAGAAAGGCCTGGAGATCTGCTTCCAAAAGGTCACAGCCTTGAAAACCCTATGGAGCGCAGTTCTGCTCTGCAACACATGGGGTCCCCATGGGTCAAAATCGACTAGAAGGCAAATGGTGGTGTACCTTGATTAATTGGGCTCAATTCACTGGTCAGTTTCAAAATTAACTCATAAATCAGCCAGACAATAGAAAGGGAAGCCTTACTATTGCTTGCTTTTTTCCCCAAATTTGGCAATATGATTTTTTACATTATCGATAATGCTATTTCAGGGAAATCAAAAGTAGTCACCTGTTATGACACGGGACAGTGTTACCTCTTTGTGTACCCCTCTAGCAAATAAGTTCATGCTCTTAGGTCTTATCACCATTTTTCTAACCTTGTAAGGTTACAAATATTAGAATCATGTTTACCACCCATGAAAAAAACCTGACAGCGGGTTTTTTTCCCCCATCCCACATCCTCTGATAATGATTTCCACTGGCTGGAAACACTGTGAGGAAAGAAAGATTTAGTTGAACTTATTTTAAATGAAACCGATAGCTTCATCTAGTGATCTCATAACCTCAAAGCACTTTAAAAACTGAGTAATCACTGAAGATGCTAAATATAGTAAATACAATGTTCAAAGCCTTTACGAATAAATCCATGTTTAAATCTTATTCTACCACAAAGTAGCTTTGCTTTTGATGTACCTTTTAAAATCATGGATTGCTTGATGGAAGAATTGAGTTTGGTGCTTAATGTTGTGTTTTTTTTGTTAATGTGTTTGTTTTTTTCCTATCACATAAGCTGGGACCTCATTCTTTTAGACGTTTTGTTATATGTGGAAGTAAGATGTTGCTATGACTGGTCTATATGGCCCAGGTGCCCAAAGATCTTCATTTAATCCCTAGTTCAATTAGTGAGTTAATGTATCATTTCCAGCTTTAAAATAAGAATAAATTTGTAGAGGTTTTCTGAAGAAAATATGCATAGTATTAATATAAAATAATAGACTCGAAGAAACCTAATGTGTTTTATGAGTCTCTATGAGTTGGAATTGCCTTGATAGCAACGGGTTTGGTTTTATACATATTATGTATGTGTGTGTATGTATGTGCGCGTGTGTGTATTATATTTATGTGTTGTTGTTAGGTGCTGTCGAGTTGATTCCAACTCATAGTACACCAGATATATACACACATACATATATATTTTATATATATATATATAATCTGTCTTGGCAGAAGTACAGCCAGAGTGCTCCATAGAAGCAAGGATGGTGAGACTTGGTCTCACGTACTTTGGATGTGTTATCAGGTGGGACCAGCCCCTGGAGAAGGACATCATGTTTGGTAAAGTAGAGGGTCAGCAAAAAAGAGGAAGATCCCCAATGAGATGAATTGATGGATTGACCCAGTGGCTGTGATAATGGGCTCAAACATAGCAATGATTGGGAGGATGGTGCAGGACCAGGCAGTGTTTTGTTCTGTTGTACATAGGGTCACTATGAGTCGGAACTGACTTGACGGCACGTAACAACTATATATATATAGGAAATCCTGGTGGCATAGTGGTTAAGAGCTATGGCTGCTAACCAAAAGGTCAGCAGTTCAAATCCACCAGCTGCTCCTTGGAAACCCTGTGGGGCAGTTCTACTCTGTCCTGTAGAGTCACTATGAGTTGGAATTGACTCAAAGGCAACAGGTATGGGTATATTTATATATGTATATATATCCATCAGTTTGATTCCACGATTTGTGGATAGATTCACAAATAGTGATTCATAAGTGTATAACATAAAACCATTGCAGAATAAAACTTTTTTAAGTTAAATGTTCACCACTTTCTTTACCTATTCATACGATCAATATACTGATCTTAGGACTTACATTTGAAGTTCCACCCTGCAAATAATTGGCTTCAGGTTTGAGAAGTGTGATCCTCACCTCTTCTCCAATGGAATTCTGGGTGCCCTGCTGCTGCTAGCCCAGGTTCTTGCGGTAGTGGTTGTGTTTGTTGTTGAACCCAGCCCTGGAGCAGTTCAGGAAAGGAAGAGTGTCCTGGAATGAGATCCTCCCTTTAGTAAACATGTTTAGATTGCAGACGACAGAGCAAGTAATCACCTGGAGCCCCATTTGATACTTCCAAAGAGTGCATTTCTCTCACATGGCTGAGCCATTTTGCTCTGTAAGAGCAATCTTCGCTGTCTTAGTCATCTAGTACTGCTGTGACAGAAATAGCACGAGTGGATGGCTTTAACAAAGAGAAGTTTATTCTCTCACAGTCCGGTAGGCTACAAGTCCAAATTCAGGGTGTCAGCTCCAGGGGAACACTTTCTCCATCAGATCTGAAGGAAGGTCCGTGTCATCAATCTTCCCTTAGTCTGGAAGCTTCTCTGCGCAGGAACCTCAGGTCCAAAGGACACGCTGTGCTCTCAACACTGCTTTCTTGGTGGTATGAAGTTCCCATGTGTCTCTGTTCACTTTTCTCTTTCATATCCCAAAAGAGATTGGATTGAGACATCATCAGTCTGGTATACCTGATCAGTATAACTGCTGCTAATCCATCTTATTAGATCACAGTGATTGAATTTACAACACATAAGGAAATCACGTCAGATTACAAAATGGTACACGATTATACAATACTGGGAATCATGACCCAGCCAAGGTGACAGATACTTTTGAGGGACACAATTCAATCCATGACATTCACCTTGTTTCATATTTATAAATATCAACAGTGGATGAAGTGCTTTGTAGAACAGAAAAGACACTAGCCTCTGACGCTGAAGACGCTGCTGGCTTTATGATCACTGACTTTGTTTCCAAGGAGAACTAAAGCCTGGGACTCACACCCTGAGAATGAGTGCCATGCCCACCACCGATGAGCTCGGCCCTTCATACAGTCATTTCACAGAATAACCTTT
Source organism: Trichechus manatus latirostris (assembly GCF_000243295.1). Lineage (NCBI taxonomy): Eukaryota > Metazoa > Chordata > Mammalia > Sirenia > Trichechidae > Trichechus > Trichechus manatus. The sequence continues at coordinate 3,178,470 of NW_004444045.1, forward strand.
CGTGAAAGTAAGGTCATTATGAAATACATTGGGTTTTGCCAAAAAGCTTTTTAAAAGCCACATAAAATAGTATATGAGGTCACCTCTGGTTCCTGTGTAAAGAGATCTCTCCTCCCTTCCCTAATTCATTCTGTTCCATGCCCGATGCCCGCACCCCTTTCCCTTCTAAGCCAGCTACTCAACAAAAGTGTAATTTTCCTTTCCAAAAGCCATATACTTCAAATCCCTATTCTTAGTCTTGTATATTTAGTTCCCTTTCTTTGCCCTTTTTTGCCAGGTTTCCTGTTGATACCAACGTGAGTCTCAAGGGCTTCCCTTTGTCTCTTTTGGAACAAATTAAGAAAAGAGACTAATTTAGAACCTATAGGGTGGAAACTGATAGTCATGAAAAGACAGTGGTAGTATGTAGAAATACAGAGACAGGGCTTACCCACCCATCTCCTCCATAAGCCACCTCCCTGGCAGGGCATCCCTTTGGAACAGAAGGCAGCATCCATCCCACAGGGATTTGACAATTGTGAGCTCTACATGATAAAAGGCTGAGTCATTGGTTATCAATGGGCAGATTGCTTCTTTGGCCCCTTCCTTGAGGGCGTACTTTACTTGGTGGTTGGAATCTGATTCATTTCCTCCTTTTTCCCCCTCTGACTTTGAGATCTAGAATTTGCAGTTTATCTCTGAGAGGGGTTCTGGATTGGAATCCCCCCTGAGGAGCCTAGTTGCTGCCCTAGCTGCTTGAGCAGATGGTTATTAGACAATAGCCTCAGAATGAGCCCACGAGGCTGGGCTTTGAGAAGCCCAGTGTGGAATTAAGACAGGAAGTCCAGTCCATCTCAGAATAATGCTATCCTGATTTCAGTTGCTGCTGAGTTCCTGGCCAGCTCCTACCCCTCATTTCTTCCATCTACCTCTGGCAGCAATAGGGTGAGGGGAAAGCTAATAAAAATGTAAAGTGGCAAAAGTGATCAGAAACGACAGGATGAGTTCATTGAAACATCAATCTTCAGTGGTTTTTGTCAAAGCCCTCCAAAGAATTTTCCAACCTACATTCCTCCTGTTATTCATCTAGGCCTCTGTTACCTTCAGCCACATTCTAGGCAAAGCCCAGGCACATGTGATGTTGGGTTGTCTTTAAACCTCTGTGGTGTACAGCCGGGAAAGCACAGACTGCCTTGTCTCTGACGGTTGTTATGGCAGAAAGGGGGTGTGTGCCCTGTGAGCAGGGGGCTCCCAATGGTGAGGCGGGAAGGCATTGATCGACAGCTTCCTCTGTGCCTTGAAACCACCCTGCCTGTTAGAGAATTTTAAGTGTTGAGTAGAGAAGTGTCTTGCTTGGGCTTGCTTTTGAGTACCGGGAATTCAGCTTTTCTGCTTAAGAAGCCTGAGCTGGGATGTAGGTGTGTAGCGAAAGGAATGGGTGGAGGCTTCTAACTAATAGGGAAGGCATCTTTGAAACAAGCTGAGATGTGGATCTGGGATTTTGAGAAGCAAATACTTCTTCCCAGCACTGAACTTTAATGGGAGGATACTTTGATATCTGTGGTTGCAGAGTAAATATGATTCACTCTAGGGAGTCTGCACTGCACTTTAATAAGCCAGAAAAGGCAAATAAAAATCAGAAAAAATTATCTGTAAATATGTCTCAGTAGCTTCAGAAGAACTCCCAAGGCACGAATTTCTACTTAAAAAAAAAAAAAAACCACCACCAAACACATTGCCGTGGAGTCGATCCTGTATGACAGAGTAGAACTGCCCCATAGGGTTTCCAAGGAGCAGCTGGTAGATTCGAACCGCCAACCTTTTGGTTAGCAGTCAAGCTCTTAAGCACAGTGCCACCAGGGCTAAAATCTTCAGAATATCCTTGCGTGTTAATGTAACAGCTGAGAATGCAGGCCCTCAGTTAGTGTTGAACTGGCCTCTTTCTAGCTCTTAGATTCAGGACTGATTTTGTCCAGCTGGTATTTTCTCTTCTCTTCATCCATGTTTATAGAAAGCACTGAGGGACTACTTGTATTAACATATGCATTTTACTATACCAAATATAATCCAGGTGGAACCAATGAGTCTCAAAACTGGATTTTAAAAAGCATCTTAGAAACTTAAAAATTGAGTTAAAAATTAAGATTATACACTTAAAGCTCTAGAGAGCTAAGTATTAAAGTCATATCTCAGAACTGTTTTATATTAGCAACTATGAAGGTTTCCATAAATAAGCTAGAGATTATTTGAAATAAAGAAAACCATGCTCAAACAATATCTTTGATCCTAAGATAACTTTGGAGGTAAGACGAATACTGGGAATCTCCATAACCCTAAAATGAGCTGAGACCTTGTTTTCAATACATAGAACCTCATCAAAGAGGTGTTGGATATTCTACTAACTCAGGGAATAAAATAATGAGTCAGTTAGAACTCCTATAGCTATGCACTGGACCAAAACTTCTCTGGCTGCCTGTCGTATTGAGAGTATTGTACACTTCAGAGCAGTAGAGGGCTGGCACAGAGATGAAAGACAAGAGAGGTTCCTTCCCTGTTTTTTCTCCTTTGAAACTGAGTCAGAATGGGAGGAAGCAAAGAAAAGAGATGCAACCTAAGAGAACAAATGTTGTGTTCCAAGTTTTTTTTCCATGTGCTAACAATATCGACTTGGATGGCATAATTATGCTCAGATGCCATAGTGACAGGCCAGCAGAAATTTCTGACTTGTATAATCTGGCTTTTTTTTTTTTTTGAAGACAACAAAGTAAAAAGAGATCAGTCACATTACCTTAGCATCTTGGGTCTTGGAGTGTTTCTGCCATGGAAAGTTGTCTCTTTGTGTTCTTTTCTGCTTAGACTGTATCTTAAAAGCTGTTTTCAGTATTTGATAATGCATCTTAAGAGAGACTGTGACACTGAATATCCCAATCAGAAAGAATGACTAGGTTATAAAGGGTCTGGAAACCATCGCATGTAAGTTATAGTTGAATCCGCTGAGAAAGTTTAATTTGGATAGAGAAGTAAAGGAATGACAGATGCTTCAAATAGTTGAAGAGCTTTTTTGTTCTTTGTTGCTCTAGAAGACAAAATAAGTGAAATCTGAAAGGCAGATTTCAGGTCGCCATATTGAAGCACTTTTTTTAAACAATTAAAACATCATACAAAGGGGGCAAGCAGCTTTATGAGGTGATGAGCTCCCTGTCCTTGATGCGAAGCAGAAAGAGGCCAGTTGAGTGTGTGTCAGTAATCCTTTAGGCAGATTAGAGAGATGCAAATCAAAACCACAGTGAGATACCACTTTGCTCTCACTGGGTGGCTAAATTCAAAAACAAAAAATAACAAATGTTGGCGAGGATGTGGAGAAATTGGAACAGTTATCCATTGCTTTTGGGGATGCAAAATGGTGCAGCTGCTGTGAGAAAAATTTGGTGGTTCCGCAAAAAGTTAAACATAGAACTACCATATGGCCCAACGATTCCGCTCCTAAGTATATACCCAAGGAACTTGAAAGCGGTAGCAGAAACAAACACGTCATGTACACCAATGTTCATTGCAGCACAATTCAGAGTAGCCAAAAGGTGGAAGCAACCTAAATGGATGAATATATAAACAAAATGTGGTACATACATACAATGGGATACTACTCAGTCATAAAGATACATGACACAGTGGCTGCAATAATGGGCTCAAGCATAACAGTGATTATGAGGATAGGGCAGGACCAGCCAGTGTTTTGTTCTGTTGTACACAGGGTCGCTGTGAGTCTGAACCGACTGGATGGCACCTAACAACAACAACAACAGCATCATAAAGAAGCATGAAGTCCTGGTATATGCTACAACATGGAAGAACCTTGAAAACATTAGGCCGAGTGAAATAAATCTATATCACGAACAGACAACTCTTCAATGATCTCACTTATATGAAATAACAACAATAAGCAGACCAGAGTTTATGAGTGGCTACAAGGGGGCGGGAGAGAAGGGGAAAGGGAGAGTCACTGTTTAGGAAGCAGTGAGTTTCTGTTTATGGTGATGGGAAATTTGGCGACAATTAAGGGTGATGGTTGTACAACATGATTAATGTAATTGATATCACTCAATGGTGTACCTGCAAAATGTTGAATTGGCAAATGTTGTGTTATATATTTTTTTACAACAGTAAAAAAGAGAGGAAAAGAAAAATAATCCTGTAGGCAGCTTTTACATACAGCCTGGGAATTTGGAAAAATGAAAAAAAAAAAAGAATAGCCACCAAGTTTACCAAAACTGAGGTGAGGGTTAAAAAGCAGTATTACACCTGGAATTTTTGTAAGCCAGTTACTTCTTTTCAGATGTTTAATGGGTAAAGGGTGAAGCCATCTTAGACCTTTCTGAGCATAAAATGATATTTAGAAGTCAGCAGAAAGGAGCGTTTCATAGAGAGAGAATGTCTCCAATTGTCCCCTTGGGTAGAGTGGAGATAATAATATCAGTCGCCCATTTACCTCACAGAGATGTTGTGCAGGTACATGACTCAGTGTTTCTAAAGGGCTTTGATGACTGCTGTGGTTAATGTGTCACTGTAAATGCTTTTCAAGAGCAATTATTTTGAACAGAATGTCACTCAGAATCAGTAGGTTGTCCTAATGAATCACTTGGAGAGGGGAGGGTAGTTCAACTTGGCTATATCTTGTCCAACATTAAAAAAAATAATGATATGTACTGAATAAACAAAATACTTGGTTTTATGCCCAAACATAAACTCATTTTTTTTTTTCTGTAAAAAGAAAACATTGCCCAAACTAAGGTCCAAACAACTTTACTTTTTATATTTTCAAATATCTACATGGCACCAACCCAGGCCTTTGAAGATTATATCAGGTTATTTCATTTTAAATTCATGTTGTAAAAAGCCCCCATCTCTGGGGAGTATAGGCAGCAAATGTAGGAATGGCACAAAAGCTGAATGTGCAAAAATGGCTGGTACTTTTCAGCATAATGTGCTTTCCTGGAGGCCTGTCCACTGGGCCCTTAGACTGGTCCTACACTGGGTCCTGGAGGGCAGGTCAAGCCTGGATCTGCACGGAGCACTGACTGCAGTAAAGGCCAAGCAATGGGAAGAACATAGTTAATCATCTCAAATTATGAGTCCCTATGAGTCCCCCACGCTGTTGCTTTAGCTTTGGCTTCATCATTCTGTACCTGAACCCTGAGGAAGACAGAAAGTCAACACAGAACCAGTGTTTCACTCAAGGTAGAAGAAAATAAATTGTGACTTAGTAAAACCCTTGAAATCTACAGATTATCACCAATTAGTCTTGTACCTACCAACCATAGTATCAGAATGACTTGGTAATAAAACTCAGAGGACAATTAAGGTCCAAAATATGAATCATATCTAGGTAATATTTCTATTCACAGGTTTAGGTGTTCATTAGTCTTCATACAGTAAAGCAAAAAAAAAAAAGGTTGCAAACATTTTTAAAGACATGATGAAACTAATGCTCTTGGCACTCAAAATAATCTGAAAAAAAAAGAAAATGAGAAGAAATTTGTTGAAGAATGAGTCATTGTGGGTCAGTGTTGTAAAAGACCAAGCCTACGTTGATGACTCTCAGTCCTGGTTTACCCCTGCTGTGGTCAACTTTGGCAAGAAGTGCTTCTTGGGAATTAGAGTCTTAGCAATACAGTCCTGCTTAGATAAACTTCCCCTTCTGTCTTAGTCATCTAGTGCTGCTACAACAGAAATACCACAAGTAGGCCAGAAGTCCAAATTCATGGCATCAGCTCCCGGGAGAGGCTTTCTCTGTCGGCTATGGAGGAAGGTCCGTGTCATCAATCTTCCCTTGGTCTGGGAGCATCTCAGTACAGGAACCTCGGGTCCAAAGGACGTGCTCTGCTCCTGACGCTGCTTTCTTGGTGGTATGAGGTCCCCCAACTCTCTGCTTGTTTCCCTTTCCTTTTATCTCTTGAGAGATAAAAGGTGATGCAGGCCATACCCCAGGGAAACTTCCTTTACATTGAATCAGGGATGTGACCTGGGTAAGGGTGATGTTACAATCCTACCCTAATCCTCTTTAACACAAAGCTACAATCACAGAATGGAGGACAACCACACAATACTTTGAATCATGGCCCAGCCAAACTGATACACACATTTTTGGGGGACACAATTCAATCCATGACACCTTCTATCACCTTTCTCATCAGAAAAGTCTTAAAAACAAAAACCAAAAAAATCTCAGGTAGGTAGTAAGACTTCAAGGTTGATTGGGAGACAGTGGTGGTTCAGTGGTAGGTTTCTCACCTTCCCTGCCAGAAACACGGGTTCAATTCCCAGGCAATGCACTTCATGCACAGCCACCACTGGGCTTGCATGTTGCTATGATGCTGAACAGGTTTCAGTGGCGCTTTCAAACTAAGACAGACTAGAAAGAAAGGCTTGGTGATATACTTCTAAAAGTCAAGGAATAAAAACCCTATGGATCACAACAGTCTGATTCACAAGCAATTATGTGGATGGTGCAGAACCAGGCAGCCTTTCATTCAGCTGTGCATTGGGTCGCCATGAGTTGGGGACCAGCCTGACGGCCGCTAACAACAACAAGAATATGTGACACAGAACAAAGCTACAGCCTGACACAGAACAGAGCTATAGCCTTTAGGAATTGCTTTCTCGATCTTTGATGTTGGGGCCAATATTCCAGATGGATAGAGCACTTGATTGAACCAGAAGTCAAAATTCTATTTCTGAATCTTTTACTTACCAGCTGTACTTAATCTTTCATGTAACGTTTCAGGGACTTGCGTTTTCTAAGATATAAAACGATAGGATGCGGCTAGAGAATTGCTTTAGATCAAAGTCTTTAGGAAACAAACTCTGGGATAGAGATTTGAGTACAGTATGTTTATTCGGGGAGCCCTGGTCGCGCAGTGGTTAAGCACTTGGCTGCTAACAGAAAGGTTGGCGGTTCCAACCCACCAGCTGCTCTATGGGAGAAAGATGTGGCAGTCTGCTTCTGTAAAGATTACAGCTTTGGAAACCCTATGGGGCAGTTCTACTCTGTCCTGTAGAGTTGCTAAGAGTCGGAATGGGACTGAATGGCAATGGGTTTTTTGGAAGTTTATTGGAGAGTGCTTTTGGGGACACCAGTGAGGGAGTGAAGGCCATAAAGGGAGAAGTTAAACTAGGATTCAGTTGCAACCAAGCCCTCAGCTGATCCTACTAGCTCTAGAGCTGGGTGGCCTTTCAGAATTCTCCTGAACTGTAAGCCTTTAGGTCTCTGTACCTCACCTTGCCCAGTCATTCGAGCCCTCCCCAGGAACAGGTGTGGCTTTGGGCAAGAGGACTCTTTTCAACTGAGGGCCATCCCTGGGGAGGGAGTCAGCTGTATTGCCATCAGTCTACGTTTCCAGCAGTTTGGGGAATGAGGGCCTCTGAAGGTTGCGTCTAGGTCCCGTGCCATGGCATCCACTGGAATGGTCACCAGAATTATTTTCAGTATTAAATTCTATGATGTAGAACTATTGTGCTGTCACTAAAATCGGGGTACAATTTATCTGGCGACCCATGAAACCTATTCTCTTTTTTGTGTACTATTTCTCTCCCTATCTATATTTCTGCAGTTTCCTGCTCATTGAGGACAAATATATACTTTTTATTTTTTCTCATTTTATAGTGTCTATTATTCTTTCTTCTCAGACAGACAAGCAGCCCATGACAGTTTCTTTTTTGTGGCATATAGCGAAATGTATATATATATAAACTTTATGTATATATGTAACAATATGTATATAGTCAGTACAGAAGTCTCCATGAGTTAGTTTCTCCCTCCAGATTCTCTTAAAAATATCTGTTGCCATGGAGTCAATTCCAACTCATAGCGACCCTATAGGACAGAGTAGAACTGTGCCATAGGGTTTCCAAGGAGCAGTTACTGGATCCCAACTGCCGACCTTCTGGTTAGCAGCTGAGCTCTTAATCACTGTGCCACCAGGGCTCCAGCTTCTCTCACTACTAACCATTTCCAGTGTTCACTTTTCCATTAGAAGAAGTTTCTTCTTCCTACCTTTCATCTTCCATCTATTGTTTAGCATCTATCCAAACAATTTATACAGCCAATAGCTTGCCCCTTTATAATTGAGTGTTTATGCGTCTTTACAAACAGTAGGATACATTTCATCTATATTCAAGATCATATGCCCTGAGGATCTTTTTATCACAATGAGAATTAGTGTTGAGGTAACTGAAGGAAGTGTGAGCAGTGAGTTGGCAAGTAGGTTAGGGGTTGGGTAGGGATAGTGGTGTGTGATTAAGCGAGGACCAGCGTTGATTAGTGCATGGTGTGCACCTGGGGAAGCATGATGACAGAGCCTTGGACATCCTCCTTCAGAAGTTACGTACGTGTCTGGGCTTTTCAAAAAGTTTGCATGCCATTGAGAGTATCTTACATCAGCTTATTTAATGAAAGATGACTGTGTCAAATGGAACCGAAACATAGAAGGCAGGAGGATGATGAAGAAAATGGAAACATTCCACAAAAGAAAAAGGATGGCAGTTCCTCAAACCCATAATGGGGCCAGCCAACACGCCTAGATTCCTTTTGCTAGATATGAGCAACTTGCTATCTTTGACCTTTTTGGTAAAACAAATAAACATATGGACACACACGAGATTGCTCTCAGAAATATATTTGCATTCTTCTCTACCCTTAACATTTTCTTTCCCATTTTCTCTCTGGCTAAGTCCTAATCATCTTTGAAGGTTGGTCCAAGTTCCTTCAACTCTGGGGAAGTTCTCTACCCGCTTCTTGACAGTCCCAGATACGATCGGTCATTCTTCTCAGTTCTCCCATAGTCTCCTTGGAGATGTTTACCATGGTGCTTAGGATATTCTATTACAATTATTTATTTTATGTAGCAAACACCTGTATAGTTCCTACTATGTACCAGCCACTAGTCTGAGTGATTTACAAATGATGCTTTGATCTGCATCAAAACTCTATGAATGTGGCTACTATTATTTTTTACCAATTTGCAGGTAAAGAAACTGAGGCATAAAGAGTTGAATACATTTCCTGTGTCTCAGAGCTAGTAAGAGGAAGGGCTAGGATTCAAGCCCAGGGAGCATGGCTCCCTAATGCCAGCACTTAGCCTCTGAGCTATGTGGCTTCTCTGTTATTTGTTAGCTTATCTGTTACCTTCACTAGACTGTGTACACCCTATTCCTCATGATAAAGATAGCTTTTCTAAATTTTGTAAACAATGTATGCCCACTGTAAAAATTAAACCAGTACCTAAAATATACTGAAGATTACCTGGAATCCCATTACCCTGAAATAACCGTCGTTAGAATGTTGGTTTTCATGCATTTATTTAATGAACCACCCACCTACACACATAGAAGCAAATGGGACCATGTCATCATTTCTCTTCTTCATCATGGCCGTCATCTGCCCTTCTCTGCACAGAGTTGCCTGTCCCAGTAAGATAAGTTAGAAATCTGTGTGTGTGCTTCCATATTTTTCTTCTCTCATGGCCTCATAGCTTATCTATTTTTAATGGCAACTGTTCATTTCTCAAAAATGGGATCTTATTAGATATGATTTTTTTTGTATGTTGCTTTCTCACTCCACAACCTCTCCAAGTCACTTGGCAAAGCTCTAATTCCTTCTTTTCACAGCCACATAATCTTCCATGTTGTGGATGTACCACAGTGCCTTCTGGGTTGAAATCATAAAAATTGCCCAGTATGCTTCTACTATGAAAAACTCAGTGGAAATCTTAGAAAAAAAATAATCTGGAAGCTTTGAGACTTCCCAGAGGACACTTCTACAGAAAAGCAGCAGCAAGGACTCTGCTTAGAGGTTCTCTGAGGCCTCGGATTATCCCGACTTTGACCAAAGAAAGGCTCTCCAAGGCTTGCCGCTATTACTATAAGGAAGTCCCAGGTCAGATGATTCACGCCTAAATATTGCATCTTCTCGGGCTAGGAAAAATAAAAGCCACGACATTCCAGAGCCTTTAGGCATATAAGATCTAGGGACTTTCCCAGTTATTCCTTACAAACGGGTAACTGAAGAGGCCTTGTTTCATAAAAGCAAAGACACGTAAAATGTGAAGGGAATTGAATAATTATTCATTTGGAATTTAGAAAGTTTATCAGGGCCCAAGAAGGAATTGTTAAAATTGATTAACATTTTGGTACATGGATATTTCTGTTTTCTTTTCTCTAACATAAGCAAGAAAATTATGTAGAAGTGTGGTAAATGTTTTGAGTAAAGAAGGGTAAAATACAGTAAGTTCTTTTCCTAAATCTCCACAAGAGGCTGATTCACAGTCTTCAGACACCAACAATCTGGGCCTTTAACTGATCTCTGAGTCAGCCCCACTCTCCTTGGCGGGCACTCTACCTGCCTTTCTCTTATAACAGCTCCGAGGGTTCAGTGTTATTATTTTCATTTCACAGATAAGAAAATGGAAGTCAAGAAAGGTAACTATCAACAATTGATACGGTCAGAGCTTGAACTCAGGTGGCAGAAAAGGGAGCAATCTGGTGAGAATAATTTCAGAAATGCCACATAAACCCCTCTACCTCTAGATACAAACTTATTTCCTCATTTCTGGAAAATTTACAATTAGAGCTTTATTTCTTAGTGGTTCAAGACAATGGAGGTTTTCCACATTGCGAGTGTAAATCTTCCCCAAATCTTACAATCCATTTGCAATTCAATACGAGTAATCTTATCAAGTCCTCTCCAGAAAACAATTGTGATTAAAGGGTGGGAACAATTGTTCTGTCCCCCATTCTCCTTTGTTTTCAGGCCCACAGTTCCCTTAAACCTTTGAGTGGCAATTCTTCACCAGCCCATTGTTAACATGGAGACAGCCTTTCCTTCTTAGCTCATAAAGATGTAGGTGTTGTTAGTTGCCATCAAGTTGCTCCAACTCGTGACAACATTGTGTATAACAGAATGAAACATTGCCAGATGCTGTGCCATCTTCCTGATCATTGGTATGTTTGAGTCCATTCTTGCAGCTATTGTATATTGCTTTTCAACCGAGGGGGCTTATCTTCCAGCACTATATTGGGCAATATTCTGTTGTGATCCATAGAGATTTCATTGACTAATTTTCAGAAATAGATTGCCAGGCCTTTCTTCCTTATCTGTCTTAGTCTGGAAGCTCCACTGAAACTTGTCCACCTTGGGTGATACCAGTGGTATACCATCCAGCATCATAGCAACATGCAAGCCACCACAGTACGACAAACTGACAGATAGTGAAAGGGTATGTCTCTGAGCATCTGACACAGAAAAGTACAAAATCAGGAAGACAAGGGCAAAGGTAACATCCCCCCTTGACCCATTTCACACACACACACACCTGAACCTGTGCCTAAAGGAGGCCGTTACTAAGTATAAAGCAAGTGGACCGTGTCTTACCCATAGAAGGTGCTCAGTAGGTGAGAGTCACACAGTGGGCCTCACAAGTGGGATAGCCCACTCTAAGGAGATGTCTCCTAGTCCGGTGGGATGGCCCACGCTGAGGAGACATCTCCTAACCCGGTGGGATGGCCCACGCTGAGGCGACGTCTCCTAACCCGGTGGGATGGCCCACGCTGAGGCGACGTCTCCTAA
>NW_004444045.1:3190168-3220920 GCF_000243295.1 Trichechus manatus latirostris
TCTCCTAACCCGGTGGGATGGCCCACGCTGAGGCGACGTCTCCTAACCCGGTGGGATGGCCCACGCTGAGGCGACGTCTCCTAATCCGGTGGGATGGCCCACGCTGAGGAGAATTCTCCTAAACCAGCGTACTCCTTCCATTCCGTTCCAGATAACAGAACTTTTTTTTTTTCCATTTAAGGTCAATACCTTTTCTATTTCCATCATGCAGTCCCTCCCTCATTCATCAGACAGTTGTTGAGGGTCTCCTCCATACCGGGCACTTGCATATGCTCTGGGAAGAGAGAGACAGTCAAGACAGGCAGGGTCTTTCTCTGATATTCCAGTTTGAGGGGATGATAAACAATGAAAAACAGTAATACTATAAAGCGCTGATTCGTGAGAGAGAGAAAATAAAGGAGCAATGGGGTAGAAAGACTGAGTAGGTGGGGTCAGGGCGTTCCCGAATGAGGTTGTCTCAGAAAGCTGCTCAGGGAGACCTGAAGATAAGTTCTAGGCAGAGAGAATAAAAAGTGAAAAGGTTGCCAGACAGGAATGAGCTAGTGTGTTACAAAAAAAAGAAGTTTGCATGAAAAGGATAGGGAAAGAAGGGAAGGGTTTGGAGAGAATGGAAAGGTGGCAAAGTCAAATTGAATAGGAGCTTGTAGGTCATAGTAAGGTTCAGATTTTATTCTAACTGTAGTAGGAGGTCATTGGAGGGATTTAAGCAAGGGAATTGAACAATCTGAATGAAATCTGTAAAGAGCACTAAGACTGCTGAGGGGCCCTGGTGGCGCAGTGGTTAACAGCTTGGCTGCTAACCAAAAGACTGGCAGTTCAAATCCACCAGCTGCTCCTTGGAAACCCTGTGGGGCAGTTCGACTCTTGTCCTTAGGGTCACTATGAGTCAAAATTAACGTGATGGCAGTGGCTTTGGTTTTGGTTTGGTTTAAGGCTGCTGAGAAGGAGCCCTGGTGGCGCAGTGATTGACCAAAAGGTCAAAGGCTCAAACCCACCAGCAGTTCCCAGGGAGAAAAGATCTAGCAATCTGCTCCTGTAAAGATTTCAGCCTAGAAAACCCTATGGGACAATTCTACTGTCCTGTAGGGTCACTATGAGTCAGAATTGTCTCTAGGGCACACAGTAACATGAAGACTGCTGAGTAAGCAAGCTTGGTGGTGGGGTGAGTCTCCAAGTACAGATGAAGGCAGCTTCCACTAAGGTGGTTACATCCACGAGAGTTAAGAGGTGGTTCAACGTGTGATGCATTTTAGAGGCAGAGCCACAGGACTTAGGGCGATTTCAGACTTAAAAATCACATGCCTTCGAATAAGGACTACATGGACTTAATGTCATACTAGTGTGTAATTGAATAGTTCTAGCACTTCCACGGAATCAAACTCTAATTGGCTGAGTGGCTGAAGAAGGATTCCCAATGGCTGAAGAAAAAAGGGGATTATTGAAAGCATAGTTGATACAGTAAAGAAAGGGAAGCCTGAGCTACCGAAAAGCCACATCCACCTATTCCATAGCGGTACTAAGATGGAACGCTGCATTTTCCAGGCACCCTGTGAAGTCTGTTTTCTTGTGACTGTGTCAGTGCTAGAGAGATCTATAGACATCACCTAGGCCATTTATCATTTCGGAAGTGAGAAGACTCAGGTACAAAGACTGAAGTTCTTTACCTGGGGTCACAGATGTAGTTATTGCTAGGACAAAGCTTAGAGCTCTTGGCTCTTTTACTTTTAAAAATATAACTTAATTTCTTTCTAATAGGCTTGCAGTACAGAACACCCGAAATGTAAAGATTAGTCACTGTTTGCCTTAAGGCATCAGCTTTGCCATTTGAAATTTTAGGACAAGCGTAACTCATCATTGGAACAACTCCTACTTGTTTAATTCCTGTGACAGGAGTTAACTGAGGTGAAGTCTATCTTCTAGAGCAGAATGGTAGGGAGGGGATGGAAATGGAGGAGGGAGGATGGAGGAGCACGGGGCGGGGGGGGGTGCGGAGGGGAGTGGGGACACCGTTAGATTGCAGTTGTTTCCTTCAGGGTTGACACCCTGGGACATAAATCATCCTGTCTCTTGTTTTTGTTGAAAACGTGTGGAAATATGGTAGTCTGTTCCCCTTCAAGGAGCCCTGGTGGTGTAGTGATTATGTGCTCGGCAGCTGACCAAAGAGATCAGCAGTTCGAACCCACCAGCCGCTCCGAGGGAGAACGATGTGGCAGTCAGCTTCTGTAAAGATTTACAGCCTTCGAAACCCACTGGGTTAGTTCTACTCTGCCCTATAGAGTAGCTATGAGTCCAATCTACTCCAAGGCAGTGAATTCGGGGTTTTTTTTGGCTTAATCCTCTTCTAGGAGGCCTGGTGGTGCAGTGGTTGAGCGCTTAGCTGCTAACCAAATGGTCAATGGTTGGAACCCACCAGCCACTCCGTGGGAGAAAGATATGGTAATCTGCTTCCATAAAGATTTACAGCCTTGGAAACCCTACGGGGCAGTTCTACTCTGTCCAATAGGGTCTCTATGAGTCAGAATCAACTCGGTGACAGTGGGTTTGGTTTTGGTTTAAGGGGATGGTAGAAAAGCAAGCAGTCGGGCGGGTCTCCCTGAATTCTTTTCTCAGACAACTCTCTTCTCAGATCTGGTGCTGATTTCATGTGACCTTGGGAAACCTTTATTCTCAGCCAGCCTCAACTTTCCAGTAAACAGAGATACCGAAACCCAGTGCTGTCACACAGACTCTGACCCATAGCGACCCAATAGGGTTTTCAAGGCTGTAAATCTCTACAGAAGCAGACTGCCGCACCTTTCTCCCTCGGAGCTGCCTGTAGTTTTGAACCACCGACATTTCGGTTAGCGGTCAAATGCTTTAACCATTTAACCACTGTGCAACCAGGGCTCCTTCAAATAGAGATAAGACTGATAATTTATGAAACATTTTTTATTTCCTTAAATTCCAGGGCATTTTATAAATACAGAGTTGCTATTATTCTTCAATTAAATCTTTATCACTTGGTGAAAATTACACTTTTATAAGTATAAATATGTCAAGACGTCCATTCTGCACACCAGAAGATGTTTATAGTTATGCCGATTAGCACCTCAAGCATAAAGCATCTCACATCAGTTGATTTGTCTGACTTCAAGTCTCCAATGAGCCCTTGGGAACTCATCCCTGTCAAAGGAGCTGGGAGGGGAGTTCAGGGCTCAGTTCTAGTGAGGAAGGGTGAAACAAGGAAGAGATCCCTGATAAAGCGCATGAAAACATAAAATCTGCTGCCGGTTTGAGTGACTGACATAGAGCGGTGGCAGCTGGACAACTGTCATTTTGTGATGTGACGGTTTTCCCAAGAGAAGATTAGAAGCCTGCTTTTCCCCCTTGCAATTATTTGCATGTGTTCTAGTTCCCCTCCCTCATAAGCAGTCTACCTGATCTGTAAAGTTTGAAAGCAAAAACAAAGTTGAATGTGCACCCTTCATACACATTGTTAATGAGGGGGACAGAGACAATCCGAACAGTATTCTAATAAAACCCAAAACCTGTTGCCATACAGTTGATACTGACGCATAGTGACCTGGTATTCTAATAGTAATCATTAAACTTTACCTAATTTATCATCTCTCCTGTGTTCCTAACCCTCAATCATTCACTTTACCCCTCTAACATCTTGTGTTTGAGTTTAAAACTAATGAGGATTAACATCTTTTTGAAATATTTTAAATACGGTAGTGAACTTAAAAAGGACTCCCTGAGTAGTACAAATGGTTCGCATGCTTGAGTGCTAACTGGAAGATTGGAGGTTCCAGTCCACCAAGAGGTACCTCAGAAGTAAGGCCTGGTGATCTACTTCCAAACAATCAGCCGCTGAAAACCCTGTGGAACGCAGTTACATCCTGACGCACGTGGGGTTGCCAGGAGTCAGAACCAACTGGACAGCGGCTGGTGACAGCGGTGGTGTGGACTTCTGAAGAAAATGAAATTAGGTAGAACATATAAAATGAGTTCTTAGTATGGAAGACTCAGTTCTAGTTCTTGTCCTAGCAGGACCTTGCCAGGCAAACATCTAGAAAGTCATCTAACCCGCAATGCTCTGGTATTTGTCTGTTGAATGAGGATGATAATAATTATAATATTATTGTTGTTTGCTGCCATTGAGTCGGCCCTTAACTCTTAGGGACCCCAGGCACGAGGAGATGGGACCATTGTGATCCACGGGATTTTCATAGGCTGATTCTGGGAAGTAGATCATCAGACCTTTTACTTCCTAGTCCATTTTAGTCTGGAAGCTCCCCTGAAACCTGTTCAACGTTCTAACAATACACAAGCCTCCACTGACAGATGGATAGTGGCTGTGCATGAGCTGCATTGGCTGGGAATCAAACCCACATCTCCCGCATTGGAGGCAAGAATTCTACCACTGAACCGCTATACTACCCTCTGAGTAATTACAATAGCTGACATTTAATGAGGCCTTCTCCTGTGTCAGACGTTGTGCTGGGAGCTTTGCATGCATTGTCTACCTTAGTCTTCACAACCCATTTATGAGCTGGGCATTTTCCAGAAGAAGAAAATGAGGCTTAGTAATTTGCCAGTGGTCATAGTCAGTAAATTGTGTAGGGAAGATCCCAACCTGGAAGTCTAACCCCAGAGTTTGTCCTCTCCCCCAGGCCTATTCTCCTCTCCAGGTTATGTGAGGTTGAATAGCACATTGTTTGTAAGCCTGAAAATGCAAGATACTATAGACGAGAAAGGTTTTGATTATCATTTCGATTTTTATACAAGTGGATTATAATCTCCACAAGAATTGTGATATCCGAAAGTTTGCTTGGTGAGGCCTGAGGTAGTGATTTTTAGGGGTCGGGCAGGACTGATTGCAGAAGAACTTGACTTCTCCTTTCCCTCTGTGGCTGGGGATAAGATCGGGGTGGTTCTAGGACGTTTGCATAGAGCTAGATACAAGAGCACCAGGAAATTTAAAAACATGCATTGCTGAACAGTACCAGTAGATTAAAGATTAACTGGCATTTAATAAAATAGCCATGCCATATTACATTCTAGTGTGCCATATTTAAAACAATGCACACGTATGCAGATGCGTACACACACACACCATGATTTTGTCCTGCCCCTGGCTGTTGTCTGCTTGAACAGGCTTACTGACAAGATTGACTCTGGCCCAATTCAACAATCTTGAATTTGGAAGGCGTTAGGACTGTGTAGTAGCTGCCAAATCTTGGAGGAAAAAAAATCTCTCCCTGCGCCTCATCCTTCCCTGACTGTTATATGAGCAATATTTCTGCCTATTCTGCCTATATCCTTTAGGTAACTAGACTTGATTTTGTTGTTGCTGGAGTGCTATACGAATGGTACTAAAGTGTACTTCCTTCTGATAAATGCAGCCCTGAGAAAGCAGGAGTGGAATTATTTAAAGGAATTTATATGTACTATAAATTGGCCTGGTGGCATGGTGGTTAAGAGCTTGGCTGCTAACCAAAAGGTCAGCAGTTCGAATTCACCAGCCGCTCCTTGGAAACCCTACGGAGCAGTTCTACTCTGTCCTACAGGGTCGCTATGAGTCAGAATTGACTCGACAGCAATGGGTTTTTATAAGTTGGCTGGATGTGCCTGCCAACAAGCGTAGCGCTTTGCTTCTGTTATCTCATATAATCCTCACTACAAGCCCTTGAATTAGATACGCTTATCACTATGTCACAGAGAATGAGAGGGGTCAGCAAACTACAGCCAAAGGGCCAGATCTGACCTACTGCCTATTTTTGTAAGTAAACTTTCACTGGAGCACAACCACACTCATTCATTCAAGAACAACTGTCTGTGGCTGCCTTTATGCTGCAATAGCTGAGTTGAATGCAGCAATTACTCCAGAGACCATATGGCCCGCAAAACCAAGACTATATACTGTTTGGCCCTTACAGAAAAAGTTTGCTGACCCCTAGACTAAACCATATACAGGATAGATTTAGTTCAGCTCACTTATCTCTGTGTGTCTACATTTTCATACATATCTCTTAAACCCAACAGACTTACTGTCTGAAGCCCAGCTTCTTCAGAATGAAGTTGTTCTGTTACAGTAGGCATGAAGAATTCTGAATTCTAGACTGTTCTTTAATTATGAGTCATGTTTAAAAGAGTTCTATTCCTCTTTGTATTTCTAGAACATGTTTCTTTTGTAGAAACCAAAGCGTTTTCTAACTTGTTCATTTAGCAGGCAGGTGAAAAGCTACCGTTCTTTGGAAAGAGGAGACAGTTCTTCACTTGGGTGAAGTGAGACATAGGATAGTTCATGGGTGAAGCCCACATTGTGGAGTCCACCGCTTCTACGTAAGAGTATAAGGTCATCGGGATGAGCTCATTGGCTATCAGGGACTTCCAACTCATAGTTTTCTGAGTCAGATTTGAGGTTCTACTTATCATGCAACTGGATGGCCTGAGGATACAACCAAAGGGCAGCAATGCAGTTAGAGCTGCGGGAACTCCTTCCTCCTTGCCTGAACCACACCGGCATAGGCAGAGTGAGTTGGCTGACCTCATGTGTTTATTGCCGGTATCCTTTCTCAGGTGGCGATCCATGTGCTATAATCTCAGTGTTAAAGTCAGACCAGATTGCAGTGTTAAAAATAGATACATAAAGTAGAGACAGACATGTTTAAAGGAGTTTTGTGACTTTGGTTATCAAGAAAATTTTACTAACACACACCACTTCTTTCCCCGATGCAGAATAAATGAGGTGTCACCATGGTGCACTTCCGCAGTCGATGGGTGTGGATGGGAGCAGAAGCGTTTCTCTTCTACAGTGCAGGCTTGGCTGATTAATGAATACTAACTGATGGTGATGAGATCTTTCAGAATAAGAAAAATAACTTGTCTTCTGGAAGTGATTCTGGAAGCCCCTGTTTTGAGGTGGTGGATAGGTATGACAGATTTACAATGCCAAAACAATCTATTCTGAAGAGGAAAGGTTCGTTCAACCATTTCATCTTTGTTATGCTGAAGAGTCAGTCACACCGGACTTTGAAACTATTTTGACAGGTTGTTTTGGTTGTCTGTCGATATACCCTCCAAATAAAGACCTCGGCAAATGTCTCGAAGAAAAGAAAATATATAACGAGCATTTGGTTTAATTTACTGTCAGCTTTTACGTATTTGATCCACCTTGTGAAACCTACACAGTCACTAATGCCCCCTAAATAACGATACCATATTTAGTTTTCTAATTATACTTGAAGTTCAGAGTCAGACTTAGTCAATATTTTTACGTATCAAAATTTAGAAACCTAGTCTAGAGTCTTGCACAGACTAGCAAGGTTTGCCTTTCATAATATAAATTTGAAGAGTACTCTAGTTTTGTTTATGCATTTGTTAATGGTCTCCCCTGCTATGAGCTTCAGAAACTTCTAATGTCCATTTGGTCATGACATACACACAGCCTCAATGACCTAACAGACTGATTTACAGAGCAATAACCTTGTCGGTTTATGTCAGCTAGAAGTGAAAGAGGAGGTGGCAGTGGTGAACCTGTTTTTATTACTTGATGCTTAATCATAGTGAATCAGAGGTTTTTATGAGAAACCTTTAACCACCCCTGTGAAAGATTTGCTTGCCGAAGATGTACAGATTTCTGCTTTATTAGAAAAAAAAAGTTTAGGCCCTAATTGTGTGGCTGTAAGAAATTATTGAAAAGTTTAAGTCTTTTTATGCTACGTCAGATGTCACGTTTTTCTGAGTTCAGTAGTATAATGCCATCAGATTTTATGAAATGTGATTTATAAAAATTCAGTCCTGGTAATAGGGAATCCTGTAAGCAACTCTACAGTATATGAAATTGTGGTTCAAAAATGCTCAGTCTTCCTATCTGTGTGGGATCAAATTAACAACAGCAACTCGAAAGATTAGATAGGAACTTTAGGGGGCAGTGAGTTTATGTTAATGGGGGAGGAACAACTCAGAAAAGGAGGGTGAGAATGGTTGTATAACGCGAAGAATGTGATCAATGTCACTAAATTGTGCACGTAGACAACTGTTGAATTGGTGTATGTTTTGCTGTATATATTCTCAACAACAACAAAATAAATAAAATTTTGAAAAAAAAAAAAAGCTTAGTCTTCCCATGGATAACTACCTGATGGTGACTTTATAGAAAGGCTATTGTAAAGTCTGATAATTTCTTCAATACAATCTAACTTAGTATTTCTAAACCTTGACCACATATTGGAATTACTAATGGAACTTAAAAAATAACATAGCAAAGCTCCTGTTCAGAGTATCAGATGGTAGAACTTGTCAGATGAAGTTGCTTCCATTTTCACTATATGCATCTGGATTCTTAGAAATGGCGAGTGTTTGTTTATATGTTCCCGCAAGTGGGCAACCCAATCCTGTGCACTTTGAAATTATATTAGGGAAGAGCCGTCTTTACGTGATAGCACTGTAGAAAAATCCATACATTTCATTTGGATTTTAATATAATTCAAAATATAAAAGATATTTAATTCTATAAAAGACATAATTAAATACAAAAGACATTTAATTATTAGACATTAATTTAGTAGACATTTAAATTTATTAGATAATTTACTATTTGTTCTGCTGCTTGGCAAAGGTTAAGACCCGCTGATCTAGAAGAAGGAACTCTCTGAGACCTTATTTTTGCTAGAGGCCTCCAGGGGAGACTCTTCCAGCTTGGTTTAATATACAAGGAGATGTTGTTTTTGTTAGGTATTGTTGAGTCATTTCCAACCATAGCAACCCTGTGTACAACAGAACGAAACACCGCCCAGTCCTGCGCCATCCTCACAATCATTGCTGTGCTTGAGCCCATTGTTGCAGCCACTGTGTCAATCCATCTCCTTGAGGGTCTTCCTCTCTTTTGCTGACCCTCTACTTTACCAGCATGATGTCCTTCTCCAGGGACGGGTCCCTCCTGATAACGTGTCCAAACAAAGTGAGATGAAGTCTTGCCATCCTCACTTCTAAGGAGCATTCTGGATGTACTTCTTCCAAGACAGATTTGTTCATTCTTCTGGCAGTCCATGGTATATTCAGTATTCTTCACCAACACCATAAATTAAAGACATCAGTTTTTCTTCGATCTTCCTTATTCATTGTCCAGCTTTCACATGCATATGAGGAGATACCTGTTACACATACCCATTGCCATTGAGTCAATTCTGACTCATAGCGACCCTATAGGACAGAGTAGAACTGCCTCATAGGGTTTCTAAGGAGTGGCTGGTGGATTCGAACCACCAACCTTTTGGTGAGCAGCTGAGCTCTTAACCACTGCACCACCAGGGCTTCTATCAGGAGATAGCGCATAAAAACGTCAATATTCTAGTCTCTATGCATTTAATCGGCCAGGCCTGAGATTAGGCCTTCTCAATGTTTCCTCTGAGAACAACATAGATATTAACTATGCTGATTTCCATGTCGATGAAGGTCCAAAGCCACCTGCAACTCAGCTACCTTGACAAGGGACATTTATTGCAAAAGCCAATAGTATCTATTTAAAGCTCGTTGCCTTCCAGTCAGTTCCAACTCATAGCAGCCCTGTAGACTAGAGTAGAACTGCCCCATAGGGTTTCCAAGGCTATAATCTTTATAGAAGCTGACTACCACACCTTTCTCCTGCCTCACAGCTGGTGGGTTTGAACCCCCGACAGTTATCAGCCAAGTGCTTAACCACTGCACCTCCAGGGCTCGTAAGTGTCTATTTAGTTCTGGGGATAAATGTTTCTTTTGTTTTGGGGGGGTGCAAGCACTTGATACTTTGAAAGAATAGTTTGATTATATACTTTCTGTTGGCTAGAAGCACCTGCTGAAGGAAGGCGTGGCTCTAGTAGTCTGGAAGTTAGCCACGCAAGCCGATCCCTGGAGGCCTCTATCCTTGTGAACTTGACGCTGAGTGCGTCATCTGTGAGTGGTGGCACTGCAGATCTCTCCTTCCAGTGGAGTCAAAGTTCCAAGAGCGTGAGGAAATGCAGACTGCCTGAGCTACAGCCCCGTGCTGTTAGAAAGCCCCAGTGCCCCGCTGGTTCCTAGGTGCGTAGATGGAGTCAGTATCTTAAAGCAGCTGCCCCTCCTGGGCTTTCTCCAACAAGTACAAAAGTCCAAAGAACTCATATTTTCACACACACAGCACAACACCAGAGTGTTTCCATCTTTAAATTAGGGTTAAACTAAAAGTAATATATTCACATGGCAAACTCAAACACATAGAAGTGTGTATGTAAAAGGAAAAACTAAAATTTCTCTCCCCACCTCTTTTTACCCTTTATTTCTTCCCCTTAATTCTACTGCCCTGAACAAAATAATGTTAACATTTAATAGCAGGAATCCAAAAATAATTTGGGTAAAAAAATATTGGCATCCAGTTGATTCTGACTCATGGTGACCCCATGTGTGTCAGAGTAGATCTGTGCTCCAGAGGGTTTCCAATGGCTGATATTTCAGAAGTAGATCACCAGGCCTTTCTTCTGAAAAAAAAATACAAGATACATATAGATACAAGCATATATATGCATATTGACAGCTAGGTAGTCAGCTCAAGTTCACTAGAGCCCTTGAGTGGAACAGGACAGTCTCTCAAAAGGCATCTCTTCCCAAAAGCAAACATTAGGGAACATCTTCAGGGGAAAAAAAAAAAAGGAAAAGACATATTTAGCTCAATCTATTGTCCAATTAATTAGCATAATCCATGGCCTATCTTTTTCCTCCAACTAAATTAATGATATATTTGTAATTTAATGTTATTTTTTCCCTTTTTAAAAATTTTTTAAATATTTTATTGAGTTTTTGTTGAAAGTTTACACAGCAGATTACATTCCCATTTAACTATGAGTCAAAATCGACTCGACGGCAATGGGTGGGTTATACATATTGTTCAGTGACATAGGTTACATTTTCCACATTGTGTCAGCATTCTCATTACTTCTATTCTGGTTGTTTTGTTTTCGTTAATCCAGTTTCCCTGCCTCTCCTTCCCTCTGACATTTTCATCTTTGCTTTCAGGTAAGTGTTGACTGTTTGGTCTCATACAGATGATTTTTCAAAGGAGCACAGTACTCACAGGTGATATTATTTATTTTATGAGCCAATCTATTGTTTAGCTGAAAGGTGACCTCCGGGAGTAGTTTCAGTTCAAAGTTTAAAGGGGGTCTCCAGGTGATGGTCTTGGGAGTTCCTCTAGTCTCTACCAGTCCAATAAGTCTGGACTTTTTATTTGTTTTTAAAGAATTAGAGTTTTGTTCTACAATTTTCTCCTATTCTACCTGGGATCATCTATTGTGTCCCTGTTCAGAATGGTTGGTAATGGTAGCTGGGCACCATCTAGTTCTTCTGGTCTCTGGATAGATGAGGCTGTGGTTCGTGTAGGCAGTTAGTCTTATTTTAGTGTTATTTTAATTTAGTGTTATTTTACATGTGTTTATCTCTCTTTCTGGAGGTCACTATTTTGATGGTAATTTCATTAAGGATAAAAACCCTGCAGAGTCTTGAATATGCTCCACAGGTGCCAAAAATTCTCCATAAATATTAATAGCAGTCCAATGTCAACTCACCTGCACTTCATATGAACAATTAATTCAGGCAGTCCAGATTCCTGAACTCCCTTCATTAGCACCTGATACAATTATGAAATTATGACAAATTCATGCAATTGAAATCCTCTCTAGTTTAATGCAATTGTTGCTTTTCCATTTACTCTTCAGATACAAAGATCTGGAGCCATGTGCCTCCAGATTTTTAACAGACAAGAAATGGTCTTAATGTTCTGCATTAAATAAACAGAGAAAAGTTAGACAAGACAGTGTTGGCCAGATTTCATGCTGTGGGGAGGACGGGGGTGGTACGTGAAATTCAGGAATCTGAAATGGTTATGACTGCAAAGTGGTTTCTAAAAATGTCACTTTCTCAAATAATTCAAAAACTTGAAACTCAGTGAACATGAATATAGGAGGGCCTTTTCAAAGAGAGGCCGTTGGCACTCTCACAGATACCCATTTGGCATTTTAGGATCATACCTAAATAGGGGACTGCATTTATATATGCACCTCTTTCCTCTTACCGCCCTTTAGGCAAGTTGCTCATCCAAAGTGCCACCTGGTGCCTTACACTGGGGATTATTTGAGTGGTCTTGCACATACTTCCCTTGTCCCTGTTAATTATTGCTGCACAGCTAATCCTAGCTTGAAGAGTCAATTCCCTTCTCATATCTAGCTACACATCCTCTTTATCCATCCCCCTTATTTTTGCATCTCATTTCTACTTATTTCCTGGTTATTACTGGAAAACCTCTTTTCATACCACTTTCTGGTTTATTCCATCTTGTCTCTTCTCTCATGCACCATAAAGTAAAATTTGTTATGAATGAAAGTAACTGCTTAGATGTCCCTAGAAATATTTTCAAGTGGCATTAAAAAACCAGTGCCATCCTTCTTTTGAACTTGCTTTAGGGTCTACACAGTATTTATCTTTGTATCCTGCTAGAGCTAAATCTCCATTAAATAACTCAACCCTATTTTTTGGTCAAAATATTAGGAAAGAGTTCTCTGAATTGTGCATAATATGTGATTTTTTTCCTGTTTCTTTATATTTTTTGTATACTCTTTAAATTGTCTAAAATGGTAGAGAATTAAATTTACATGCAGAAACCCTAAAGAAAAATCCTTTATAACGGCTTACTTATTCAATTTTATACCATTTGAAATTCTAACTATAATATCAATTTTGTTTGGTTTTGATACAGTGTATATATAGATATTAACCATACAATAGGTGAAATTGGCTTCTGTGTTAATCTGGAATGAGACACAACCATCTTTTGAAACATATGTTTTATAGAAATATGCACCCCAAGGTAAAACAACTATGTTCAAAATTAAATTTTAAACTTAAAAAAACTTAAAATCTAGTTTATATGTTGCATTTTTTCTGTTTGCCAAAGATGATTAATTTGGGGGGATTAGGGAAGGAAAAATAGTGGTTCAAAAAATGCCAGCAGACTTTGAGGGCAAGGCTCAAATCTTATGCATCATTGTATCCTACAGAGTTTACTTCGGTATTGTTGTTAACCGCGTTGAGTCAGCCCTGATTCATAGTGACCCCGTGCACAGTGGGATGGAATGCTGCCCGATCCTGCGCCATCCTCATGATAGACTGCAGATCATACTGTTGTGATGCAGAGGATTTTCACTGGCTGATTTTTGAAAGTAGATCACCAGGTCTTTCTTCCTAATCCCTCTTAGTCTGAGGGCTCTCCTGAAACTGTTTAGCATCAGAGCAACTCACAAACCTCCACTGATAGGCACGTGGTGGCTGTACATGAGGTGCGTTGGCTGGGAATGAAAAGCATGGAAGGTGAGAATTCTACCACTAAACCACCAATGACCCTCCTACCGAGTGAGCTTACCAAAACCAAAACCAAACCCGTTTCCATCGAGTCAATTCTGACTCATAGCAGCCGTATAGGACAGAGTAGAACTGCCCTGTAGAGTTTCCGAGGAATAGCTAGCGGATTCAAACTTCTGACCTTTTGGTTAGCAGCCTCGCTCTTAACCACTGCACCACAGGAGCTCCACGGAGTGAGGTTAGTAGGTGTTAAATAACTCTGTGTTGGATAAATGAGTTGTGAGTGAATGAAGCAAGAATCAGTGCTGTTGGCTCCCTCTGCCTTTAAACTACACTTCTGAGTGGGATTGCCTCCTGCAAGCCCATTGAAAAATTGCCATTGGCTCAGTGAGTGAGTTCACCTTTGATATTGAGGGCTACATCATCGAGATATCTTACTACATGTCCCTTGATATTTTAAAGACATATTGTGAATCAGAATCCCAATTATCTACTTCTATATTTTATCTTGTAGCGGGTCTGTACTCCTAGGGACAAGACATAATCTTGACTAAGCATGTAGATATGCAAATTTCTTATCTGCCACTCAGTAATCTATCCTTATGGAAAATCATTGAACTATAAACACATTTAAAAAAAAAAAGAAATCATTGCCCAGATTCCATGACTAGGAATTCCAAATTTATAATAGCAGACTGTTTGTACAGACAGAAAAGGGAACAACAATAAATGAGAGAACTGGTAGTATAAGAGGAATACTCGATGTACCACGCACATGGTAACCATCCAGGAGAATTCCTTGCCATTTTTCTGTCTTCTAGCCATTATTTTTGAAACCTCATAGAGTATCTCTAGTCAGCCAGGCCTAGAAGTGAGGGGTAAGACAAAATATTTCAAAATACAAGAAGACTGAGAGGTGTTACACTTTCCATAGGACACATATGACATGGTTATAGGAGTAAAGTATGAGTGAAGTGCCCTTCCTATGTGAAATAGGTGCTGTTTGGAGGTAGCAAAGGAATAGACAGGTGAGCCCTAGAATTGTCTAGCTGCTATTCTCACTTGAAGCCCTAATTAGCAGGTCTTCCTGGCCTCCTAACTGACTCCGTGGTGGACTCCTGATGACCCAGCTCCATCGGGGCTCTTGAATCCATACTGACTTCCCATTAACCATCGCCTTTCTGATTCTCTGCCTTCCCCTAGCCATACTGCTACTTGCAGTAAGAGGATTGTGAATGTCAAGATGCACATTCAATTTCAAAGCTGATGCAATAAGCAGGTATCATCCCTTTTTTGTAGGAGTGTGCTTGAATGAACAAATCTTCCTCCAGGGTTTGGAGGAAATGGATCCAGCATTTCAGCAGAGAGGAATGGAGGCGTGGGCAGTAGCTGTCCTGGATCTTTTTCCCTCCTCAGGGGAGACTGGCTTTCAAAGGATTTCAAAATATACCTAAGTGGTCCCTGCCCACCATCCTATCTTCTTTCTCGAGCTTGCAGAGCTTGTGATTGCAGAGGACACATCAAGTAAACAATGCTGTAAACTAACAGAATAATCAATTATAAGAATGCAACAGAATGTGTTTTTTACATGAATGTTGAACCATTAGATTCAAACATTCTCCTTATCTCCTTCCAGAGCTCTGAAACGTTAGGGTTTTCTGTTCTGGAATCATGAGTTGGGTACAAATCCTTTCTTCATAACTCTGTGTCTGTTGGGAAAATTGGGAAAAGAATTCTCTCCTTCTCATCCAAACAAGCGATCCCTTATCTTTGTTAGTTTACAACTAACAGAGTCCCGTTTCTGATTAGAAAGGCAAAGTTGCATGAACATTTGCTTGCATATAGTTAATGAAGATGGAGAATTCCTCTAACAGACTGGAGTTTACTAGAACACCATCTAGCACTGGACCTGACACATAGTTTAAAAAAAAAAATGTTGCTGTCAAGTCTTATGGCGACCCCATGTGTATCAGAGTGGAACTGTGCTCCATAGGGTTTTTCACGGCCAGGCCTTTCTTCCAAGGTGCCTCTGGGTGGACTTGAACCTCCAGCCTTTCGGTTAGCAGCTGAGTACATAGATCATTTGCACCTTCCAGGGACTCCTGGCACGTGGTAGGTGTTCATTAAAAGTCTGGTTAGGAGATGTGGGTCCTAACCATTTCTAGATAACAGTTTCCTCATCTGTATAATAAATATTGATAGAAAACTATTAGAGCCCCTTTGATTTTATTATAGATTAATTCCTTGAGGGCAGTGACTATGCCCGCCTTGATAAGCGTGTGTCCCACCACTCAGCATTGTGTCTTGTCTTAGCAAACGCTCAGCAAATATTTACTGAACCTGTGCTATTTGTGCTCAGAGAATGTTTAACCACTTACTGTTTCAATTCCCTCCTCCCATTCCAGGTTTCATGTCTACTACCATTGTTTTAAAATCTGAACTCTATTTCCAAGAATATAAAAGAAATTTTTTCTTTTGATACTGGGAAATGTAACCTAGTCTTTTAGAGAAAACATTTCATTTTGATTAACACATCCCAGGTTGGACCCCTCCCCACCTTCACACATACCAGAAAAAAAACCCATTGCTGTCTGTCGAGTCGATTCCGACTCACAGCGACCCTGTAGGACACGGTAGAACTGCCCCATAGGGTTTCCAAGGAGCAGCTGGTGGATTCAAACCGCCGACCTTTTGGTTAACAACCATACCTGTACATAATTGTTTTCTTCTCTCCTTCCTTACTTTGTAATGCTACTATAGTTGACGGACTGCTTATTTCTTCCCCGGGAATTCTTAACCAGGAGTCCGTGGAGCCCCGGCAGGTTTTGTGGCCACAGACGGGTTTCAAAGGATAAGTAAACTCTGATATTGTATAAATTGTCCATGCCTTTTTACGGAAAGAGGATCAATAGTTGTTTTTTTTTTTTTCTCTTATAAGATTCTCTAAGAGTACTTCGACCCATAAAAGGTTAAGATCCGCTCTATTAAATAAGTCTAGTCATTTAGAAAATCCTGCACTCTGCCCTTTGTGACTGCCTCAATTTCCTTAAAAATGTTTTTACAAGATAATAAAGAAGTCTGCTTTAATTTTTTTTAATTCCATCATCCAGCAAAATCAACGTGAAGGTGCACCTGAAAGCTTCCGTCTCTCCGTCTGAGGGGGCCCACCTCCTCACTCATGCAGGCCAGGAAGCCCATAACTCATATCCATCAGCCAACATACTCTTCACATTGTACATGTGCTTATTGTTGTGATACTCTGACATTGGACAAGTAAATCATCCTCACTTACACCAGGACTTGTGAGAAGGTGAACCTGGTGTGTGCAACACATGGCAGGGACATCGGCCTTTACTGAAGTAGCAGCACATTTTAGAGAATACTAAGAAATAGAGAGATAATGATATAAGAGAAGAAACACTGACAAAGCAGTCAGGGACTGCTCTTGGGACTGCGTTTAACATACTCTAGGCATTAAGGACGGAACCCTGGTGGTGCAGTGGTTAAGAGCAATGACTGCTAACCAAAAGTCATAGACTCATAGGGTCACTGTGAGTGCTTCAACCTTTTGACTTTTACTTTTTCATTGACCAAGTGAGATATTGAACAAGATTATCTGCAATGTCTTCTAGCTTCAGCTCTCTATAATTGGTTGGCTGATATTGGAGGAGTTGCTGGAAAGTACTAAAGCCTTAAGGACCCAAATTTTCTAGCTTCACAAGAAATAGGCAGGAAATGAAACATATGCCAGATATTGAACAAATGAGGAAAGGACTTGTTTTAATGGACAGGAACATATAATATTGTAAAGTTCTAAACTCTTCCAAAAATATCAAAACTGTAACTCAGTTCTGATTTTAAAAAAGTAACAATGAGTTTCTTAAAGTTTTACAAATTTCTGGAGTAAACAGATGAGAATAGCCTAACCTTCCTCCCCCCAAAAAATGATAAATAAGAGTAATAAAAACATGCAGTACTATCTATGAAAAATAACAAAAATTTACCAAAATTAAAACAGCATCTTATGGCAAGGCAAGAATAAATTAATGAAACAGATTTTAAAGTCCATAATACCAATCATTAATAGTAATTATACTGATAAAATTATGCTAATTTTACATCGATAATAAAAATAATAGTAGTTAATAAGAAAGCAAGCAACTAGATATTTTTAAAATTAAAATAAGAATTTTATGTGATAAAATTTATAATAACTATAAAGTTGTAGTAATTTTATTTGTAAAAATATTATTATTATAAAATAGTAAGTTTGTTATTGTAATAATAAGAAAACAAACAGCCCAATAAAAAAATGGGCAAAAGATTTGAACAGACACACTGCATCACGTTTTAATGGACGGCAAAAAAAACATGTAAAAAAATGTTCAACATCACTAGTGATTGGGGAAATGTAAATTAAAACCAAAATGAGATTCCCCTATCCTACTAAACCACAAAACCAAACCTGTTGCCGTCGAGTTGATTTCAACTCATAGTGACCCTATAGGACAGAGTAGAGCTGCCTCATAAAGTTTCTAAGCAGTGGCTGGTGGATTTGAACTGCCGACGTTTTGGTCAGCAGCCTGAGCTCTTAACCACTGCACCACCAGGGCTTCTCCTATCCTACTAGGATGTGTAAAATTAAAAAGACTGACTATAAGCAAGTGTTGGCGAGAGTGTAGAGAACTGGAACTCTCATGTACTCTGACAGGAATGTAAAATGGTACAACCACTATGGAAAACATTTTTCTTAATAAGTTAAACAGATAATACTTCCCATGTAACGCAGTCATTCCACTTCTAGGTGTTTACCCAAATGAAGGCATATGCCCATACAAAGACTTGTACACAGATGTTCACAACAGCTTTATTTGTAATAACCAAGAATTTGAAACAACCTAAATGTTCGTCAACAGGTAAATGGATAAACAATTTGTGGTATATCCCTGCAATGTAATACTAACCCCCCAAAAAACTCATTGCCATCTAGTGATTCCAACTCATAGCTACCCTACAGGACAGAGTAGAACTGCCCCATAGGGTTTCCAAGGAGCAGCTGGTGGATTCGAACTGCTGCTCCTTTTGGTTAGTAGCCGAATGCTTAACCTTTGTGCCACCAGGGCCCCAGTGGTTTATTTATTTATTTTTTAATATAATACTACTCAGTAATAAAAAGTAATGAACTATTACTATAACAGATAAACATCAAAATAATTATGCTGCTGAAAGAAGCCGGACAGAGAAGAGTAGATGATGTATGATTCATTTATATAAAATTTTGAAAATGCAAACTGAACTGCAAACAGAAAGCAGACTTGATTGTTGCTTGGACACAGAGTATGAGGAGGATTAGAAAAGGTCAAGAGGAAATTTTTGGAGGTGATATGTATGTTTACTACCTTGATTGTGGTGATGGTTTCAAAGGTATTTATAGATGTCCAAACTCATTAAATTATATCCTTTAAATATGTACGCTTTATTGTATATCAAGTATACCTCGATAAAGCTGTTTAAGGACGTAACATAATATGGCATAAAAGAGATCAATGGAACAGATTCAAAAGCACAGAACACCAAATATTAAAGGTAGCTTTTCAAATCATTAAGAAAATATTAGAGAGATTGGTTAACCTGCTGGACTTAGATTCCTACTTCATACCAGATTAATTTAATCCCAGAGTAATTTAATCTAACAATTTAAAAAAGAAAAGAAATGGTAAGAAAACATACAATTATTTATCTTTTCTGAATGGAAAAATCCTTTCCAAGTATAAACACAAAAGCAAAATCAATAAAGTAAAAGGATGATTGATTTTATTTCATAAAGTGTTTTAAAAGTTTATGTCAAAATGAAAGACACAATTAAAAGGAAGACAGAAAAGGGGGTAACATTTACTGTAAGAGAAGACATTATATCCTTCTTATGTAAAATGGTCTTGTAAAACAAAAACGACTTAATCAGACACTCCTCTTTTTTTTGGTCTAACTTTTTTTTTAACAATATTTTATTCTGTTTTTGGTGAAGGTTTACACAGCAGTTTAGGTTCCCTTTCAACAATTTCTATACAAATTGTTCAGTGACATTGGTTACATTTTTCATAATGCGTGAGCATTCATGTTATTTCCCTTCTGGTCATTCTGTTTCCATTAATCTAGTTTCCTTGCCCCCTTACATTCTCACCTTTGTTTTAAAGCAATTGTTGACTGTTTGGACTCATATAGGTGATTTTTTTCAAAAGGCGTAGTATTTATGGGTGATATTAATTATTTTGTGAGCCAATCTGTTATTTTGCTACAAAGTGACCTCAGGGGTTAGTTTCAGTTCAGGATTTTAAGAGTATCTCAGGGTAATAGTCTCAGGGAGTCCTCCAGTCTTAGCCAGTCCAATAGCTTTTTTTTTAGGAATTTGAAGTTCTGTTCCACATTTTTCTCCCATGCTATCAGGGTTCATCTATTGTGGCCCTGATTAGAAAGGCTGGTAGTAGTAGCTAGACACCATCTAGTTCTTCTGGTCTCAGGGTAGATGAGGTCATGGTTCATGTAGACTATATGTCCTGTAGACTAGCTTCTTCCTTGAGTCTTTGCTTTCCTTAGACACTCCTCTTTTTAAAGGGCAATGAATATAAACAAGCGATTCATTGAAAGAGAGAAAGAGAGAGAGAAAAAGAAACAAACTGATAAACAAAATTCTTAGCCAAAAAAAAAAAAAAAGAGAAGGTTTTTTTCCCTCCATCTTGGTGATGTCTTTATAGGTTGTTTTATTGTAATCTTAGCATTTTTCCGTATTTTGACAATGGTCTTGGTAATCACGAAAATAGTCTAGACACAGAGGAGACGTTCCATGAACTCTACAGTGTTAATGGTCTTCCAGGTGAAGGAGTAGGTGTGGAATATGCATCCGTCCTGATGAAGGTGGAGACGGGTGTGTGTGTCTGTGTGAGTGAAAGAAATACTAAGGACTAATGTTTAGGAGGAGAATTAGGAATTTAGAAGTGGAACATAGTCTTGTCACTGGGCCAAGACTCCATGAGGAGAGAGGTACCCTGCTTCTGTGTGAATCCAGACTGTACAAGTGCCATACTGGGAGTTGGTGGTCATTTAAGAAATGTTTGCTTAATAAATGGGTGCAAGATATTAAGGGGAAGATTGATGATTACATTCAATTATGAAGAGCAATGTTAAAACGTTCACTGTGAACTCCGTTACCTTTGGTCTTTCCTCATAATTTTCATTTTCCAAACCCTGGTTCAAAAAACAACTGGTAATTGGGCATTGGTTATGTAATCAACATTATCATCAGGCTACATATAACTAGGAAACATCATCGTAAACTTCAGTGAACTTAGAGTCTAGCTGGAAAAATACGCCTCACACAAAATTATTAAATTGTAAAGCAAGGAGTCAGAAGGGTTAAAAGCAGACAAGCAGACGGAGCTCCCTCTTTGGGAACCCATCTCCATACCCTAGATATTCTCCTGCTCCCTTGCTTTTCTGTAGACCCCAGGGCTGGATGTGATGGCCTAGGCAGGTTCTCATTAGTGCTGGGTATCCTTTGAGCTGCCACGTGGCAAACTGAAAGATAAAACTAAATATTTAGTGTCAGTCTTTCAAACTCCTTCCTAGATTGTAGTGGAGTTTGAATGTGGAATTGGGAAATATTTGTGAATGGTGTTAATACCACGTGTGAATAGTTTGCTTACTAGTGGGGGCAGAAAGGCCTGTAACTTTTCTTCCACTGTCTTTCCAACTCATTCCATTTGATTTCATTCATCCTTCCCAGTTTCATCATGGGGCAGAAAGCATTCTAAAATTAAGAGATTAAAACCTTTACTAGAGCACACAATATCTAAGACTTTTTTTTTTTTTTTTTTACATAAGAATATTAAGATATTAGGAGTTCTCTCAGTTGCAAGGGAAGTGCTGTTGGTCAAAACAGCTAAAATCCAATGGATTAAGTCAACGTGTAAACATATGTTCTTGGCGTCTACAGCTATCTTATAGGAATGTTTAAAAGTGCTGGGTTTTATGACCATGGTTTAAAACCACGGCATGGTCTTGCAGTGTCATGAAGCTAACTTAGGAGGGACAGGAGGCTGATGTTCATCTTGTTCACTGGAGCCACGAAGCTCAGCCCAAACCTTCTTAACTTGCTCTTTAACTAAACCACAGGATGGAAACGTTATTGTCCTGTGTCCTTGACCAGAGCCTTGGTTACTGATTGTCAGAAGAGAAGAAATAAGTGAGAAAGAAAATAAAAGATTTATTTACTCCTCAAAATATATAGTCCCAAAGTGCTAGCACAACAAAGGATTTAAAACCATATCAAATAGCCATAGAAAAGGTAACGTAAATAGAAAATGCTAGAGTTTTAAAACAGTGTTAAACATTCAAGAATATACGTAGTGTATCTTCTTCTATTTATTTTTTGTACTCGCCATAAATAGACATGAGTTAACATATGTTTGAAGATCCATTTCCCCTTTATTGAGCTCATCTAACAAAAGGTATTTTTCCCCAGCATGTCCTGCTTTTATAACCCAAGATCTAATTTGACATGATTACGTAATTGTGTGGCAGTTTGTGCCCTGTCTCGTCATCCTCCTTTTTTCTATAAAGTGGGTAGTCTCCTTCCTCTTAAACCTGTGTAAACCAGACCTGTTGCCATTGAGTTGATTCCGACTCATAGTGAATCTGTATAGGATAGGTTAATTCACTTAATAACAGTAATAATTTTCTCACAACAATTAATTCATCTAAATTGTTATTGAGGGCCTATTAGTTGGCAGCTACTGTGCCAGGTGTTGGGAAGAGAAAAGTGAATAAGACACATTCTCTTCTTTGGAACTAACAGCCTAGTGGGAGATGCAGGCAATTAAACAGGCAATTTAAAAGGACAGTGTGATAGATACACAGGAAGGTGTGGCAGACTGACAGTTGTCTAGCGAAGCAGATCATTCTCTGTTTTTATTAGGACAGAACCCCTTCATTGTACCCAGTTAAAGTACCAGTCTTCCAGCTTCCTCTGCGTTTAGATGTGGCTCTGTAATTTAGTTTTGGCCAAGAAGATATAAGCACAAGTGCTCGGTGAATTCTGGGCTCCTTAAGGGGAGATGATTCAGCCAGAGAAGGGTCTTTTTTATCTTTCCTCCCTTCCTAGAATGCTGATGTAACAGCTGGAGCTACAGCAGCGATCTTGGAATGTGAGGTAATCTTGAGACCACTAGGAGGTCAGGACTCTGATGACTTTTGAGACCACCATATCAGCCACGGACTGCCTCTTACTGACTTCTTTTACATGGAAGAATAAACCTTTGTGAGTTTAAGCCACTGTAGTTAGATCTCTGACCATTGCACCCAAAAATAATATTAACTGATAGAATGACACTTATGAAAAAAACCTGGGAGTGGACCCTACTTCTTGGTGGGAGAGATCAGAAATGATGTTGCTGTAGAAGTGACATTTAAACTGAGACTTTAAGGTTAAATGAGGGATAAAGGAGTAGAGAAGTGTTTAAGGAAAAGGGAATAACATGTGAAGCACTGCACTGAAAAGAAATTACACCTCTTCAATTATCAACTATCTCGTTAGCCAACATTTCATGTTTATGACAATAGTAAAAAATCTACTACCCGACTGTTTTGCACATCAGTGATGTACATCTGGCAGTAACGAACAGTAATGAATGCCTAGGTGTGAGGCG
This sequence comes from Trichechus manatus latirostris, assembly GCF_000243295.1. Lineage (NCBI taxonomy): Eukaryota > Metazoa > Chordata > Mammalia > Sirenia > Trichechidae > Trichechus > Trichechus manatus. The sequence continues at coordinate 3,213,220 of NW_004444045.1, forward strand.
AGAATAATGCTGGCTTTGATGGTTAAGGTTATGTGTCAACTTGGCTAGGCCATGATTCTCAGTGGTTTGACAGTTATGTAATGATGTAATTTGGCAGTTATGTAATGAGGTAGTCATCCTCCATTTTGTGATGTGATATGGTCATCCTCCATTTTTGCATAACACCGATTTCACATAATGACCTGATCTTTGGAACCTAACCGTGTCAATAAGTGAGGTGTGAGTTTACTTACAAGATACTAAAAGAAAGTCAACATAACAGGGTGCAGTAAATTAAGAAGAACGTGGCTGGAGATAAGGATGGAAAATTCCATAAGTAGTTTATTTTTCAGAGACATAGATTATCTTAAAGATGTTAATATGTAGCCTAACAGCAGAGCTGTGGTCAAGAGTAGAGATATAAATTTGGAAGATTTCAACATACAGATGTCCCAGAATAGGAATGGCTTCCAGAAATATGCTGAAACCCACTGTGCTGACTTACATAGTATCATGCTTTCTAAAGTCTTGGGAATTAGTGAGATCACTCAGGGAGACAGTTTACAGTTCGAAGACAGCCAAGGACTGAACCCTGAGATCCAACAATTAAAGATCATTTGGAAGACAGCCTTCCCACTCCCTATAAAAAAAATACAAGAATATCACCATAATTCAGTGTCACAAAATATAAGAGAACACGTGGCAAGGGCATGGGTGTGTTTTGTTTTGTTTTGTTTTTAGATAGCCAGAAAAAGGGAGTATTGCAAGAAATCAAGGAGGGTGAACAATCCTCTTTGCTGTTTTGCCCTGCTAGAGAGACTGGTGGGTGGACAATTAGCTAAGATAACATTTATAAACAGGATGAGCCTACCTAAGCTCCCAAGATCCTCAGTTTCATTATTTGTAAAATGGGGATAATGACACTTACTTAGTAGAGTTGTTTGAAGATTACATCAGATAGGCAAAAGAGTTTATAACCAACTAAAGAAACCATAATATGGTGATCTAGCTGTGATTCATTTACCATTTTAAACTGATTGAAGCTTAGACCAAAAATTATCACATGGACAGCTAGATCTTAGTTTGTCAACCTCTTCACGATTACTTAGGAGCATATATATATATACATATATATATATTTTTAGTTTTCATGGATTTTTATATTCCTATTCATTGACTGATATTGCCTCATCACAAGTAAGACTATAATAACAAAGAATCCCTTTGAGAGGTATTTGTCCTCCCAGGATGTGCAGCGAGACGAGCGAGGCTCCATCTGCAGAGCCCCTCACGGGCATGGCCTTTGCAATGTCCTGAGAGAGTCTTAGCAATGAGTTCACATGCTTGCATGCTTTCATAAAATTTGCAAGGAAAGGTAATTAAACTACAATTAGCTAAGACTGTGGTTTCTTTCCACCTTGACTTTTCTCTCCAAAATACTCTGTCTGTGTGGGTGGAGTTGGAAAGGCCCTGGGCAGTTTTGGAAGCAGATTGAGGGAAAGTTGAGTTGGGGATACATTCTGGGCTCAGTGGGAAGTAAAGTTATTGCGTGGTGTCCTAGGATAGGAACGGCTTCCAGAAATATGCTGAAACCTACTGTGCTGACTCACATAGTACCATGGCAGGAAGGTACAAGGCCAGAGATTTTATCATGATATGAATGACCTATTGCTCTAAGCACCAGCAGTATGTGAGTATTGACGGAACAACAAGTTTTGAGATTCATGGAGTCAGAAGCTACCCTGTGGAAAATTCTACCAGGCATCAGACACAGGGAATTGTGGGCAGAGGATTCAGTTCCCATTGACATCTAGTAAAAATGGGAAATTCTATGTATTTAATAATTAGGCTATACAATTATAAATATACCACATTATTTTCTTTTTCAATGGGACTTTCAGGAAATTAAATTGATCACAATTCTTACACTTTTAGGGCACAAATCTGTAATAGTACCACAAATACTGAGTGTATCTTTAACAACTAATATAGGAAGAAACCATAATAGAGGTTTTCTGAAAGTTGACGACAACTCTAAACATTTACAGTTGTCAAAATAAGTAGTAAAGTTTATTTAAATATTAATAATAAAAAATATTTCAGTTAACCATGCTAGACAAAAGACTATCTTTCTGTTTGCTCTACAGACAAAAGATATTACAAAATCATTGTCAGATGAAGAGGCAATCAAACAATATTCAGCTAAAAAAAAGTAGGGAAAAAGGTGTCGTAACGATACACCGAGTAGTTAATTAGTATAATATATTGTTATTTTTCTAAATTTTGTGATGTGTTTGGACTTTGTCAGCTTTTTAAGTTTTGCAATGGGTGGCATTTTTTTTTAATTGAAAATAAATATTCACTTTTGTACTCCATCATTTGTATTTATAATTTTGCATTCTTTGTAGAGAGGGGCCTTCGAATTATATATATCTCATGCCCCCCCAAACCTGAGCTAACTTGTTTCTCTGATGACTTTCTGTTTCTTGCCTGCCACGAGGCCCAGGTCCTCTCCTAAAAGTCTCCCCAGGTTTCTTTAAACATCACGGAGGAGCCAGCAGTTAATGATGTGATCACCCTTCTTCCAGTTCCAGATGGTTGGGGTGGAAAACAAAGCCTAAATGCCATTAAACAAATGAGATTTTGCCTGGTGATTTGGGGGTGGGGCAGTCCTTGGCACATCTGTGACATATGCAAGAACTGAAAGCACTGAACTTCATTTCAGAGGGTCCCAGAATTGAGTCCTAGCTCTTCCACTAGTTGTATGACCTTGAAAAATGAACTTGACTGTCCTGAGCTTCCATGCCCTTACTTATACAAAACACTATTGCATACCTATCGTGATGGCAGAGCGAGCCTGCATATATAAAACACACTCTATTTGGAGCCCTGGTGGCGTAGTGGTTAAGAGCGTGGCTGCTCACAAGCCCCTTTCCAACCACAGACTGCATATTCCCTGAAGGGACTTCTTGTGAACGTTAGTGTCACATCATTACATTCCCAGTAACGTTTATGCGTCCCTTATTGATAGGGACGCCTCCAAACTGGCTGCCCCTCCCTTTAATCCAGCTCTGACTCACACAAAGACCTTTTGGGGCTTACCTGAGTATTTTGCTGAGGTGATGTAAGAGAAGGCACTTTCCCTATGTTGCTTCAGGAACCCTGAAACAGTTGTTGCTTCCATCCTCTTTCAGGGCTTAAAACCCTTGAATGGTTTTCCAGGTGGGGTAAAATCCCTAAGCAAAATCCTAACAGGGCCCTGCATGCTCTCACTGCCACCTAACTCCCAAGCTGCTTCACAAGCTGCTCTGTCCCCCACTCTCTTTCTCCATTCCTGCTGGTCTGCTTCCAGCTTCTCCCTCACTTCACACCTGCTGGCCTCTGTGCCCAAAATGCCTCCTGTCTCCTTTCACAAAGCTAACACCCACTCACCCTCCAAACATCAGCTCAAATGCCACTTCTTGGGGATGTTGACCCTGGTGGTACCCTCCTCCAGATTTGGTTAGATTCCCCCATTCCAGTCTATTGTAGATTGAACCATATTGACTTGTTGGCATTAAACCATTTTGAACTACACAACCAGCCATTGCATATGGCTCTCACATCTCCCTGTTGATCTCTGTCATATCCCTCATCACAATCGTTATTAAGTAATTACGTGCGTATTTGATTAGTTCCTGACTCCCTGAGGGATTGTGAGCTCTGTAAGAGTAGACGTCACATCTGTTGTGTCTGTTGGTATTCAGTGCATAGCAAACACCCAATGAATGTTTATTAAGCATTCGACAGGATAGATATTTGTTTTATACTTTTTACATGTTCTACATTCATAATATGCACAGAGTATATAACGTTTGTGGAGAAGAGGGCTATGTAGCCTAAGGGGTTTTAATAGAGTTATTTTATTTTTTGTAAGGCTTTGAGTATTAAATGTCATTATCTAATCAATTTCTATTTGTAGGACACTGGCCCTAATGTAACTTATTTGGTTATGATACTGTGTTGTGCCTGTGAAATATATTCTGATGTACTATGAAGCTACTAAAACAACCACAATCCTTTAAGTTTCTTTTTCTCCTAAGATAAATCTCAAGGAAAGACTCTCTGCTAAAGATGAGTGGAATTTTCACAGTCCTGAATCAAATAAACACTCTCAGACTACAAAGCAAAAGATTTTGTAAATGCTTGAAAGGGCGCAGTTTACGAAGCAGAAGTTGTACAGATATCATGGAAGGTCCAGTGAAAAATCAGAAGCGATTCCGGCTACAAATGTATTTTAATTCCTTCCAAGACAGCAAAGCACTTCACATGTGACAGGCGCTCTCGTGAGAACGTTGGGAACGCAAAGCCCTGCTTCCCAGATGATGCTTCCCTGCATCTCACGTCTCGGATCACCGCAGAGGGCCCTCATTAGGTCAATCAAGGATGCACATGCCCTGTGCAAGGCCATTCACACAGAGGGTGAGCAATTAACTCTGCCAGCGCTGCGGAGGTTCCAGTCCATTAGTCTGAGTGAATCCTGATGGTCTGTATTCCTCTTGGCACCTCATAAACCTATGCCTTGTTGTCTGAATCTTCAAACCTTTTCCATATTGCAAAAATGTCTTCTCCTTAAAGTCTTATTACAAGCTGAAAAGTGATGCCTGGTTAAGAACGTCTGAGATGCTTATTCTCTTCAGTAACTAGCGTTTCGGGGCCTCGCTTTCTACAATGCCTTAGCCTCCTCACAGCTTTGCTTGAGCATCCATTGAAACGATGGCCACACATGTGCCCTGCAAAACATCACTCAGTATACAGAGAGGAGGGATTTGTATTAACTCAGCCCTTCAGTTCTGGAGGGATTTGTTCATTTGGACACATGCACAAAAATTAAAACACTGATATGATTTCTCTAGTGGGAGCATAATGCTAGGAGTGACTGGCTCCAGATAGTCTTTCCGAGATGGGTGGGCTCATGATAGATAATAATTCACTCTCAAGATTAACATAGCTTTCATCTTTGGAACAAGATTAGCAAATATCACTTTAGCAAATGAGAAAAAAATGTCTCTCTCTCTCTCTCAGTGTGTCTCTGTCTGTCTGTCTCTCTCACTCTTTCCTCCCTCTCTGCTTTTGAAAGGTCATATCTGTTCTGAAAAAAAAAACTGTTTTTTCCATTTAAGACAACTAATGAACTCTTCAAAATTGTTCAAAATGTAGAATGCAAAAAAAAAAAAGAAGATAAAGAATCACTTATAAAACAGATCAAGGTTGGTTGCCAGGGACTGGGGTGAGGGAAGGGGCTGACTACAAAGGGGGTGAGAGAATTTCGGAGAATTATGAAACTTTTCTATGTTTGATTATGAAGATTACACAACTGCATGCTTTTGTTAATCTCACAGAACCACGTGCTATAAAGGGGGAATTTAATGTATAAGATTTAAAAATGGAAAAAAAACTACAAGCAACTATATAGTCCAACCAATGCAAGAGCTATTAACATTTTGGTGACACAGTGGCTGCAACAATGGGCTCAAGCGTAGCAACGATTGTGAGGATGGCACAGGACTGGGCAGTGTCTCTTCTGTTGTACACAGAGTTGCTATGAGTTGGAATCGACTCGATGGCCCTAACAGCAACAATGGCAACAACTATTGATAGTCATCTGAGTTGTTTTTTCGTCTTCTGCTATTGCGAACAGTACTGCAATGAATATCTTTGTACTTGTGATTATTTTTTCATATGGGTTAGGTTGTCTGTAAAATAAAGTTTCAGAATTGGAACTGTAGGATCAAAGTCTGCATTTTTAATTCTGATAGATAAATCTAAATTGCCCTGTTTAGAGTTGTACCAATTTTTACTTCAACCAATAATGCATGAGAATGCCCATTTCCTGCATTGTATGTTATCAAACGTTTAATATTTGTCTATCCGATGAGTGAAAAATGGCATCCCACTGCCATTTCAATGGATATTTTTCTTTACTGTGAATGAGCTTCCTTTCGTATGTTTAAGGGCCAAATATGTTTCCTTTCCTCTGAACTGCCTGTTACTATCCTTGGTCTATTTTCTCTTTCACAGTTGACATTTTTCTTATTGATTTGGAGGGAAATTCTTCATGAATTAGGAAAATTAGTTTTTTTGGCTATAAGTTGCATATGTTTTCTTTAGTTTGTCACTTGTCTCTTTTCCTTATTTGGGCTCTTTTGTCTTTATTTTGTTTTTGGCTTGCAGGTATTTTATTTATTTAATATTTCTGTCATTGAGTTTATCACTGTTTTCACATATGGCCTTTCCCACTCCAATGTTATTAAAAAAAAAAACAAAACTCTGAAATAATGCATTCTTATACTTTCATGATTTCTTTCTTACCCTTGAGTTTTGACCCATCTGGAATTTATTTTGGTATACAAATGAGGTAGATTTTCAGCATTTTCTCCTCTAGATTAGGGGTGGAGCCCCAGTGGCGCAGTGGTTAAGATTAGAGGTCAGCAAACTTTTGCTGTAAAGGGCTAAATAGTAACCATTTAAAGTTTTGTGGACCGTACAGTTTCAGGGGCAACTATTCAACTCTGCTGTGGTAGTGAAAAAGTAACCATAGACAACATGTAAACAAATGGGCATGGCTGTGTTCCAATAAAACTTCAGTGGGGGCAGAATTTGGACTGCAGGTCATAGTTTGCAGGGCCCTGCAGTAGAAGGTTTAACTACCCCAACGATATTTACTGATTAAACTATTTTTTCCCATTGATACGCCATTCCACCTTTATCATATACTACATTCTTCCTTGTAGGTAGGTCTTTTACTAAACTCTCCATTTGGTTTCATTGTTACAATTGTTTCTCTTTACAAACGAATCCCACAGTTTTAATTACTGTGTCGTTGTTGCCACTGATTCAATTCCAACTCATGGCGACCCTGTGTGTGCAAAGTAGAAGTATACTCCGTAGGGTTTTCAAGACTGTGACCTTCCGGAAACAGTTCGCCAGGCCTGTCTTCCAAGGTGCTTCTGTGTGGGTTTGAACCGCCAACCTTTTGGCTGGTAGTCGGGTGTTTAACCATTTGTGCCACCCAGAAACTCCTTAATTACTATAGCTTAATGTATATTTTTAATATCTGATGAGGTGAGTTACTCTGCAAAATTCTTATTTTTCAGAATTTTATGCAAGGAAGTTTGACTATTACTAATTAAATTAGAATGTTAGAATATAGTTATGGGCCTACGAGCTATTTTTGAAAAAAATTAGAAACACTTTCGATAGAAAAAAAAATTTTTTTTAAATTGTACTTCAGGTGAAGGTTTACAAAACAAATAGTTTCTCATTAAACAGTACACATGTTGCCCTGTGACTATGGTCAACAACCTCACAACACATCAACACTATCCTTACTCAACCTTGGGTTCCCTATCACCAGCTTTCCTGTCCTCCTCTGCCCTCCAGCCCCTCTCCCTGGACTGCTGTGCCTCACCAGTCCCACTTGGTTCCATGGGGCTGTTCACTCCCCGGCTGAACGGTGAACCTCAGAAGTGACTTCACCACTGGACTAAAAGGGTGTCTGGGGGCCATACTCTTGAGGTTTCTCCAGTCTCCTTTAGGCCAGTAAATCTGGTCTTTTTTGTGTGTGTTAGAATTTTGTTCTACATCCTTCTCCAGCTCTGTCCAGAATCCTCTGTTGTGATCCCAGTCAGAGCAGTCAGTGGTGGTAGCTGGGCACCATCTAGCTGTACTGGACTCAGTCTG
>NW_004444045.1:3221727-3232123 GCF_000243295.1 Trichechus manatus latirostris
TTGAGCTTCTTGGATGGCCAGCTTTTTATCTTTCATGATGTTGGGAAGGTTTCTGTCAGGAGTTCTTCAATGATCCTCTCTGTGTTTTCTGTTTTCTCCGGCTGCTCTGGAACTCCAATGACTTGAAAATTTTTGCTTTTGATTGTATGCCACATAACTCTCAGGGTCTCTTCATTTTCCTTTGTTCTTTTTTCTGAGTTTTCCTCAGAGTTGTATCCAAGTGTTTGTCTTCAATTCCACTGATCCTGTCTTACACTGTTTCAAATCTGCTCCTCAGCCCTTCTATGACACTGTCCAGTTCTGAAATCTTGTTGTTTACCTTTTGGATTTCTAATTGTTGTTTTTGAATAATTTCTGGTTGTGAATTTATTTTGGCATTTTGTTCCTGCACCATTTTCCTGAATTCCTCCAATTTTTTGTCTGTATTGTCCATGAATTTGTCTGCCTTTCCCATGAATTTGTCTATTTTTTCCTCATTTTTGTCTACTTTTTGCTTCAACTCTTGGATAATTCTGACTATTAGAGATTTGAATTCCCTGTCAGGTAGTTCTAGTGCCTTTTCTTCCACTGGAAAGTCATTCGGTGTTTTATTTTGGACGCCTACTGGAACCATCCTGTCCTGTTTTTGTAAATGTTTTGATATTGTCTGCTGTCTTTGGGGCATTCAGTAGTTATTTTTCTCATTTATTGATTGTGGATTTGTTTGTTTCGTCCTTTTTTTTTTTTATTTGGCTATGCCTGAGCAAGCGGGCTGTGTGTTCTTTGTAGTTTGCTTGTTTGTGGGCACAATACTTTTTGCCTCGTTCTCCAATTGACAGGGTCAGTCACTCAGATATGGTACAGCGGGGCAGGTCTAGCTGAAGAGGAGTTACTGGGACTGGTTGTTTGTGGCACTTACTACAGCCACCAGGGTGGGTCGGTAGTCAGTGCAGGGCAGGTTCCAGTAGGCTGTGCCTGTGCTGCTTGGTGGTGTGATGTTAAGTGCACGGTGCAGGTAGGCAGGATGTAGGGGGGGAAGATTGTTATGTGGTGGAGCTAAGATGCATATGGGAGAGAGAAGAGAGGAACAGGAACAAAAAACATACAAACAAACAAAAAAGACTGCTAGGGGAGCTTGCCGTTGGAGTGGAGAGAAGAGAGACTACGAAATGGAGAAAAACAAAAAGGGGGAGAAGAAGGAAAAAAAAAGAAAAGAATGATAAATAAAAATCAGAAAGGAAAAAGAACAGCAAAACTCCCAGAAACCCCACTGGTGTGGCTTCGAGGTCTGGGGAAACTGTTCTCAGGTGATGCAGTACAGCCTGGCTAGAAGGCTTAGAGGTATTCAGCACCAGGTATTCAGGGAACAGAAAGAGAAGGAAGGTATAGAGAGATGAGAAACGGAGTAATGAAGAAAGACAACAAGGGAAAAAGAGGAAAAAGAAAACAAAACAAATTAAAAAAAACAAAACAAGAAAAGCCCCCCAAAAAACAGGGAAAAAGAAAAAAAAAACCCACGAATAAAGAAATGCGCTCAGGGATCCCTCTGCACGTCTGTGCAAGCTGAGGGGGTAGGTCCCAAGCAGTGCAGCACCGTCTGGCCAGAACAGGCACCCAACTCAAGAAAAGGGAAAGAAAACAAACAAACAATTCAAAACAAACAAACAAAAGCCCCGGGGTCCTACCAGTGTGGCAGCCCAGACTAGGAAGCAGTTCCACACTCGAATGGAGCTCCACAGCCCCTTAGGAAGAAGCAAATATGGCGCACGGAGCCAGGTATTTGAGCAAAGGGAGGGGGAGGTGGTGAGAGGCAGGGAAGAAATCAAAAGAAGCAGAAAAAAGCAACACCAGCAGCCAACAAATGGCAGTCAGAGAGCCAGCCATTGCGGGCGGGTGGAATCCAATCAGCTGATGCTTCCCAGACAAGAGACTGTGGCCCTGCGAAGCAGAGGAGGCTGAGTGGGGTTGAAGAAGGGTGGGGGATGGGAAAGCGTATATTGCAAATTACCGGTTGTTTTGTCTCCCACTGGAAGCTCCGTTAAGCTGCTTTCTCGTACCCCCTATTTGCTGGTCTGATAGGAGTCCAAAATGGTGGATCCACGCTGTGTTAGCTCTGTGTTCTCTGTCAGTTTTCTCCCTCCATTTGGTGCTTGGCTGAGTTCTTAATCTCTTCATTTGATGTTTTAGGGTTTCAGGATTGCTGTTTTCTCTGTTTGGCTTAGTTTTTCAGATCTTTGTTGTGGAGGAACGGCGTGGTGCTTCTGCCTAGGGTGCCATTTTGCCAGAAGTCAGAAAAACAATTTTGATTATATTAGTGCACAGTTATTTATTTTTACAGGTTAGCATTAATAACCTCTGAATAGTCAAAAGAAACACTAGATTAAACATCCCCCCATTGAAAAGTATCTATTCATTTCTTTACCTGCTAAGTCAGGGGGTTGAAGTATATGAGCTGGAGGTGCCTTCTTGAAATAACAGAGATGCCAATTTTGTGTTTCTTGATTTCTTCTTTCTCTCCATTCTTCCTGGCTCAGTAGGTGCTCAATCAAGTCCTGTTTCTTTCTACGTGATAGGTTTTATTCACCCCCCGACTTTGGTGAAAAATAATTTTAATTATAAAAATTACACTAACCAAATAGTTTGCTCTGTAAACCTTCATCTAAAGTGCAATTTTAAAAAACTACGTAAACTTATTTCAGAAAAGTTGAGGACTATCAAAAGGTATGAAAGAGAAATTTTAAATCACTATAATATCCCTCTCAGAGATAATCCCTGGCAAGATTTTACGTATTCCTTTCTTTTTTTTTATACACCTGTAGTATGTGTGTGCATGTGTGTGTGATATGTAAGTAAACAATGCATAGTAAAATTTCCTATCCTACTTTTTCTATTCATTATTGTATCGTGTCATTTAGTGTTTTGAAAGAACGGTTGGGCTTCCAGACAGAATTGATCAAGCCCCTTGTCCTTCAAAAGCACACTTTTAGTCTCAGTGGCAGGTGGAAGCTGTGCCCTCATCACTGCTTCCTCTTTCAGGGTTTGGTTTTATTTCTGTCTGTGAGGAGCTACCTTCTCTCTCCTTTCCCTTGCTGTGGTGCTACCTTCTCCTCTCCTCAGTCACTCACTGGGAGGGGTGGGAAAGGCAACATGGATGAGAGAGTAAGCATCTTGCCAGCACTCAAGGTCTCATATCTTTTGCCACGCTTGCCCCATGGCATTTCTGTCAACACTGTCATTTGCTAAAATTTTCAAAGAACAATCTTGCTTTGGAAATTCACTGTGGTACAGTTATTTGAGAACAGGCCTTTAGAAGATGGTGGTTCTGTCCTGGAATTGATCAAGTGGCTTGGTGGCTGAAGTGCTATAGACTTTATTACTCACTTCTATCCTACATCCTAAGGGGCCCCAACTAGGGACCTCGAGGACATCTTGAGAAAGAGGTGCCTGCCTATGTCTGCTCTTTCTAAAAGGAGTTTGATGTAGGAGGTCTAATGTATCAAAGCCACAAGTTGTCTGCAGGTTTTCAAGTTTCAAAATAACTTTTATTTAACCAATGCTCATTGATGGCAAAAGGAGTCCTGGTGGCGCAGCGGTGAAGCTCTTGGATGCTAACTGAAAGGTCGGTGGTTCAAACCCACCAGCAACTCAGCAGAAGAAAGATGTGGCAAATTCGAAAGGAATTTCAGATTGCCACCCAGAGGTGGTTTTCTGGCATAAAAAGCTAGTGTTAGCCACACATCAGAAAGGGACTGTGCATAACTTTTTCATGTTTTAAAACTCAGGAGAGGACATAAAATGATACTCGTGAAGAGTGTGCTTCTTAGCTCAAGTAGATACATGAGACTAAATGGGCAGCTTCTATCTGGAGGTGAGATGGCAGAGACGGTCAGGAGCTGGTTGAACGGACATGGAAAATCCGGAGTGGAAAGGAAGACTGTGCTGTCACAATATAGGGAGAGCAATTAGGGTCACATAACAGTGTATGTATAAATTTTTATATGAGAGACTAACTTGAATGGTAAACTTTCACTTAAAGTAAAACAATAAAAAAAATAGAAGATGATATAAGAAAAAAAAATCAGGAGAAAGATTAAGAAGATGCACTTGAGCAGACCTGAAGGACTAAGACCCCAAAGTAGGCTGCAAATGACAGACTCAAAGCCAGAGACACCAAGCATAGAGAGCAAGAGGCAAAAGGATTTGAAAGAAGGAAGAGGTTGGAAATTGCTGGTTCAGAGAAGGGAAAAAAACAAAAACAAAAACAAAAACTTGGTCGTGGAAGGGGAGAAAGATTGACATGGATTTGAAAATGAGAACAGATAAAAACAGCTTGCTCTGGTGAGTGTAAATATTTTTAAATGTTTTTCTTGTTGTTAGTATGATCTGTCTTCTTTTCCTAAGTGAGCTTCATAATTGTCTTAGTTTTCTAGTGCTTCTATAACAAAAATACCACAAGTAGGTGGCTTTAACAAACAGAAGTTTATTTTCCCTCAGTTAGGAGCTGGAAGTCTGAATTCTGAATGCTAGCTCTAGGGGAAGGCTTTCTCTCTCTGTCGGCTCTGAGCAATTGTTTCTCAGCAGTCTTCATGTGGCTTGGCATCTCTCTTCCCCCAGCTCTTCTTGCTAACTTGCTTGTTTAATCTCCTTTATATCTCAAAAGAGATTGACTCAAGACACACCCTACACTAATCCTACCTCGTTAACACAACACAGACAACCATCCCCAAATGGGATTATAACCACAGACATAGAGATTAGGATTTACAACATATTATTTTTGGAAGACACAATTCAATCCATAACAATGAATCAAGGAGTTATGGGAGAGGAAACCAAAGATTTTGGAAAATATTTTTAGATTTAGAACAGGATCATAGGAGAGTACATATAGGTTTTCAACATACATTCTTTGCAAATAATGGCATGCATTTTAGAATGGAAAAAAAATTAAATGGCAAATAGTATCTCCAAGTAATATGGGTAGCAAATGGCATTAAAAGAGCAAATACATCTCGCAGAGCTGAGAGCATGGTGATTGTCTTCAATTATTTGAGTGGTTGTCCTACAAAAGATTGAAATAGGAAGTTCTGGGACCAATGGATGTATGCTACATGTGTATTTGTTCAACAGAAGCAAATCTCATCAGTATGTACTCTCATTACTATTATTACCCTAAATAATTAAACTACCCAACCAGTAAATGGGACGCTTTGGGAGCAGTGAGATTTCTTTCCCTGAAACTGTTCAAGCAAAAGTTAGATGCACAGCTGATAGACACGCCATAGGGCTCTCTACACTGAAACATACGACCTTCATAAGTTCCATTCCAATATCAGCATTCTGTGGTTGGATGATGTTTGTACTGAGTTTTATGTGGTAAGGAATCCTTACCTTAGTAGGATCATTTTTTAAATGGTGGGCTCAACAAATCAAATCTCCAGTTTTGATAAAGACTGTTATTTGTCTACCCAATATCTGTTCTCCACAGGTTTCTGAGGGACAGGAACTTGATTTTGCTGGGATAACTTTATACTCTGATAAAACCTACATTTTTTTATTTCTGCCACAGACACGAGTGGTCAAGTGACAAAGTTTTAGCGAAAGACATTTTATGTGGGATTTGGGTGGAACTTCTGAAATTCCATAAGATGTGAGACTGACTAACTGGCATGGAACATGTGCCTCTTCATTTTCCCATTCTCCTTTTATTTATCTTGTCCAGGGCTTTTTTCTGCTAAGGATAGTAAAGCAGAAAATTGGAAAAATCTGGTCTCGGAGTTCATGGTAGAGCTGCTACACTAGGCCCGGACGGCCTTCACACTTCTCATTCTGTTACAAAGATTCAATCCATGATTTCTTTACGCTTTCTGTTACTTGCAGCCGAGCACAATTTCTAACTGAAATGCTAATAAAACTGAGATATTATTAGGCTCCTGACTGTGACTTTTAACTCAGGCTCTGCTACCTCTGTATTGTTTGTTTAACACGTTCTCTACCTCTTTGTCATCTGCCTCACCAGCTGTATCATGGATGAAAGGAAAACAGTTACAATCTAGGCTTCAGAATTTTATGTAAATAATTTAGAAAACAAAGCAGAAAGGAAATACGTAACTATCGGTTGGTTCACTCTTTGGTGCCCAAATATGGCTGTGATATTTCGTATGTATAAACTCCACTGAATTGCTGTATAAATCTGTGTGTGGGAGTGAGAAAAGGAGGGAAATGAGCAAAACAAGCAGTCTATGTACTTTTCAAGAATTGAGTGTAGGTAAGTAAATCTCGGGCATTCTTGGGTGGTGCAGATGGTTAGTGTGCTTGGCTGCTAACTGGAAGTGTGGAGGTTTGAGTCCACCCAGAGGTGCCTCAGAAGAAAGGGCTGGCAATCTACTCCAGAAACATCAGCCATTGAAAACCCTGTGGGGTACAGTTCTGCTCTGACACACATGGGGTCTTCATGAGTCAGGACTGGCTCCACAGTAACTGGTTTGGTTTAAATACAGTTCACACTGTTCTGCAATCTTCCACATTTGAATTTGGAGAGATTACCTCCCTTCCTGCTTTCACTTCCTGCTAGACCAGTGAGGCAGATTCTGCCCCACGGCAGTGTGGATTGTCTGCCACCAGGACTGAAGTTTCAGTCCCTCAAATTCTGGTGTCATTTACATTGTTTCTACCGGGAAAGGTCAGGTGTCAGCGGGGACCATAAGCAAAGACAAACCCGTCCCCTGGAACCACAGTGTAAAGAAGAGGGGAAGTGATTGACAGCACCTCTGTGCTGTATCATTTTCAAGGGTAGCAGACCACTACATCCTGAGGCTTTTTAGCAAAGGGGAAGCTGAAGGACAAACATCTGAAGGAGAAATTAATCTCTGTGAGTAGGTGACAAGCTGCCATAAGCCCTCGGGGTACGCATCAGGGTAGCACAGATGTGAGTGTGAGAACTATGACTTGATTCAGGGGAAGAGGGGGTGGTGAGAAAGAAAAGAAAACAACAAAAAACAAATCATCTTTTCTACACAGCTGATTTTTTTTAAAGACTATATGTCCATCAAAAGAACAAAACATTAAAATTCACTCATATGGCAAAGACATGGAGAAATTGGAATTTTCACCTCTTCGTTTTGACAGTGTAAATTTGTTCAGCCCTTTTGGAGAGCAATCTGGCAATATGACTTAAGAGCCATAAAAATACTCACAGCCACTTATCCAGCTCTTAGAAATGTATCTAAAGGAAATAACTCAAATATATAGAGAGAGCCCTTGTGGTGAAACAGTTACACACCCCACTACTTAATGAGAGGTTGGTGGTTCAAACCCACCCAGTGGTCCCTCAGGAGAAAGACCTGGTGGTTGGCTTCAGTAAAGAGCACAGCCAAGAAAACCCTCTGGGGCAGTTCTACTCGTTCACATGGGGTCACTATGAGTCAAAATCAACTTGACAGCATCTAATAGTAACCTACACATACAGATATATAGATATATTTAATGTGGTATGCACAAAATACTAAGATACTTGTTTCAGCAAAATGTTTGACATTGAGATACTTTGTCTTACGTTGTGTGCCGTCGCAGGACGTGATAAAATAATCTTAGCCATTCAATAAACATAGTTTCTATTCCCCAAGAACTACATCCATGCCTCACCAAGATTATTTTCTTATACGTACAGTGAAAGTAGAAGAAAAACAGTAAATGTAAAAGAAGGCCCTCTCGTTGGGAATATTGAGAAGCAGAAGTGGGCAATGACCGATTTTTGATTTGTTTTGTTTTCCAAAGGATTTCTAGGTCATTTATTTGCTATGCCTCAAACAATAGCAAAAAGCATTAAATTAATGGGATGCTATGCAACAACAAAAATTATAATTCTGCAAAATTGAAAAACAGAAAATGCCTGTAAGACAGAGTAGACACAATCCAATCAATTCTACAGCTTCCAGTATGTCATTATTACATTTGCACACGGACAAGAACTAAAAAGCCTCAAAGAAAAAAAGTATTGATATGGTGAGATTATGGGTAACACTTTTTTCCTCGCTTAAAACTTCTGTTGTTGTTGCTATAACATGCATACCATTTTTTTTTTTTAAGTGACTTAAAGGAAGGCCAGGACTTTGGAATGTCAGAGATCAACCAGTCTAAACCTCTTATTTTGTGGATGTCAAGCTAAATATAAAACTTACGTGGAATTGGACAGGCTTATTTCGTTGGAAACAGTAAGAAATATGCATTTTCCCACGTGCCTGTTTGAAGATGTCACTTTCCAGGGCCAATAATAAACAGCCTACAAACCAATGTGGTAGTGTGATCTTGGCTGTTACAAAATCGCCCAGCTTGCCTTCGGCAGCTCTTTTCCACAGGGAAATGTTACTCTACATTAACCATATCACATAATGAAAAGAGCATCAAAATGACTCCTTAAGGAGCAGGAGCGGAGACATTATTTTTAGACAACCCAATGGTTTCAGAAGCATCAGTCCCCTTCGTTAGTACATATATGAGCCGCACTTATGTTTTAGGTTATGCAAAGAAAATATTGACAATTTAAGTTCCAGCTATTATTTGAGGAATAGCAAATAAATGACCTAGAAGTCCTTTGGAAAACAAAAACTGGTCATTGCCCACTTCTCCTTCTCAATATTCCCAACTAGAGAGCCTTCTTTTACGTTTGCTGTTTTACCTCTAATTTTACTGTCCGTATAAGAAAATAACCGTAGTGAGGAAAGAATGTAGTTCTTGGGGAATAGAAATTGTGCTTAAGGAATGGCAAAGGTATTATTTTACCTTGTCGTACAATGGCACATGACAACAGCAACAGAGGACAAAGCTAGTAAGGGACCAGGCCAAGTCTCTGTCATATAAGGTATCTTCCCATTTTCCAGGAGGGGTAAGTACCCCTTGTCCTGTCGGTCAGACGGGAACCTGGAACTGAACAGCAGAACCCTTGGTGTGATCAGGGTTTGGAATGCATGTTTTTGCCTAGGCCTAAGGATGTCATAGAGTCCACAGGTGGTATAGACAGTCAGCATGCTTGGCTGCTAACTGAAGGGTTGGTCATTTGAATCTATCCAGAGGTATCTCAAAAGAAAGGCCTGGTGATCTACCTCTGAAAAATCAGGTATTGAAAACCCCATGGAGGACAGTTCTGCTCTGACATACACCAGGTTGCTATGAGTTGGAGGAGTCAACTCAAGGGCAACTGGTTAGGGAACCAAAACCAAACCAAACCCGTTGCCATCCAGTTGATTCCGACTGTGGTGCGGTGGTTAAGAGCTACAGCTGCTAACCAAAAGGTCAGCAGTTCAAATCCACCAGCTGCTCCTTGGAAATGCTATGGGGCAGCTCTACTCTGTCTATAGGGTCACTATAAGTAGTTAGGGATATCATCAGAATTTTCAGGCAGCCACTCCTTTGTGATGAGAAACAAGTTTAAAAGATAATCCTGGCATCAGGAGGAAGAATGGGAGGATGGGAGGCTCTGGGCATATATCATGTTTTGAGTGATAATATACTAGTATCTGTTCTTGAAAAACTTGCAAGTAAGTTGAATATTTGGTAATAGTGTTCTTTTTACTTAGTTATTAGTAAAGTTCTCTGGAAATTCAAGTCTGTTTCAGTGGTGATCATGAAAGGTTTTACCCAGGGCTGGCCAGAAGGGAAACCAATGGGATCAGGCACAGTGGTGAAGGGAGTCTCCTGGGATAGCAAGACTACCGGTTTCAGGGTCAGGTGACACCATCAACTGCCTCTGAACTCCTGGGGATTATCTTTTCTAAAACTCTTCTCTTAGGAAGCTCTGTGATTGGAGTTCATGAGGAAAGATCTTCCTGTGCAACCCCTACCATTGCCTGGCTTTGCACGTTATTGTCTTCTTCATCAACTCCACATCAACTCTTTTTATTTCATTTGTTTGTTTCCTCTATTTTGAGGAGCTGTGCCTCCTACTGTAACAGGGAATAGCTTCTCCTTCCATTGTAGGGAAGTCTCCACTACATCATGGGCTACGAATGCATACAATATTACGGTCATTCTTTCAGGACAGGTTTTTCTTATTCTTCCATTTTTTCACAGACATACTAGTCTGTCGGGAATTTTATTCTTCAATTTGTTTTTAGGAATAAGGTAATTCTGCTTTCATATTTGCATCTTAAGATTCAGCAAACTAACACAAAAAATATTTTGTGAAAAAAAGACCAGATTTACTGGCCTAAAGGAGACTGGAGAAACCCCAAGAGTATGGCCCCCAGACACCCTTTTAGCTCAGTGGTGAAGTCACTTCGGAGGTTGACCATTCAGCCTGGGATTGGACAGTCCCATAAAACAAAACAGGGCTAATGAGGCACAGCAGTCCAGGGACAAGGGCTAGAAGGCGGAAGGGAACAGGAAAGCTGGTGATAGGGAACCCAAGGTTGAGTAAGGA
>NW_004444045.1:3232306-3309941 GCF_000243295.1 Trichechus manatus latirostris
AAAAAAAAAAAAGGTGGAGAAGGAAGAGGGTTGACATGTTGTGGGGTTGTTAACCAAGGTCATAAAACAACATATGTGTACTACTGTTTCATGAGAAACTATTTGTTCTATAAACCTTCACCTGAAGTACAAAAAAAAAAAAAAAATTTTGAGAGAACTACAGTGATTTGTTATTTCAATCATTTTATTTCTTTTCTAAAAGGGGTTTAAAAAGTTTGTAAGAACAGATATAACTATAAAGTAATAAAATAAAATAGAAAATCAAAATCAAAGGTAAAAATTATTCAAGCTGAAAGATAAATATATATATGTTGGTTTTGAGCTTCACATTTACCTACAAGCTTCCTAGTACTCATAGCAAAAAGGAGAAGAAGCTATATTTCCAAACTCTAGTCTTGGGCAGCTCTGGCTGTTGGCTTTGTCTGTCATATGCATTTTCTCATGTATTTCTGTTAATTGGACTCTCTTTCCTTTGGGAGGTCTTCCTCCACCCTCTGCCCAGGGCTATCAATCAGCATGCGCATTGTCTACCCTTCTGCATGGTACCCATCCCTTGATGCTGTGATTGTCCAGAGATGGGTACATGGCCAATGAGAGTCAAGACCAATGAGAGTCTTCCTTGGGGTTGATAAACAGATTTTGAAGGAGACTTCACCTCCCACTGAAGACGCTGAGCTAGAATCATGTGTATGAGGAGCCTCTATTGGCCATTCCCTGCCCTGAGGATCAGGCCTGTCTCTAGAGGAGGAAAGGAAACTCAGCAGAGGAGATTGGCCAATGAAGAGCTGGCCAGTCCTGGTGTACTGAATCCTGGCTTCTGAACCTGACGCCCTGAAGCCTGGTTGCTACAGCTCTTTCTTAGATTCTCTCCATTACCCAAGAAACCTTCCCAGCAATGAGAGTCAGTAAATTCCCTGCTTTGATCAGTGAGACTGAGTAGACCTTCTGCCACTTAAAACAGAAACATACCTAATTAATGCATCTTTCATTATTGGAAAGGAATCGGGATATCAATTTAACAAGGAACTGATTTCGTTTTCTAAAATTAATTTTGAGAGAAATTTCTCATGTGGGACTTAAAAGTGCATTCTGAGTGATGTAATGGACAGTGCCTTCAACCACACTTTTACAGTAAATGCAGGAGTGAATTTCGTGTGACGATTTCTTGTATAAACCTTGAGTAAAAGCCAAGGGCATAACATTAAAGCAAACTTTAGTTAGAGTAGTTCTGCAAGGATTAGGTCAGTGTATATAGAGTGTTCAACATTCTAGCTGTCCAGCTTCACCCAAAGATAGAACTTAAGACGTCAAGGGAGACTTTATTTCTAACTTTGATTATCTTCTTCATGGGCCCCTTCATTTACCCAAGCTTCTGATAAGGGTTGAATAACAAATATTTTGAGATTCTACTTTCTAACCAGGACAGGCATTTTCTCTTACTGAGTGAGACGTGGATCTAAATGCTTTGGAGACTGAATGAAAATCAGAGATATATATTCAGAAGGAAAGGGTAAAAAAAAATAAAATAAAATAAAAACTTTGGGTAAGAGTCAACAATTTCTTTCATGACAAAGGGACAAAGGTTGCAATGGGAGTAAAATGTTGTAGAAGTCAGAAACAAAATTGCACTTCCATCAGAATGTGGGAGGGGACAAGGAAAAAACAAGAGGTAAACAAGTTTTTTTTCTAGACTAGTCACTGAGGGTAGCCACCAGAGGGCTATCTAGCCATACCTGGTAGAGGTAATCTGACACCAAACTTCCTCTGACTTCCTCCTTCTTCCCACATGTGAAACTCTCAATTTGTTGAGATCTAGCATAGAGAACTCTTGAACATAGAGTAGTTAAAGGGAATGGGAGAAAAGATGAAGTAAAAGAGGTGAACAGAAGATATCAAAGGGTGGCTCAGGAAGACAAAGTAAAGTCTTACGATGAAATGTGAAAGACCTGGAGTTAGAAAACCAAAAGAGAAGAACACACGTGGCATTTCTCAAGCTGAAAGAACTGAAGAAAAAATTCAAGCCTCAAGTTGCAATATTGAAGGATTCTATGGGGAAAATATTAAATGATGTAGGAAGCATCAAAAGAAGATGGAAAGAATATACAGAGTCACTGTACCAAAAAGAATTGGTCGACGTTCAACCATTTCAGGAGGTAGCATATAATGAAGAACCAATGGTACTGAAGGTAGAAGTCCAAGGTGCACTGAAGGCATTGGCGAAAAACGAGGCTTCAGGATTTGACGGAATACCAACTGAGATGTTTCAACAAACAGATGCAGCACTGGAAGTGCTCACTCATCTATGCCAAGAAATTTGGAAGACAGCTGCCTGGCCAGCTGACTGGAAGAGATCCATATTTGTGTCCATTCCAAAGGTGATCCAACAGAAGGAGGAAATTATTGAACAATATCATTAATATCACATGCAAGTAAAATTTTGCTGAAGAGCATTCAAAAGCAGTTGCAGCAAGCAGTACATTGACAGGGAACTGCCAGAATTTCAAGCCTGATTCAGAAGAGGGTGTGGAATGAGGGATATCATTGCTGATGTCAGATGGGTCCTGGCTGAAAGCAGAGCATACCAGAAAGATGTTTACCTGTGTTTTATTGACTATGCAAAGGCATTTGACTGTGTGGATCATAACAAACTATGGATAACATTGTGAAGAATGGGAATTCCAGAACACTTAATTGTGCTTATGCGGAACCTGTACATAGACCAAGAGGCAGCCATTTGAACAGAACAAAGGGATACTGCATGATTTAAAACCAGGAAAGGTGTGAGTCAGTGTTGTATCCTTTCACCATACTTATTTAATCTGTATGCTGAGCAAATAATCTGAGAAGCTGGACTATATGAAGAAGAATACAGCATAAGAATTGGAGGAAGACTCATCAACAACCTACATTATGCAGCTGACACATCCTTGCCTGCCGAAAATGAAGGGAACTTGAAGCACTAACTGATGAAGATCCAAGACCACAGCCTTCAGTATGGATTACACTTCAACATAAAGAAAACAAAAAATCCTTAAAGTGGACCAATAAGCAACATCATGATAAATGGAGAAAATATTGAAGTTGTCAAGGATTTCATTTTATTTGGATCCACAATCAATGCCTATGGAAGCAGCAATCAGAGATAAATGACATATTTCAGTGGGCAAATCTGCTGCAAAAGACTTCTTTAAACTGATAAGGAGTGAAGATGTCACTTGGAAGACTAAAGTGTGCCTGACCCAAGCCATAGTATTTTCGATTGCCTCATATGCATGTGAAATCTGGGCAAAGAATGGGAAGACCAAAGAAGAATTGACACTTTTGAATTATGGTGTTGGTGAAGAATATTGAATATACCATGGACTGCCAGAAGAATGAACAAATCTGTCTTGGAAGAGGTACAGCCAGAATCCTCCTTAGAAAGGAGGATGGTGAGATTTCATCTCATGTACTTTGGACATTTTATCAGGAGAAACCAGGCCCTGGAGAAAGACATCATGTTTGGTAAAGTAGAGGATCAGCAAAAAAGAAAAAAAAGAAGACCCTCAATGAGATGGATTGACACAGTGGCTGCAACAATGGGCTCAAACGTAGCAATGATTGTGAGGATGGTGCAGGACCTGGCAGTGTTAAATTCTGTTGTACACAGGGTCACTGTGAGTCGGAATCTACTTGATGGCACATAACAAAAACAACAAGAAGCATGGAGAGATATTTAAATGGACCCTGAAATTTAAATCCTTGCACCTGAGCCCCAGTTAGAAAGCAGTGGACTCATCCTTTAAGATAGGAATTGGGATTATCCCTTGAGCTATAAATCATTCAGATCTATTTGATTGCCAGCTTTTTTTTTTTTTGAGATTAGCCGAGGATAGTTGTCTGCTGTTGTAAAGGTTGTATTCAATGCTCTAAAACCAAAATATCTGATTAAAGAAGACTGCCTTTGTCTCAGATGAGGTTTCTATCTTCTTTGCCCCCAAGCTGAGCCAGATATGACTTGTTGTTTGGCTGTTGGTGGCGAGTTTTTGTATTTTTTTTTGTTTGTTTTTTGTTTTTCTGTTAGGAATGAACACTCCCAGGCACAGTGAAGGAGATAGCTTCCAGATAAACAGGTTCACAAAAGAACCCTCTTATTTGACTCAACCTCATAGTAAAATATTAATCTTACATAGTAACCTTTTCCATTCTCACGTCAATCATTTCATTCAACAACGCACTTTGAAAGTATACAGCACATCGATAACGTGCAGCTTTTGTCAAACTACCCTTCTTAATTTTCTCCAGATACTTCATGTCTCTCCTTCCCACCTTTATTCATGACAAAACCCTATTCTTTAGGTTCATCTTTTTCCTTTTTTCCATTTCTGACCCCCTCCTCATCCCAGGCAGATGAATTGCCCCCCCATTTATCACATTTATGTATCACTAGGTTATGGATAGGAGTGGTTAACTGCAGCTTATGGATAAGGAGCCCTGGTGGTGCAATGGTTAAGCTCTGGGCTGCTAACCAAAAGGTCAGCATGTTTGAATCCACCAGCCCCTCCTTGGGAGAAAGACTCCAAGGAGTGGAAATCTTACAGAAGTGTAATCTTCTGTGAAGATTACAGCCTAGGAAACCCTGTGCGGGCAGCTCCACTCTGTCCTAAAGGGTTGCTAAGAGTCGGAATCAACTTGACAGCACACAACAACATTTTATGGATAAGGAGACCTGGTGGCACAACCAGTTGAAGTGCTCAGCTGCTAACTGAAAGGTCAGCAGTGCGAACCCTCCCAGAGGCTTCCCAGGTGAAAAGACGTGGAGATCTGCTCCTGTAAAGATTACAGCCTAGGAAACCCCATGAGGCAGTTCTACTCTGTCACCTGGCAGTAGCGTCACTAGGAGGGTGCGGAGGGTATGGACCACACCAGGTGGCAATGTCAGAGGGGCTGATACCAAAATGACTGTCTACAAAATTTCTGTGTTCCGGCAGAAATTTATTACTTTTTATAAAAATATCCCTATAGTTAGTTATGACAAAAACATTTTTCGTAAGCCCAGCTTACATGTATCAATACACCTACAAGGCTAAAACTCTATGCTAATTAACTTTTTGAATCTTCTAATGTACTCTGGTCAGAGCTGTCATTATTACCCAATTACAGTGATGCTTCAAGTCATAGGTTTTGTCTGTAGGTACTGCAAGCACCCACTGTTGTTTTCATTGCTCTGGGTGTTTTTATAGTCACTGATTTTGTCAAATTTTCTGGTGTTTTAGCTACAATATTGTGATAATTAGCATGGGAGGTGACACCAACCCTAGTGATACCACTGTCACATCAGGTCACTATGAGTAGAAATCAACTCGACAGCACCCAACAACCAAAGTAGCTCATGGATAAGAGTCCTTGGGTGGCACATTTGGTTGCGTCTTTAGCTACTAGCCACAAAGACTGGTGATTTGAACCCACCCAGAGGCGACTCAGAAGAAAGACCTGGAGATCTGCCTCCAGAAAATCAGTCATTGAACACCCTGTGGAGCACAGTTTTACTCTGACGCACATGACGTTCCCATGAGTCAGAATCAACTCGATGGCAACTGGTTTGTTTTGAGTTTTATTTTTGTTTTTGGTAGCTTATGGATGCACTGGTGGTTCAGTGGTGGAATTCTCACCCTCTGTGCAGGAAACCCAGGTTCGATTCCTGGCCAGTGCACCTCGTGCTCAGCCACTACCCATCTGTCAGTGGAGGCTTGCATGTTGTTATGATGCTGAACAGGTTTTAGTGGAGCTGCCAGACTAAGACATACTAGGAAAAATTGCTGGTGGTCTACTTCCAAAAATCAGCCAAGGAAAACCCTATGGGTCAAAACACTCTGATATACCACCAATCACGAAGATGGCACAGGAGCAGGCAGCGTTTCGCTTCACTGTGCGTGGGATAGCCATGAGGGGGCGGCAGCTTGATGGCAGCTAAGGGCGGCAGCCACGGATGGGTAATAAACACAGGATAACAGAATTTTAGAGCGAAAGGGCCCTTAGTGACTCTCAATTGCCCAACTGGCTGCATCAGAGGCTTTTGAAAACATTTTACAAATACAGATTTCTAGATTCCAGTCGCAGAGTGGTGAGGCTAAAGTGGAACCCAGCAATTGGCATAACATAGTTCATAAAGAAAATGTTCTACATCCTTCTTTGGTGAGTAGCGTCTGGGGTCTTAAAAGCTTGCAAGTGGCCATCTAAATACATCTATGGGTCTCATCCCATCTAGAGCAAAGGGGAATGAAGAAACACAAAGACACAAAGAAAATATTGGTCCAAAGGACTAAAGGATCACGTGAACTACAGCCTCCACCAGCCTGAGCCCAGAAGAATTAGATGATGCCTGGCTACCACCACTGACCACTCTGATAGGGATCATAATAGAGAGGCCCGGACAGAGTGGGAGAAAAATGTAGAACAACATTCAGATTCAGAAAAAAAGACCAAACTTATTGATCTGACAGAGACTGGAGGAGCCCCCCGAGACTCTGGCCCCCAGATACGCTTCTAACTCAGAACTGAAGCCATTCCCAAAGGCCACTTTTCAGACAAAGAAAAGACAGGCCTATAAAACAGTAACACATGTGAGGAACGTGCTTCTTGGTTCAATCAAATAATACGAGACCAAATGGGCAGCTCCTGCCCAAAAACAAGACAAGAAGTTAGTAAGGGACAGGAGAACTGGACAAATGGACACGGGGAGCCAGGGGTGGAAAGGGGGAGAGTGCTGTCACATTGCAGGGATTGCAACCAACGTCACAAAACAATTTGTGTATATATTTTTGAATGAGAAACTAATTTACACTGTCAACTTTCACCTAAAACACAATAAAATTAAAATAAAATAAAGTGGAACCCAAGAATCTATATTTTAAAAAGTTCCTTGAGGTGATTCTAATGCACAGTTGGATCAGGAAAGTACTGCCTTTGTGTAAATCCCTCATTTTATTTTATAAGTGACAAGCCAGAAGTTGAGTGATTTGTCCAAGGGGACAGAGTAAATAAATTGCAATGTCAGAACGTGGGCTCATAGTATATCACACTATGTAGCTTCAAACACCATCTGTAGACTGATAACTGGAGATCAGTCTACAGAATCATCTACAGTATTTTAGGGACAGGGAGGGGTAGAGAATAGATTTGCAGACTAAAAGTCAACTCTTCAATGACCATGTGAGCTGGGCATATGATGTGAATGCTCAGCGTCCCTTTATCCCTTTCTTTATCTGGAAAATTGGGATAATAATTCCCGCTCTATCTTAGCCCGGGGAATGGTTATATAAGATGCAAATGAGAAGATGTATATGAAGTGCGTTGTAAACTTTAAGCTTTGTGGTAAGTATAAGAGAGCAATGCTAATTACAATAAGATTTTAAAATATAACAAATACAATGAGATGAATAATGAAGGTTAGCCCAGAGGTAATAAAGACCAAGCAAACCCTGCTAGGTAGGCTGGGCTTCACAGGTATCTGTCTTCTGGTGGGGCTAACACAGTGCCCAAAATCTGGCCTGTAGCTTTGCCATTTTAGTTGCTCTGCTGATCAAACTCTGGGGCTGATTAACATCATTGTCCAGCTGCTGAAATCTCTTTGGCAACTTTGGAGAGAGCTATATAAAAGCAATATATTATTGCTTTTTAATTCTCCTTCTCTCAAACCAGTGGTTCAGATATGAAGATGCCTTTGTGGGGGAAAAACAAAAATTTCAGATTTCCATTTAATAGATCAACTTGGTCTTAAAAATCCAAGAAGACCACCCATGTTTTTTCTAAGTCAGTTTTTTAGGTTTGTAATAAACACAGATTATTTTGTTTTGCTTACATTTTAATCTGGATAGGATTTGAAGTTCATCAGGTAATTTAATGAGATTTAAGAAAGGCCTTTAATCTCATCAATCCATTTTACAAACTGTCTGTTGGGGTGGGCAACTCCTACAAATATTATTCTCCTCCACTGTAAACTGGAATTTATCGGTCTAGTTCTAGATGGTGCCAGCTTCTGAACATGCTCCTACATTGTGGAGGGGAACCATTTGGATCCTATCTATAGCTCCTTATGGCTTCTCTTTTTTGAGCAAGATAATAAGAAGTTTGAGATGCCAGACAACCAAGAGCAAAAAACATTAGTTATCATCCTCACCTTCAGCTGAAGAACCACCCCATTCACATAGGAAATTAGTTACGTGATACCAGTCTTTTCAACAGTGTTACTGTCAAATAAGAGTTCAACTATTGGCCAAAAGATTGGCAGTTCTATCCACCCAGAGGCCTTGGAAGACAGGACTGAAGATCTGCTTCTGAAAGGTCACAGCCTTGAAAACTCTATGTAGCAGTTCTACTTTGCACATATGGGGTCGCCATGAGTTGGAATCGATTTGACAATGACAACAGCTGTCAAATAGGAAAATAATAGAGTAAAATATCACTATTGAGAACAATAAAACATCATTAATTCAGATTACATTAATGAGAAGTTTGAATTCTGTCTCCTAAACAACCTCCTTGCTTTTATTCTTTTCTTTTTCCTAGTGCCCAGCACGTTATTCCACCTACTCTAGTATAGGTCTTCAGATTTTAGTTGCCATTGGAAGATAATTCTACAAGAGACCTTTCTCTTTATTCCATTAAAGTTTTATGTAAAAGAGAAAACTAAATCAGTGAATGGAGCCAACAGTTAGGAGACCTAGCTTCTCCTTCCTCTGTTGCCTCAATTTCTGCCTTTATATAAAAAGAAAATTAGACTAGATGTCATGGATTGAATTGTGTCCCCCAAAAATATCTGTTAACTTGGCTGGATTCCCAGTATTGTATGATTGTGTTATCTGATGTAGTTTCCTTATGTGTTGTAAATTCTATCACTGTGATGAGGTTATACTGATGAGGTTTACAAGATTAGATAGTGTCTTAATCCAATCTCTCTTGAGATATAAAAGAGAGAAGTGAGCAGAGACACAGAGGAACCTCACACCAGCAAGAAAGCAGTGCTGGGAGCAGAGCGCGTCCTTTGGACCTGAGGTTCCTGCGCAGAGAAGCTCCCAGACCCAGGGAAGACTGATGACACAGACCTTCCTCCGGAGCCGATGGAGAAAGCATTCCCCTAGAGCTGACACCCTGTATTTGGATTTGTAGCCTACTGGACTGTGAGAGAATAAACTTCTCTTTGTTAAAGGCATCCAGTTGTGGTATTTCTGTTATAGCAGCACTAGATGACTAAGACACTAGATTATCCCTAAAACCTCTTATCGCTCAGGCATTCTATGATGTAAATTATTGCCTTCAGTGATTCTTTGGTGTTCAATGAAA
This sequence comes from Trichechus manatus latirostris, assembly GCF_000243295.1. NCBI lineage: Eukaryota > Metazoa > Chordata > Mammalia > Sirenia > Trichechidae > Trichechus > Trichechus manatus. Next base: position 3,241,628 of record NW_004444045.1, read on the forward strand.
TATTCTTATTTAAATCCTTTGTACCTCAACAAATATTCAAGGAGTACCTACTATGCACCAGGCACTGTAGATGCAATGAACACAACAGACAAAATCTCTGCCCACATGGAGTTTACACTCTAGCGCCGATAAAAATATTGTCAACTTGAACACTTTAAATGTGTTCTCCCAATTTCGACAGAGAAAAGACCTCTGCAGGACCTGGGAGAAATAGGGAGAGGTGAAGCAAATGGAATCCATGGAACATTCCAATTTTGTGCATTCTATTTCTGTCTCGTCTCACTTTCTTCTCTTGACCTAGTCCTAAAACAACACAGATTCAAGATTTTATAATTTTTACTAGCAGCCAGCAGTTATCTACTAATATAGTTAAACTATGCTAGGTACAGGACATGAGAAGAGAATGGAGACATAGAACCTGCCCTCAAGAAGCTAGTGATATCATGGTGGTGGCAAAACCATATATGAAAAAGAAAATTCTAATTCACCATACTATAGGCTGAGAGCAGGAGAAATGACCACACAGTTAGGTACCTTAGCAGTTAGAGGGAGAGGCCTTGCTAAGAAATGAGTGTTCAGGGATGCTTTTTAGTGTACGTAGGGCTTGAATCTGAGCAGTACAGGTAGCTTCTAGTTTTTTTTTAAAAAGCAATTTTCACTAAATTCAAGAAAAGATAATGTAGGATATAGCAAAATAAATTTCTTATTCTACTATCATTATGAAAGAGCCCTGGTGGCACAGTTGTTCAGTGATCAGCTGCTAACTGAGAGATCAGTGGTTAGAACCCACCAACCGCTCTGTGGGAGAAAGACGTGGCAGTCTGCTTCCATAAAGATTACAGCCTTGGAAACCCTATGCGGCGGTTCTACTCTGTCCTATAGGGTCGGAATTGACTTGACAGCAATGGGATTGTCATTACAGTACGCAGTGCATAGCATTATTGACAAGATTTATTGATGTGACTATTGTGATGTTATTCACAAAGGCTTTGAAGTACAGAGCATGAGAAAGAGCTAATGGGAGAGATTGACTTGAGAGACTTTGGATTCTAAGAATGATGGCATAGGGCTTCTAATGTATTATTAAATAGTGTCCAATAGTGACAAAATAGATGAAAGTGGGAAAAGGTGTACACACCCAGTAACTCCCTACCTTGGACCTGGTCCTAGCTAAGCTCAAAGGTGAAGCTTCTTGGGTTGCAGTGGTGATGGCTAAATGTATTCGGAGCCACAACTAAGCCCATGCCCACAACCAAGTCTGATTCCCAAGGATCCTTTTAGGAAACACCTCCCAGATTAAGTGATATTTACCTTTTTGACTCTTCTGAAGAGCGACCGTACAGGTTTTTTACCCTAAAGAAGTTCATGCCCCAATCCACACCCTGTTTCGACAACAATTAACTTGGTTTCATTTTACCCATGCTTTCAGTGGTCACGTGATGAAAGAAAGAACTCAGAAGAAGGAAGCCATGGTTGACTTTTGAAAAGTTCCTAGCAAAAAAAACCCTGGGAGCTTTCTGAGTCCCAACGTGTTTCCTCCTAGATCTGTGTAAACTGAGATAGAAGTGCAGGGGGGAGACTGAAGTTACCACTTGTGCTGAAGCAGCAGCTGTTAGCATTGGTGACATTCATTGTTATATAGATCTAAACTGAGCTGGGATTAGGAAGCCACCTGTCTCCCCAAGCTTGTTGTGATTCAGTCACTTGGAAGAAGGGGGAAAAAAAAAAGCCTTTCAGATGAGAATTTTAATACCCAATAGACATGGGAAACCAGGTACAGCTTAGCCAGTAAGCCATCCGACATGAAATTTCCAATAAGAATTCTTGATGGCCATAGTTGGCAGTCCCCATATCAACGTTCCTTTCCCTGTCTTTGCCAGGGCGTCTTCAGCTATGTAAATATTGCAAATCTTATTCCTTAGAGTAAGTTGCAGAACCTCCAAGACGTATGCTTTTAAGTACTAATGTTACCTATGTAAGTGAATAAAGTGTATTTGAAAAGCCTCTCTTTTGTCTAAGTAATTAGATTATTGAACAAAGGTCTGACCTAATTATTTTCTTAGTACGTATGTGCATCCAAAGCCATGACAGGATGTGTTACGGATTATTAAGCAAAACTTCTAATGTAAGGGTTTATCTTCCTGTTGTATATTGCATTTCCATAACCTACGACAATGCCTGGCCCTCCAGAGGTGCTTTATTAATGCTTTTGAATTAATGAATGTATCAGCAAGCATCTCCTAAGTGGCAACAATGATACTAAGAAAGTATATAATCATAGAGTGGAGTTGTCTCCTCAGGCTTTAGTTCCAGATGGAGGACCCTAGAGATAAGCTGGCCAGAATAGAGTTATGCGTTATGTTTTTGAGACTTTCAGCTTATCCATTTGGCTACTGATTGCAAGAGTGCCCCACCCACCTCAGAAAGAATGCTTCATTTCTCAGAATACCATGTCAGAGTTATTGGTTTTTCCCTCACCGGTTCTATTTTCAGTTTTCTGCCTTTTTTTCATAACGGACTTTAGGTGATAGAATTAGTAATAATAAAAATCAATTTTAAAAGAAAAGATAAAGTTTTCATTTTGGAAAATAGAAAGGAGTTCTATGTTGAGGGAAAAGGAACACTGCAGATGGAATTTTCTCTAATTTTAAATGTACCCATCTGGCTTCTGGGAAATTACAAATGTTTACGGGCCTCCCCTTGTATTAAGACAACCCAATCCCACACACTCTAAAATTTATATTAGGACATAGTCACATGTTAACTCTCTGAATGCACAATGTTCATTCAGCGATTCAAAATTTAAAAGGCATTTTGTTTATTAGTCATTATTGAAATTAGTAATCTCTTTTTATTGAAAATTGCCTTCAAATGCCTGCCCAGGACATCATTACACTCTCTACTGCCCACCCCTCCACCTCACTGCCTATGGAACAGTCACAGATCCCAAGAGGAGATGCAAAGAAAGAGTTCAAATGCTGTTTCCACAAACTCTAAGGGTGGTCAGGATTGTTTTGTAATGCCTGGCATGCCTTGCTTATATTATTGCCTATAAAGAAGACTAGGAGCCCTGGTGGTGTAGTGGTGAAAGCGCTTGGCTGCTAACCAAAAGACTGGCAGTTCAAAACCACCAGCCACTCTGTGGGAGAAAGATGCGGCTGTCTACTTCCATAATGATTTACAGCCTTGGAAACCCTATGGGGCAGTTCTGCTCTGTCCTATAGCGTTGCTATGAGTTGCAATTGATTCAACAGCAGTGGGTATAACAAAGAAGACTATCATTTGAGATTTGAGATCTTTGCTATACAAAAATTGATAATGATATTTGCTGAGCTGGATTCAACCTGTGGGAGACTTTGTCACAGGACTTGCAGAATTTATAGCACACTGAGAAGATATCCAAATATTAAAGTGCGACAGGCACACTGCTGCATGCCTTTCTGAGTACATGCCAACTCTCTCCTCTTTATTTCCCTTGCCAGCTAAAACATCAATCACCACGTCTTGTTAATTCTATCTCCTAATATTTCTTGAGTCAGTATTTCTCTATATCTCTATCACCATTATCCTAGTTCAGGTCTGTTGTCATTTATTACCTTACTTCCTGAAACTGCTGCCTAGTTGATCTCCCTCTCCTTGGTCTTAAATGCCCTTCCAACCCTTTCTCTGCAATGAGAATTATATGTATTCAAAACATTGCAGGGAAAAGTCATACAAGATTCAGCCTGAGTTAGCCACTGCTTTTCTCTCGAGTCTTGTTGGTTATCACTTTTCCCCCTACCGTCATCAACTTCCTGCCTACTAAGTTTCATTTTCTTGAAGATGCCATGTTCCCTTGAGGTCTTTGGTGTCTCTTCTTCCAGAAATGCTATCCTGCTTTTCACTCTATTTCATTCAGATAATTCTTATTCATCCTTGAGATTCCATTTTAGATGCCAGTTCATTTCCCATTAAACCTCCCTAACCTTCCAAGTTTGGATTAGCTATCCTCCTATTTGCTCCCACAGTACCCACCTCCTCCATCATGGTACTAACCAAACTCTGGGGTAATTGACTCTGTATCTGTCCAATTCTTTCCTTAGAGCAGGAGTTCCTAAAGAGCAGGGATGTATTTATCTTGTATTACCAGTGTCCAGCACAGTGACCAGTACTTGTCGGTTGCCATTGAGTCACTTCCAACTACATGTTCCCCATGTACAACAAAATAAAAATTGCCCAGTCCCACTCCATCTTCATGATTGTTGGGATGCTCCAGTCCATTGTTATGGCCAATGTGTATTTTGAGTGACTTCCAACCTAGGAGGCTCATCTTCCATCACTATATCAGACAATATTCTGTTGTGTTCCATAGGGTTTTCATTGACTAATTTTCGGAAGCAGATCAGCAGGCCTTTCTTCTAAGTCTATTTTAGTCTGAAGTTCCCTGAAATCTTTCCACCGTGGGTAGACCCTGCTGGTATTTGAAATACCAGTGGCATAGCTTCAAGCATCATAGCAATACGCAAGCCACCTCAGTACAACAAACAGAGAGATGGTGGGACTAGCTCCTGATCAGTTACTTTTGAGTCAATTCTGACTCATGGTGACCCCATGTGTATCAGAGTAGAAGTGTGCTCCATAGGGTTTTCAATCACTGATTATTTGGAAGTAGATCACTAGGCCTTTCTTCTAAGGTGCCATTGGGTAGACTCAAACCACCAACCTTCCTGGTTACCAGCCAAGTGTATTATTCATTTGGACTACCCAGGGACTTTGACTGGCACTTGTTCTGTGGTGTGGGGTTGATTCTGACTCGTGGAGACAGAGTAGAACTGCCCCATAGGGTTTCCTAGGCTGTAATCTTTACAGGAGCAGATTGCCGGGTCTTTTCTCCTGGGGAGCCACTTGACGGTTTGCACTGCTGACCTTTCAGCACTTAAAACCAAAGCAAACCAAACCCATTGCCATCAAGTCGATCCCGACTCTTAGCAACCCTATAGGACAGGGTATAACTGCCCCATAGGGTTTCCAAGGAGCGGCTGGTGGATTCGAACTGCCAACCTGGCGGTTAGCAGCCATAGCTCTTAACCATTGCAATACTAGCTAAGTATTTGTTGAGTTAAAAAAAAAAAAAAATTAAGTGAGAATTCAACACTCCTTTAATCAATTGTTACGAAATATTTTAATAGGATTTTCTAATAACTACTCTAGAATTTAAAATATTTAAAGTGAAATTCTTACTTTTGGTAATATTTTTTCAATATTATAGACTTCTTCCAAGCACGCACACACACACACAAACACACACACATTTCACTCTATTTACTAAAGCTGTAAAATAAGCTGCTTATTAAAATAAAATAAATCTGCTTGTGTTTGTATACACAAATTTTTTAATAGAGAAAAAAAATAGTAGTCCACAGAATGACTTAGTGAGAGAGAGATCCACCTGCCATATTTTAGATATAGTTTTCTCAAGTTGAAAGGATAATTCAAGTTGAGAGGATAATAAACTATCAGGTAAAAATGTGGACAGAATTTGTGGATGTCAAGATACAGCTCTCAGATCATTAGGAAGTATTAAAATATTTGAAAAACAGCCACAGTCTGTAAAAGAAATGAGCAGTTAGGCCCTTACTGCCAAGAGCCACTCTAATAAAACATCATGCTAATAGTAGGAGTGAGATGGTGCATGAGAAAAAAAAAATTAAAACAACACTTGGGAAAGGCTAGGAGCTGGTGGGCACCATTATGAAAGATGGCGGTCTATACTATTATTAGGTGTTGAAAACAAGTGGACCATATATAACTGAATGATGACTTTATGAGTCCTTGTAAAACTGTTCCCCCAACAGCAGCTTGAAATTGGCATCACATTCTTCCTCTAAATAGTTTTAATTTAGTAAAGCCCTTTACTGAAACATTTACAAGCCAATGTGAACTTTTAGAGATTCTTCCATTCAATAAAAGCAATAACTTTGACATATAATTCCTCAACGCAAAATGATTCAAAAAAAAAAAAAGTGTCAGGGCAATATATTTTGAATGTTCTGTTCAAGTTGATCTTGGACAACTTCATTTCTGTTTGTTTTCTATTCAGTTTTACTCTGTTTACCTCAGGGGTTTCTTTCTTTTCTCTCCCTTGTTCACTTAAAGGAGTTTTTTGTTGATGTTGTTGTCCTTGAATATGTCCAGTTGTATCGTCATCATTAATTTATTTACGAAGCTAATGCCTTTTAATTGCCTTAGGCTTTAAGCCCTATTTTACATGAAAGATTCCTATGTCTCATTCAAGTTGTTTCTTTCCTTTTGAATATTACCTAGTGAAAGGGATTATTAGAATTTATATCTGTCTGACCACGCGTTTGACCATGTTAACGTTTCAGTATTATTTAGTTATTCAGTTCTTGGCCTCATCGTGTTTTCAGTGAGTTGGAAGTAATAAAATGAGTCTTAAGTTAAAATCTCTTAATCAAAGCAAACAAAGGATCAGCTTTTACGGGAGACCAGTCCGTCAGCAAGTGCTTGTGGTTTACGTCCAGAGGACGCTTGTGTGGAGAGATGGGGAGAGAGCCCCAGGAGTCCGGAAGCTTGGCATCCCCCATTACTCCTAGCCGAGCAGGGTTCTCCTGGTTACCTTTCCCTCCCCTCGACCACTTCTTTACTGATTGTTTTCACTGAGAGTCATTTCAGAGATTTTGGAAACATGATAATTTGCTCTGAACGCAGAGAACTTCAAGTTCAGGAGCTATTTTATTTTGTTTATTTACCAACATACATTTTCCCTCCTTTATGCTTGATATGTAGCTGAACCAAAAACAAACAAACAAACGGAACACAAACCTGTTGTCATTGATCCAATTCGGACTCTTAGCGACCCTAGAGTTCAGAGTAGAATTGCCACATAGGGTTTCCAAGGGCTCGTAGATTCGAACTGCCGACCTTTTGGTTAGCAGCCACAGCTCGCCATAGCTCTTAACCATTGCACCACCAGGGCTCCGATATGTGGCTACTATTTTGTTATTTGAACAAAGACAGAAGACATGGTTTTCTTCTCCCTTATGCCATGGAGGACTGGGCAGTTTCCTTCTGTTGTATAGGGTCACTATGAGTGGGATCTGACTCATCGATACCTAACAACAACCTATGCCATGGAATGTTGCCTTCCTCTTAGGAGAAATGAGGCTGTTTTACTTAAAGGTACGTTTTCCTGCCCCACTGGGAGAGAAAACCATTCTCTACTCCGAGTCTTCATTGAAACACGTTAGTCAATGTTTTAGAAGCTTGATCTCCAGTATCAATTATGTCACCGTCCTCATTTTCTTTATCCAACTGTTTTATCATTCCTACCATCTACTCTTTCCTTATGTTTTCCTTGTTTTTTTGGTGTTCTACATCCCTTAAATCTTCCAAGTTCCTTTCACGTCTCCTGGTCCATTCACTCTACCTGCTTCTGTTTTCCTACTCTTTTCAGCTCATTGGAAATGCAGTGATCAACTGATAGCAGTGTAGAATGAACTATGTGTTTCTCCCTCTGTCAGGATCTATCTATCGTGTGGCCTCACATCTAGTGAAAACAGCTGTAACATGTCTCATATCTCCATGCCGAGTACCTGGTTTGTAAATCAGGGGACAGCATATTCCCCTAAATTTCTTGAATTTGTTGCAATTCTTTACTGTCATCCACCTCCCCCAATCTCCCTTTCCACATCCAGCCACCACATTGTGTCACTTGTCACGTTCTATGTTTGTGTTCTTTGTCTCTAACCTTTAGTTACTTGAGGCAAGCACAAAAAAATAGGACTCTGACGTAAACCACATTTTGCAGGTTCCCTGAGATCTTGCCGCATCCTTAACTGCAGCCAAGAAAGTGGATCTGCCTCCTTGGTACTGGGGAAAATTCTCTGCTTTCAGCATTTTCCTTTTCTTTTTTTTTTTTTTTTTTTTAAAGTTGAAGGTGTTTTCAGAATGATTTACCAAGAAAACATTTCAAATCCTCAAGGATCACACACCCGTTACCCTGTGGCCACCGCCCAGAGACCCAACTTAATGGGACAGACTATTTTTCGAGCTTACTGTCTCTTCCTCTCCCTCTCCTCCTTCTCTTTTCCCTCCTCATCTTCTCCCTGTCCTCATTCTGCATAAAATATGACTTCAGCTTAATCTTCATATGACATTGAGAAATGTAGCCAATTCCATTTGGTACGATTGTGCAACAAAAGAAGAGAAGTGCCATTTTTATTGCATAACATATGTTAGTTTTTTCAGCCCTGCTATGCTTTATCATAAGTGAGCCTGAAGTGGCTCCTTAATCAAGAGGAAATATTGTCAGGCTAATAAGATGTTTTAAGATGACATGAAATCATCGACGAGTAGAATGGCTGTAAAGTATGGACTCTACAAGAGCTATCACCCTTAGCAAAAAGAGAATTTAAGGAATATTGTCTTTAACCTGTGGTAACCTGATGATTGTCCTCTATTCCACATACATTGTTGTGTATTGTCGAGTCAATTCTGACTCATAGTGACGCTATATGAGTAGAGTAGAGCTGCACCATAGGGTTTCCTAGGCTGTAATCTTTACGGATGCAAATCGCCAGGTCTTTTCTCCTGAAGTGCTGCTGGTGGGTTCAAGCTGCCAAGCTTTAGGTTAGCAACCAAGCACTTAACCATTGCACCACCAGGGCTCCTTTTTCCACATATTGCTATCTAAATGATAGTGACTTTATTCCCTTTCCGTTTGTGTGTATAACATACGGTGCCAGTTTATGTGGGTAATATAGTCTGGCTAAGCTTACAAAACAGTACAGGAAATTTTATTCTCAATAAAAATTATAATAATAAGTCTTTTTAATTTTTGCATTGTAATATGTGTGTAGTGGTATTCCACTGTGGTTTTAATTTGCATTTCCCTACTGACTAATGGTGTTGAGTATCTTTTCATTTGCTGATTTTTATATATATATCTTCTTTAGTAAATTGTTTATGCAAATCTTTTGCCCATTTTTTAATTAGGTAGTTTGTTTTCTTATTATTGAGTTGCAAACATTTTTTAAATATTCTGGATATATGTTCTTTATCAGATATGTGACTTATAAATGTTATATGACTTCCAAATATATGACTTACTTCCCCACTACAGCTTATCTTTTCATTCTCTTAACAGTGTCTTTTGCAGAGAGAAGATATTCTTAAATTTGATGGAGTCAAGCATATCAGGTTTTTTCTTTGGATTGTGCCTTTGGTATTGTATCTAAGAAAATTTGCCTAACAAAGATCATAAGAATTTTCTGTTTTTATTTTCCTACATGTTTTGTGGTTTTAGGTTTTACTTTTATGTCTATGATCCATTTTATGTATGATGCAAGGTACAGATGAAAGTTCATTTTTTGCCTCTGGGTGTTCAATTGTTCTAGCATCTTTTGTTGAAAAGACTATTCTTTCCACACTGAATTGCCTTTGCATCTTTATTAAAAATCAACTGACTAAGTATGTGTGGGTCTATTTTTGGACTCTTCTGTTCCACTGATATATTGGCTAATCTTTATGCCAATATCATACTATCATGAATTATTATTATCATGAATTATTATTAATAATAAATATTGCTTTGTAATAGGTCTTGAAATCAGATAAAGGAAGTCCAACATTGTCCTTTTTCAAAGTTGTTTTGGCTATTCTAGGTCATGTGTATTTTCAGAGGACATTTAGAATCAGCTTGGCAATTTCTACAAAAATGTCTACTGGGATTTTGATTAGGATTTTGTTGAAGCTAAAGATCAACTTGGAAAGAATTAACAACTCAATATTGAGTGTTAGCTCTTGGTTTATTTTGGTCTTTTGAAATGTCTTTCAGTAATGTTTTTTAGCTTTTTACGTATAGATCTTGCACATATTTTGTTTGAGTTACCCCAAGCATTTCATAGTTTTGATGCTTTTGTAAATGTTGTTGTTGTTATGTGCAGTCAAGTCTGTTCTGACTCACAGCAACCCTATGTACAACAGAATGAAACGCTGCCTGGTCCTGCACCATCCTCACAATCATTGTTGTGCTTGAGCCCATTGTTGCAGCCACTGTGTCAGTCCATCTTATTGAGGGTCTTCCTTTTTTTTGCTGACTCTCTACTTTACCAAGCATGATGTCCTTCTCCAGGGACTGGTCCCTCCTGATGACAGGTCCAAAGTACACGAGACATAGTCTCCGCATCCTTGCTTCTAAGGAGCATTCTGGCTGTACTTCTTCCAAGACAGATTTGTTCATTCTTTTGGCAGTCCATGGTATATTCAATATTCTTCGCTAAAACTCTAATTCAAAGATGTCAGTTCTTCTTCTGTCTTCCTTATTCATTGTCCAGCTTTCACATGCATATGAGGCAACTGAAAACACCATGGCTTGGATCAGGCGCACCTTAGTCTTCAAGTTGACATCTTTGCTTTTTAACACTTTAAAAAGGTCTTTTGCGTCATTTAACTTCTTGACTGCTGCTTCCATGGGTGTTGATTGTGGATCCAAGCAAAATGAAATGCTTGACAACTTCAATATTTTCTCCATTTATCATGATGTTGCTTATTGGTCCAATTGTGAGGATTTTTTTTAATGTTGAAGTATAATCCATACTGAAGTCTGTGGTCTTTGCTCTTCATCAGTAAGTGCTTCAAGTCCTCTTCACTTTCAGCAAGCAAGGTTGTGTCATCTGCATAATGCAGGCTGTGAATGAGTCTTCTTCCAATCCTGATGCCTTATTCTTCTTCATATAGTCTTCCAGTTTCTCAAATTATTTGCTCAGGATACAGATTGAATAAGTATGGTGAAAGGTTACAACTATGACACACACTTTGTAAATAGTACTGATTTATTAATTTAAATTTCTATTTTTTCCTTTTTATTATATAAAATATAATTGATTTTTGATTATTTATCTTGTATCTTAGTTCTAGTAGCCTTTTGTAGATCACTTAAGACTTTCTACATAGAAGATTGTGTTGTTTGAATAAAAAGACTGTTTTGCTTCTTACTTTCCATTCTAGACATCTATCATTTCTTTTTCTTGTCTTATTGCACTGGCTACAAATACCAGTAGAAGGTAAAATAGAAGTGGTAAGAGGAGAAATCCTTGCCTTGAACCTTACCTTAGGGGAAAAACATTCAGTCCTTCACCATTAAGTATTATGTTGACTGTATTTTTTTTATAAACACCCTGATCAGGCTGAAGAATTTTACTTCTATTCTTAGTATACTGAGAATTTTTATCCAGAATGGATGGTGGATTTTCTTAAATGCCTTTTCTATTATATATATGTCTGCAAATGGGGTTAATTACATTGGCTGATTTTTCTGATATCAAACCAAACTTGCATTCCTGGGATTAAACTATACCTGATCAAGATCAGTTATACATTTTATATTGTGTGGGATTCAATTTCATAAAATTACGTTAAGAATTTTTGCATTTATGTTCATGAGGGATGTAGGTCTGTAGTTTACTTTTCATGAAAATGTCTTTTTCTGATTTGGTATCAGAGTAATGCAGGCCTTGTAGAATAAGCTGGGAATTATTCTTTCCTCTTCAATTTTTGGGAAGAGTTTGTGTAAAAATTGTTATTCTTTTTTTCCTTAAATGTGTGTTGAAATATGCCAGTGAAGCCATCTTGCCCTAACATTATGTTGTGAGAAGATTTTTAACAACAAATTGAATTTTGTCAATAGATATTCTTTTTTTTTTCTTCTTAAGTGAGCTTTCGTAGTTTGTGTCTTTCAAGTAATTTATCTATTTTATCTAAGAATTTATTGCTCAAAAGTTTTATACAATATTCCTCATTATATTTTTAATAACTCTCAGTATGAATTAATAATTAATATCTGTATATATTTAATATGTATAGCAATGTTCCCTGACTTATTCCTGATATTGGTAATTTGTGCTTTCTCTCTTATTTCTTGATTAATTTGGCTAGAGGTTGAAAAATTTTATCATTATTTTCAAAGAACCAGTTTTTGGATTATTGACTACTTTAATTTCCTAGTGCTGCAGTAACAAAAACACCACAAGTAGGTGTCTTTAAAGAATAGAAGTTTATTTTCTTACAGTTATCAAGGCTAGAAGTCCAAATCAGGATCTTGGCCTTGTTGATTTCTTCCTTGTTGGTAGCCCCAGGCGTTCCTTGGTTCCTTGGTGTTTCTTAGCCTGTAGGTGATCCTCAGATGGCATTTGTCTTCCCGTTTGTGTTTATTCTGGTCTTTTTTTTTTTGCTTTATAAATATTACCTTTTTTATAATTTTATTCTTTATTGTACTTTAGATGAGGGTTTACAGAACGAACTAGTTTCTTATTAAACAGTTAGTACACATATTGTTAGCAACCCCACAACATGTCAAGATAAATTAGACTTTATCAAAATTTTAAACTTTTGTGCTTTAAAGGGTACCATCAAAAAAGCAAAAAAAAACATTCCACATAATTGGAGAAAGTATTTACAGGCCATATTGCTAAAAATTGTATGTCAACACTCTCCCTTCTCGACCTTGGGTTCCCTATTATCAGCTTTCCTGTCCCCTCCTGCCTTCTAGTCCTTGCCCCTGGGCTGTTGTGCCCCTTTAGTCTTGTTTTCTTTTATGGGCCTGTCTAATCTTTGGCTGAAGGGTGAACCTCGGGAGTTACTTTATTACTGAGCTAAAAAGATGTCCGGGAGCCATACTCTTGGGGTTTCTCCAGTCTCTGTCAGGCCAGTAAGTCTGGTCTTTTTTTGTGAGTTAGAGTTTTGTTCTACATTTTTCTCCAGCTCTGTCCGGGACTCTCTATTGTGATCCCTATCAGAGCAGTCAGTGGTGGTATTCAAGCACCATCTAGTTGTACTGGACTCAGTCTTGTGGAGGCCGTGGTAGATGTGGTCCATTAGTCGTTTGGACTAATCTTTCCCTTGTATCTTTAGTTTTCTTCATTCTTCCTTGCTCTCAAAGGGGTGAGACCAGTGGAGTGTCTTAGATGGCCACTCACAGGCTTTTAAGACTTCAGACGCTGCTCACCAAAGTAGTTATTCTGGTCTTTTTATAACTCAGACGTGAATAGGTTTAATATCCACCCTACACTGGTGTGACTTCATTAACATAACAAAGTAACAACCCCATTTTCAAACAGGATCACATCCACAGGAATTCAACACATATTTGGTATCATATTTGAAAAATCCATTGTCTAATCCAGGGCCATAAAGATTTACTACTATATTTTCTTTTAAGAATTTTATAGATTTAGTTCTTATATTTAGGTCTATGATCTATTTTTAGTTAATTTTTGTGTATACTGTGTAAAGGTCAAACTTCATTGTTGTACATGTGAATATCTGGTTGCCTCATTTGTTGAAAACATTACTCTTTCTCCCATTGAATTGTCTGGCACCTTTTTGAAAATCAGTTAACCAGTCCATGAACATGGGATATCTTTCCATTTATTTACACTTTTTTAATTTCTTTCTAGCAACACTGTGTACTTTTCAGTGTACAAATCTTGCACTTCTTTTGTAAAACTTATTCCGAAGTGCTTTATTCTTTTTCATGCTATTGTAAATGGAATTTTTTTCTTAATTTCATTTTCAGATTGTTCACTGCAAGTGTATAGAAATACAATTGATTTTTGTATATTGATTTTGTATTCTGCAACCCTGCTGAACTCAATTATTAGCTCTAATAATTGTTTTTGTGGATTCTTTAGTATTTTCTATATATATAGTGTAATAGTTCATCTGTGAAGAGAAATAATTTTACTTCTTCTTCTCCAGTGTGGATACCTTTTGTTATTATTATTATTTTATTTGCCTCATTGTGCTGGCTAGAACCTCCAGTACAATGACAAATAGTGGTTACAGCAGACATCTTTGCCTTGATCCTGAGGTTAGGTAGATACCTGTCAGTCTTTCAGCATTAAATATGATGCTGGCTGTGAATTTTTTTGTAATGTCTTTTATCACAATAAGGAAGTTTCCTTCTATTCATAGTTTGTGTGTGTTTTTCTCATGAACACATGTTGGATTTTGTCAAATGCTTTTCTGCTTATACCGAGGTTATCATGTGATTGTGTCCTTAATGTTATTAATGTAATGTATTACATTAATATGATGTATTCAAATGGTGATTTTTTTATGTTGAACCAACCTTGCATTCTTAGGATAAATCACTACTGGGCATGATATTTAATCTTTCTACATTACTGGATTAAATTTGCCAATATTTTGTTGACATTTTTTGCATCTATATTCATAAGGAATATTGGTTTGTGGTTTTATTTCCTTGTGATATCTTTGACTAATTTTGATATTAAGGTAATACTGACCTCATAGAATGAGTTCGGAAGTATTTCTTCCTCTTCTATTTTTTTTTTTGGAAGGATTTAAGTTAATCCTTTTGTAAAGTTTGGGGAGAATTCACCAAGCCTTTCTTTGGGATTTTTTTTTAAATTATGAATTCATTCTCTTTACTTGTAGGTATATTCACATTTTCTATTTCTTCTTGAGTATGTTTCAGCGATTTGTGCCTTTCTTGTAATTTCTAGGTTATTTGATTTGTTGGCATACAATTTTTAATATTATCCCCTTATGTTGTTTTCATTAGGTGTCGTTGAGTCAATTTCAACTCATAACAAACAACACCATGTGACAGAATAGAGCTTCTCTACAGAGTTTTCTAGCCTCTATTCTTTACAGGAGCAGATTGCCAGGTCTTTCTCCTGTGGAGCTGCTGGAGGAAGTTCAAACCTCCAACCTTTCAGTAGGTAGCCCAGTGCTTAACCATTGAACCACTGGGGCTCCTTATAGTCCTTTTTATTTCTATTATGCCCCTTTTTCATTTATGATTTTAGTAATTTGAATCTTCTCTTTATTCCTTGATCGGGCTTGTCAATTTTATTGATCTTTTCAAAGAACCAACTTCTGGTTTTGTTGTTGTTGTTTCCTATCGTTTTTCTATTTCTACTTCATTTATTTCTGCTCTAATCTTTATTATTTCCTATCTTCCACTTGTTTTGGGTTTAGTTTACTCTTCTACTTTTAGTTTCTTAAAGTAGAAGAATAGGTTATAGATTTAAGATCTTTCTTCTTTTTGAATATATGTGTTTACAGCCTTTATGGCTTTCCTCAAAGCACTGCTTTAGCTGCATCCCATAAGTTTTAGTATGTTGTGTTTTTGTTTTCATTCATTTCAAACTATTTTCTAATTTCCCTTGTAATTTCTTCTTAAACCATTGGTTATTTAAGAGTTTCTTGTTGTTTGTTTTAGATTTCCACATATTTGTGAATTTCCCAAATTTTCTTCTGTTATTGTTTTCTAATTTCATTCGTTTGTGGTCAGAGAACATACTTTGTGTAATAGTTTACAACTATGTCTTAAATTTCATTTCCTACTTACACACAACCTCAAAGTCAGCCAGAGATGAGAGAATAGGACCTTCTCAAGTCTTTTCTGAGCATGCATATGGCCCAGCACATGTTTTTAGCCTTCTAGATTCCTAGGAATATGTTGGAGCCTTTCAAAGCCCTCATAATGGTCATAGAATATATTTTTTTGTGATTTGAATCCTTTTAAAATTTTTGAGGCTTGTGTTAAATTGTCCAAAATATGGTATATTTTGTAAATATTCCATGTGCACATGAAGAGAATGTGTATTTTGTCAATTAGGTCAAGTTGGTTTATAGTGTTGTTTGAGTCCTCTGTATACTTACTGATTTCTCTCAACTTATTCTAACAATTCTTGAAAGAATGATTTTTATATCTGCAACAAATTTAATTGTAAATTTATTTATTTCTCCTGGAAGTTTCTATCAATTTTTGCTTCATGTATTTTGGAGGACTGTTATCAAGTGTATAAACTTTTAGGAATGTCATGTGCTCTTGATTAATTGGATACTTTATCATTATGAAATTACCTTCTTCATCTCTAGTGATATTCTTTGTTATGAAATCTTCTTTGTCTGATAATATAGTTGTTCCAATTATCTCTGTTTAGAGTTATCATGGTACACATTTTCCTTTTATTTTTAACTTATTTGTTTCTTTATAATTAAAATGAGTTTCTTGAAGGCAGCATATGGATGGGTCTTACCTTTTTATTAAATCTGGCAATCTCTGCCTTTTAATTAGGGTGCTTTGACCATATTAATATAGTTGAGTTTTATGTTCTACCAGTTTGCTATTTGTTTATTTTTGTCTTATCCGTTCTTTGCTCCCCCTTTCCTCTTTTTCTGTCTTCTTTTGAATTAATTGATTATTTTTGTTGCCTATAACTTTTTGTTGTGTTATTTTAGTGACTCCTTTAAGGTTCACATTATACAGTTTTAATTTACCGTATCTGTCTTCAATGACATTATACTGTTTCATGTATACTATAAGAACATCATAACCATATACTTCCATTATTTTTCTCTTGTGATAGTTGTCATGTAGGACAAACTTCAAATTCATTTGTATTATTTATGCTTGAAATAGTCAATTACCTTCTAAAATAATTAAATTAAAAAAAATTTTATGTTTACCCATGTAGTTACAATTTTTGGTACTGTTCATTTCTTTGTATAGATTCGTATTTCTATATCATTTTCCTTCTGCCTGAAAGACTTCTGTTATCATTTCTTTTAGAGCACGTCTTTATTTCACCTTCATTTTTGAAAAATATTTTTACTGGGTATGGAATTTTAGATTGATGGGTGATTCCCCCCTCCCCATACTTTAAAGATACTAACTCTAATCTCGTTTTTATCTTTGTTCCTCTGTAGATAATGTATTTATCTCTGGCTGCTTTTAAGATTTTCTCTTTATCATTGTTTTTAAGCAATTTTATTATGCAATGCTTGCTATGGTTATCTTTATGTTTCTTATGTTGGGATTCATTGAGATTCTTGGATCTGTATGTTTATAGTCTGCATTAAATCTGGAAATTTTACAGATCTTATTTTTTTCAAATATTTTTTCCTGTCTTCCCCTCTTTTTTTTCTCCTTTGGCAACTCTAATTAAACATATATTAAGCTGCTTAAAGATTCTACAGCTCACTGAGATTCTGCTTTGCTTTTTTCTTTTTCCAGTTTTTGTTCTCTGTATGTTTTGTTTGTATAGTTTCTATTGCTATGTCTTCAGGTTCACTAATCTTTTCTTCTACAATGTCTAATCTGCTGTTTATCCCATTCAGTGTATATGTATATTTTATCTTAGACATTGTAGCTTTTATCTCTAGAAATTCAAGTTTAATTGTTTTTATATCTTCCATATTTCTTTTCAACATGACGGAAAACTGCGACAATCATTGGAATTTGCTTCTTTTGTCTCTCCTATCTCTCAAGGATCACTGCCCTTTGTTGCCTAATGTCCAATGTCTTCAAAACTATTATTTCTGTATATTTTTTGATTGTTTCAAGAGGGAGGGCAAATCTGATCCCTGTTACTCTGTCCATTTCACAGAAGTGAATGTCTACTTCAGCTTTTAATTCTCGGTTTCCTTAATTGTAAAATGAAAGCAATAATGATGCCTACTTCATGGCATTATTGTAGGTGTTAGTTTTGTTAAATATGTAAAAGCTTAGCAGTGCCCTGTACATAATAAACACTGAATAAACAGCGCATCTGTTACAAGTTCGAATGACATATTTTTGGTACATTATGATTTCTAAATATTTATGATCTTTTATACTTACTTACAGTACGTGTGGAGGCAATTTGACTTACCAAAAAAAAAAAAAGAGGTCATAATTTAATCTATAAGGTGAGATCAATTCCAGCAAATGGGAGTGCTTTTTCCTCTACTTTGGTGCTGTAGATGCTGTTTTCTGTCTTATTTAGGAGCCGCTGATTCTTTGTTCTAGTGACAGTTACTAAATTAGCTTACAGCATCACTGAAATCAGTAGATGAGCCATTGATTAGCATAGGTATTCAGGTTCTAAGATTCATCTTTCTCTTCCCCAGCCAGATTCACCTCAGTGGTAACCAGTCTATTGCAGTGTCTTTAAGCTCTTTCTGAATTACTATAAAAATGAGTTCATATTCTTTCTTGGTATTAGTCTTGTGTACTATTATTTTGACATGTTCAACTAAAGTGTCATCCATCTGACTATGTTTTGAAATAAAGCATGAATATATTATTAAAGGCATGTGCCTTCCAAATTTCACACTCAGCATGTTCTTTTTTGCTTTCTTATCATAGTCCCTTCATTTATGAAGTTTTTTTTTTTTTCTGGAAAGTGGTTTTTCTGTACAGTCTCCTCTGCTATAACACACAAACACCTGATTCTGTAATGAGAATTAGTTTGTGTATAATTGGTAAACAGGGAAATAGTAGTGTAATTTGATTTACATGTGAGTTTTTGTAGGCTAAGGAATTCAGAGTTACTGGAGTAGAATTAGAACCTCTAGCAAAATAGGAAAAAAACAAAGCAAACAACAACAAAAAACCCAGCTAACTCAGTACCTCCTCCACAGAGTGTTGTGGTCCAGCCTTGTGCAGCTCTTAGTTTATGGCAGGTTTCACTGCCTCCTGCGCCCACCTGAGTAGCAGTTTTTCTGGCTGAGAGCTCCGCTTCTATCTTACCTCAGCACCCACCAGTGAAGCTCTAATTGACATGTTACCAGCATTTCCACTCTATTATTTTCTTGTAACATCCTCTGTGGCAGCCTCCAGCCATGCTGAGCTGCCTGCCTGGGTGGTCCACGTTATCTCCCTAGATACCAATTATTGTTTTTGTTTGTGCTCTGGTTATAACATTCCATAGGTTTTAAGGGATATATCCCTACTGCAATGTTTCTAGTAAGTTCTGCTTTTACGATGTATGATTTTGCAGAACGTGAGGTTTTTCAAGAATACATATATTGTATTATAATAGAAACTTTTTCTAAGTTGCTAGAAATCTTTTTTTTTTTTTTTTGTTAAGATTTCTTTCTTCACTTACTAGAATACAAAAATAAAACAGTATAGGTCTTCTTGATTGTTTTGTGGACTGAGGTAAAGACTTCAAGAAGTTCAAGCCAAAAAACTGAAAAACAATAATAGAAACAGAGAAATGTCACGTATCTTGCCCTGATTATTTATACATTAGATACCCATACCGCATTGCCATTCAGATTGATTCCAACTCATAGCAACTCTGTAGGACAGAGAAGAACTGCCCCACAGGGTTTCCAAGGAGCAACTGGTGGATTCATACTGCCAACCTTTTGGTTAGCAGCTGAGCTCTTAACCACTGTGTCACCAGGGCCCCATACATTGGATCTGGGCCGATATATTATAAGAGGTGCATTTTGCATGTGAAGACACACATTGAAGGGATTAGTTATATTAAAAAAGCTTAAAACTTCTGATACAAAGTAAAACAGATTAATTATATATGTCTTTAAGAATGTAATTAGAACCTCTTGTTCGTCATTGCTGAAACACCTAGTTAAAATTCCCCTCTATTCAATTGATGATCTTCTATTTCAATTTTGGTCTCCAAGTTATTTTTAAAAATGTTTTGGGAGCCATTTAAAGTAGAAGGAAATCCGTAAGTCTTGTAGACCCTTCTCATCCTGTAATTCCTTTTATTGGGTGTGAGGTATTATTGGGTATAAGCCAATATACTTTTCCCTATCATTTCAAAAAATGCTGAATTTTCCATCCTTTTTTGCATGTGGAAGTAATAAGTTTGGAAAGAGCAAAGCTATTGGTTCTTTAAGTACATTTAGGTACATTGCTGACTCTACCTTGGAGAAAGCCTCCTTGCCTCCTCCCAGTATCACCACCCTCCACACATGCATACATTCTCCAGTCATGTATGTGGCTCTTCATAACACTGCCCTCAGTTTATAAACTGTTTATAAGTGCCAATACCAACCTCTCTGACACGCCGTTATTTAAGTACACAAATCCCCAGATTGCTATTGTGCAAGTAAAGAAATTCTGAACAGTCACCATTAAACTAAATTATATTTAGTATATGATTTGTAGTATTGCTTCAAACATTGCATAATTTCATAAACTGAACATCTATGGCCAAGTTTATGATAGTAAGAGAATTGTTTCTGAATTTGGATTTCTTGTGTTTTATTTTGCCTATTCCTCGCGGTTTTCTTTTATATAAGTGTAACGATGGTAATGGTAGGAAAGATTGAGGACCCTGGAGAGATTTATAGCCAAAAAGAAAATACTTGTAAGGAACATGAGTATTGCCTTCAAGTATTTTTTGGGCAGCTATGTGAAGAAGAAGGCCTGGTTGCACAGTGGTTAAAGCGTTCGGCTGCTAACCAAAAAGGTCAGCAATTCGAACCTACCAGCTGCTCTGCAGGAGAAAGATGTGGCAGTCTGCTCCCATAAAGATTTACAGCCTTGGAAATCGTATGGGGCAGTTCTACTCTGTTCTATAGCATCACTATGAAGCGGAATCCACTCAAAGGCAATGAGTTTGGTTTTGGTTTTATGTGGAGAAGGGGCTACGTGTATGTTCCTGATGTCTGAATGCAGTGCAAGCTTGTTGAGGGCAGAGCCTCAGTGTTTTTCATACGTAATCACCTTTCACTTAACAAAGGAGTCTCTAGTTGGCACAAAGGTTAAACAGTTGACTACTAACTGAAAGATTGATGGTTTGAACCCACCCGGAGGCACCTCGGAAGACAGGCCTGGTGAGCTGCTTCCAAATGATCAGTCTTGAAAACCCTGTCTTTGGAGCAGTTCTACTCTGTATACGTGGGGTCATCATGAGTCCAAATCTACTTGATGGCAACTGTCAACAACTTAACACAAACCATGTTCTATATAATTGGCATTTGATGGCTGTAAGATAAATAACTAAGTAATTAGGAAGGATCAGGTTTCAAAATAAGGTAAAGCAGATTTTGATTCAAAATAACAGTATTTCTTATGGTTAAAGCATCAGACAGTCAATGAACCGCTGTCAGAAGCAGCAAGCTCCCCCTCACTAGAAGGGTTGAAGCTAATAGTGACTAACTCTCTCATGAATGTGTTGTGGATGACCTATAATATCCTCTCCAACTCTTGAAAGATCTCTTACAGTACTGCAAGGTTTTTATTTTCCCTTAATGATTTTAGAGTTCCACAAGAAAAAAGTTGCAAGCTAGACCTTAGGAGCTTGGGGAAATTCCAGGAACAGTGATACTGTTTAGGCTATCACTAGAAAAACTCTTAGCAAATAGAGATTGGAAGAACATATTGAGGCATTTGGCATCAGGGAACAGGTTGCATTGGAATTTTTTTTTTTGACATTGCATTCAAATCCCCATATCTGATTTTAAATTACTATGTGATTTGAATTTAGGAGTTTATTGTTCATATTCTCATGTGTATATATTACAAAAATGATTCAAAGAATTATCAGTGAATCACTCAATTTGCCTCTCGAATGGCATGGTTCACTCTCTTACCTCCTTCAACTGTCTCTCCTTATCAGTGAGGCCCTAGCTGACCATCTTATTTAAAACTGCAAAGCTCACCCCACTGTCTGGCAATGTCCTATCCGCTTAACTGCCTGGTTTTTGTCTTTGGCGTTTATCACTATCTAAAGCGCTACATTTGGCTTATCTGTTTTATTGTCAGTTTCTCTCTCTAGGGTATAAGGTTCATGAGGGCAGGTTTTTGATATGTTTTGTCCACTGCAATGTCTCTAACGCCTAGAACAATGCTTAGCATACCACAGACACTCAGTGAAATATGTTGAATTGAACTAAAAGGAAACCCACTACAGTCCCATGAGGAGATTGTTGTTGTTGGGTGCCATGGAGTCGATTTTGACTTACAGTGACACCATGTAGAAAGTAGACCTGCCTCACAGGATTTTCTAGGCTGTAATCTTTTTGGAAGCAGATCGCTAGATCTTTCTCTCTCAGAGCCAGTGGGTAGGTTTGAACGGCCAACCTTTCAGTTAGCAGCCAAGTGCTTCAACTTTTGTACCACCAGGGCTTCTTATAATCCACTTTTTTAAAGATAAGAAAATTGAGACTCAGAAAGCTTAAGAAGCTTTCTCCTGGTCACAAAGTCTGTAAAAGTGGGAGAACTAAGATTCAAATCCAGGTCTGTTTGTTACTCTAGCAAAGAACACTCTTTCCTGAATAGAGTACTTGAATCATTCCCTGCTAAAAAATATTTCTTTCAAAATGTTGAGTTGGCAAATACTGTGTTATTTGCCTCATTTGAACTTTTCACTCTCTATCCAATTAAGAGCACTTGTGGATTAAGCTATTCTCAGGTATTTCTATATTATTCTCTCACATTCCACAGATTTCAAATTCTTTTGGAATATGGATAATACCTACCCACATCACCTCTATGGTTATGGATCATTTTTTACCAGTTAAGTGTACGATCAATTACCATAATCAGAGGAACATCTCGGAGACTGAAGGTTCATTGAGGAACAAACGGGAAGAAAGAAGGGACATTTTAGAGCATAGTGGAGAGGGACTGTGGTTCTTTTTTATGTTTTGTCTTTGCATGGTACAAAATTTTATAAGTGCGGAAGTGTAAATGGTGAAAGTCTTTCTTCTATCCCCATCCCTGTCCCAGCCACCAACTCCCCTTCTGAGGCACGGTGATTCTGGCACCCGCTTTCTAAAATAGGTGTGCCACACTTTGTTGTAGTTTGTTTTTTTTTTTAAACACAAATGTTAACATACAATACATACTGTTGTACACCTTTCCCTTCCAAAAAACCCCAAAAAAACAAAGCAAATCCATTGCTATCGAGTCGTTTCCAACTCACAGTGACCCTATAGACAGAGTAGAACTGCCCCGTAGGGTTTCCAAGGAGCAGCTGGTGGATTTGAACTGCCAGTCTTTTGGTTAGCAGCTGAGCTCTTAACCACTACTCCACCAGGGCTCCCCCTTTCCCTTACCACTTAATAAATAAACCTCGGGGATGGTGATAAGAGATTTTAGACCAGTGGTGGGGATAAAGAAGGTCCTGGTCACCTGGGTCCTGAGAGAAGCAGTGACAAGGGAAAGGCCCTGAGGAATTTTTGCCTGTTCTTCACCTGGGAGTACATGATATGTCTCTGAAAACTGTCTTGCTTCTTCCTCTGGCAGACACAGTTCAGGAGGCTGCCATGGTGGCCCCAACGCCAAAACTTGGTGGTACAGAGGGTGAGGTGACTGAGGAAAGTCAGAGAGGGGATGAAACGTACTAACAGTCTAACGTACACTCAGCCATTTTAGATTCCTAGGACTGCCGTAACGAACCACAAACTGGGTGGCTCATAAGAACAGAAATTTATTATCTCCCATTTCTGGAGGCTGGGGGTCCTAGACGAGGGTGTTGGCCATGTTGATTCTTTCTGAGACTTTCAGGGAGAATCCATTCCATGCTTCTCTTTAGCTTCTGGTAGCTTCGCGTATTCCTTGGCTTGCAGCTGCTGCATCTCATGGTGTACTACCTCTTTCTCCCCATCTCTCTTTGTCTCCGTTCTTTTTTTTGTAAGGACACCAGTCATATAGGATTAGAACCCACCCTACTCCAGTATGACCTCATGTTAATTTGACTGATAACATCTTCAAAGAACCTATTTCCAAACAAGGTCACATTTCCCGATACAGGGGTTAGAACTTCAATGTATCTTTTTGTGGAACACAACTCAATTCATCACACTTATCCCTTTAATACCCCGTATGTTTAGAGTGTAAGTTCCATGAAGACAGGGGCTATACCTATTTTATTCATCACCATGTCCTCATTGCTTAGCACACTTCTTGGTAGCTGTTAGCTACATACAGAAATAAGGGGCTTTGCTCTTGTTCAGCCTCCAGATCTCCATTTAGAGCCCATCAGCTTCCTCTTCTCTCTTCCTCCTTCATAATGTTGCAGGAACTCAGTCTGTTTTCTCCTTCACATTTAAAGCTCCCACCACCCCTTCTACCCACGGTGGTTTTCCTCCCCCATGATTGCTGTGGCTTGGGATACAGTCTCCTTCTCTCCCTCCCAGTTGCCCCTTAGGATAAGCAAAAAAAAGAGCTCTTTTCACCTCAGGGGTTGACTGCTAATCATTAAGGGAGTAGGTGGAGTGTCACACATGAAGAAATTGGAAGAGTTACAAAGGAATGGAATAGAATACGATACAAGTCTGATTCCATCAGGTTCCCACATCCAGGCTTCCTCTGCTGCCTCTAGTCCACCTTAGGCGATGTCATTAAATCCAGTTGGTGAGGAAGGAAGAGGATGTACGTGATTCTCCCTGTGGGGAAGAAGCCAGACACCAACCTCAAGACATTTTTTTTCTTATGTCCCCTCTTTCCTTGCCTCATTTGAACTTTTCACTCTCTATCCAATTAAGAGCACTTGTGGATTAAGCTATTCTCAGGTATTTCTATACTTTATTTTCTTACCTCCATCTTAAGCTGCCAAGGCTGTCTGTATTCAATAAGCAAAGTTTCAAGCAGTCACTTCCACGCTGTCTTTCTGACTAAAGCCTTCTGAACTGCAGAGGGGAGAAAAACCGCTAAAGGATACACAATACATTTTTGTCTGGTATATAAGTAGCTGAGCAATTTGGCTGTCCTGATGGACATATGATGAATTGCCTTCTTAGAACGATTTTAACACAAATGCTTAATTTTGTCTAATCTTTCTCTCTTTTTTTCTGCCAAAAAGCTGATTATTTCCCCAATACCCACATGTATACATTCATAAAGAGAAAAAATGATTATTTATAATTCCAGATATCCCATGTAATTATAGCCTGTGATCATCAGGCAGTCTTTATAAAGCTATTACAGTACAATTTTCTAATCTCACTTTACAGTGATGAATATTGCACAGTAATCTGCATAATGCCATCTTGATTATATTTGCTAGGTATGGGTTTAAATTTAGTGTCATTTAGGTTAAACATTTTATGTTTTTATTTCATTAGTAGGTGTTTTTAGAATTACTTCTCTGCAAGAATCTGATCTCTGAGTGGGAGGAATATCCTGACTAAATCTTCCTAAGAAAGATCAGAAGGGTAATAGGTATAATGTGGATTTATTATTAGTAAGAGTTAGAGAAGAAACCAGTAGAGAATAAAACATTTTAGGTAATTATAAAATATCTCTTCTGCAGCCAGGACAATTTGGTCTTGTGTCTTTGGTTTAAATAGTTCTGTCCAGGATCATGGAGCCCTGGTGGCACAAGAGCTTGGCTGCTGACCAAAAGGGGGTCAGCAGTTTGAATCCACCAGCCACCCCTTGGAAACCCTATGGGGCAGTTCTACTCTGTACTATAGAGTCCCTGTGAGTCAGAATCGACTCAATGGCAATGGGTTTGGGTTTTGGTTTTTCTGGTCCAGGATCATAAAATCTGGAGAAGAAAGCTCTGAGTTTGAATTCCAGAACCTCGGTTACTGGCTATGTGTTCTTTCTTGCTCGAGTAAACTTCAGTGTCCTCATCTACAAAATAATGCCTCTCTCATGATGTTGGTACAACAATTAAATAGGGAAATGTAGCTTGAACATGCAAGAACACACAGCTGGAAGGCAGACTCTGTGGGGTTGAACTGTGTGAGCTTGGCTAAGAGACTAAACATAATTGTGTCTTTGTTTTCTTATCTCTAAAGTGAGAATAATTATAAACCTTCCTCAAGGGTTGCTGTGAGGACTAAAATAAATACTGTAAGGCATTCAGATTCCAGGCACTTAGTAATTGCTCAGTAAAAATTAGCTGTTATTATATTGCATGTGGAAGCATTAGATTAACCTCGATTTACTTCTTCACCTATTATCTGGGTTCTATATGCCAGTTCATGTATTTATTTAATGGAATTATTTCTCTTAGTTTTAATCATATTTTAATATACAAAACAAGTGGATACTCTGTAGTTATAGAGGAGCCTAGTTTTGATGTCTCTTACAAGTTTATTCATATTTTCCTATTATATATATACAAATCTTATCCCTCTTCTTTGTAGTTTTTTTTTTTTTTTGCTATCTTTTAGTGCTTAGAAGATTACTTCACTAGTAATAAATATTTGTACTTCGAAAATATTTTTTGACAATGTGAAACTGATCCCCAGCTTTGGAGGGAACTCTAGCAGCAAATAAGCAGGCTAAGATCATAGTGGCAAGGGATCAATGGCAATCTCAAATTGAATTCAGTGATAGAGAGGAATTTGTGGAGAGAAATGAAGCTCGGCACAAATCCAGTTTTTGTGATCCATAGTACAACAATATAGTGAAGAGGATGTAGGATGTGGCTGCCGCCCTGGATGACCCGTGATCTTGGGCATGATCTCAGCCGAGCAATTTCATTGTGGGAATCTCTATTTCCTCATCTGTAAGATGGAGATCATAAGACCTCACTGGGAAGTTAACAGAGGTAATATGTGGGACAGTGTTGGTAAGCTATAAAATTAATATACAGGTATTAGGGTTGTTGATATTCTGAGAGGCACACCAATGACTCTGAAGATGACCCTAAAATTTTTCCTTGTCAGCTGTATATCCAAATTACCTATAGCTGTATAACCTATTGTGTGGGTGAATACTTAATTCCAAAATTTTACCCTTAGAGGAAGAGGGACATGTGTCATCACTGGGGCTGGAGTTGGGTTGAAGAGAGAGGGAAGGGAAGGCAGCGCTGCCTAGGGCATTCTTGTAGTTACTTTAATTCTGTTTCTGTCGTCAGAATGAATGCCGAGGTGCCCCTCATCCTCCTCACCGCTCCCTTTCTATCCCCTTTTCTTAATATCTCCAACCCACCATTATAACTAAACCAAAAACCAAACCAAACCCATTGCCGTTTGAGTCAATTCCGACTTACAGCGACCATATAGGACAGAGTAGAACTGCCCCATAGGGTTCCCAAGGAGTGGCTGGTGGATTCGAACTGCTGACTTTTTGGTTAGCAGCTGCTAGTCTCGACTAAAATGTAAAATCAGAGGAGAAGTGGTGAGCATTCCTACCTACAGCCTTGTTAACCACCACGTAGTACGTTCTTCTAAACTCAGATCATAAGAGAATTAGAAACACTGTGATTTTTGTCATCACAACATGCTAGTGGGTCTAAAATGAGGGACCTGATCCTAGGGATCTCCTTTCACCCTAGGAGAGGTGGAGCTGATGGAACCCTCTCGCAGAATGCATTGGGATGGAAGGAATCAGAGAGCCACAGAGGTCAAACCCTGGATTTCGGTACAAGTCAGGCTGTGGCTCTCCCCTTGTCTGCCTTAGTACAGAAGGTTTGTTGGAACTCATTTATTGTCGGTGCTCCTTGAGCTCTGCAGCCCAGAGATGTTCCTGCATAACTCGTCAGAGACTAGATCATTTCTGAGACAATAAGTAACTTCTAAGTCACTGAAAATACTTGGGGTGGGCAGTGGGGGTGGGGTGGTCTGTGATAATGAGGGGATGATGTGTTCTGTTACTAATAGAAAAATGAAGTTACCCTAACTCATTGTCAGGGTGATGGGCATTTCCCATGGAACTGGTTCCTGATGATGGCTTTGCACTGGGCTGTGTGCCCTCTTTGCCTCTTTCCTTCAGGCCCAATGGCCAAAGAGTCTAAGCCAGCTGACTGGGATGTGGAGTCAGGTCCGGAGGTCCAGGAACAGTTCGTAACTGTGGGACAGAGCCAGGCCTGACTGGTTCCGAGTGGGAAGCCTATATCCCTTAGCACATGCGAGCTGTTGGTTAGCACTAGGAAGCTCTCTGGTTGTTTGGGCAAGGGCTGAGAGCAAGCACTTAGATCCCTGCTGAGCGCATTACCTTAAATGAGCTCCCAAGGTCTAGAGGCCAGTGCAAGAGGGTGAATTCTCCAAGGTGGTGGGAAAAGTGGGGGGGAGGAGGCGGAATGGTGTGAGGGAAGGGAGACACCCTAAAATGGGAAGGAGATTCAGTTAAGCTCCCGTGAAGAAAAGGCCTATTTAATACCCTACTTTGTACTAGGTAAGCACAACACTGTGAGTTCAGGAGGCTGTTTAGAGCAAGCTGAGGACATGAGGAGACTCCCAGAATGCCAGTGAGAAGATTCCTTGGCCCTGAGGAGCTTTGGCTGTTCATTGAAATGATTCCCATTCTCCCGCCAACACCCGGAGGCAGCGGGACTCATTCTCCTGTATACCGGGATATTGAGACAGGAATTTTGGCCAGGTTACCAGTGAATCCCCTCATTTCTGCCCTGAGGAAAGCAGCTTTTTCAAAAATATTACTTCCTGAGTGTACATTGTACAGACCTTCTCGAGAATAATTTAATAAAATATGTATTCAGAATTCTTAGAAATGTGCATGACCCTTGCTGACTCCAGTAATTCACTTTCAATCATAATCACTCATCTTTGCATTTGTTCTTCTCTTCTTCACACCCAAGTGTGTTGCGTTCAAGAAAGAATGTAAACATTTTTGGACTTGGAACTGACTGGTAAAGATTAAACCCAAAAACCAAACTCATTTCCTGGAGTCGATTCTGACTCATAGCGACCATGTAGAACAAAGTAGAACTTCCCCAGAGGGTTTCCCCAGAGGGTTTCCAAGGCTGTCATCTTTACGGAAGCGGACTGCCACATCTTTTTCTCACTGAGCAGCTGGTGGGTGCCAACTGCTGACCTTTCAGTTAGCAGGCAAGTGCTTAACCATGGCGCCACCAGGGCTCCGTCTGTAAAGATTTCAGCCTTGGAAACTCAATGGGGCAGGTCTGCTCTGTCCTATAGGGTTGCTATCAGTAGGAATCGACTGGACAGCAATGGGTTAACAGTGTGGGACCTAACATGTAGAGAAGTTATTGTAGGCAAGCCTTATACACTAGAAAAATAAGGTACTATGGCATTCCAGAACCCAGTACTAGGAATATTTATAGCTCATTGTGTGTAATGTAAAGACTAGAGGCTGTGTATCTCATTTCATTTTAGTTTTCTGTTCAAAAGTACAGGTTCTGAAATAAAAGAAAGGAGCATTCTTTATCAGTCACTCAGCTAAGTCTCAGTGTATTGTGTGCCCCTATGCTTGATCTTCTTTAGGGCATGGTGGAGAAGTGCTTGCTACATACTAAGCTATTTGCATACATTGACCTTAATCCTCACAAAGACCCTCTGAAGTAGGTAGTGTTGTTGCTGTTATCCTTATCTTAAAAATGAGAAAACTACACTTAGACTGGTGAAGGGACTTGCCTGAATCTACGCACCGTATTTGTAGGAGCCCAAACTTCCCCCAGGGTCCTCATGCTCCACCTCTCTGATCACTGTCTCCTAGTGTGTTCAGAAGCCTTAAACGTAGGCACGTCTTTGGACCTAGCAATTCAATTCTAGGAATTTACCCTAAGTAATTTTCACGGGTGTGGACATGTAAGGATATATATCAAAACATTTATAATAAAAAACTTTTAAACAATTTGAATTCTAAACAATAGCTGATTAGCTAAATGATCTATGGTACAGTTATTCAGTGAGATGGTACACTCACTGCAAACCATGCTCTCAAAGAATATTTATTTACTTGGGCAACTATTCACAATATATTGATAAAAGTAAAAAGCAAGTTACAAGCCTAAGGAGACATAGTGACTAAGTGCAATTCAGGAACAGTAAAAGAAGAATAGGTAGAAACTGAAGAAATCCAAATGAAGTATACCCACAGCCATGCAGTCAATTCCAACTCACAGGTGACCCCATAGGACAGAGTAGAACTGCCCCATAGGGTTTCCTAGGCTGTAATCTTTATGGAAACACACTGCTACATCTTTCTCCCACGGAGCAGCTGGTGGTTCAAACTGCCTACGTTTCAGTTAGCAGCTGAGCGTCTTAACCACTGCACCACCAGGGCTCTGTATACTCAAACCCAAACCCGTTGCTGTCCAGTTGATTCTGATTCATAGCAACCCTACAGGACAGAGTAGAACTGCCCCATAAGGTTTCCAAGGAGTGGCGGATGGATTCAAACTGCTGACCTTTTGGTTAGCAGCCTGAGCTCTTAACCACTGTGCCACCAGGGCTCTGTATAGACTCTGCTTAATAATAATGCATTAATATTGGTTCATTAATTGTGACAATTGTGGTAAGATGCTAATAATATGGGAAATTGTACAACTGAAGACAACACATATTGGAACTCTTCACGATTTTTCTTTAAATCTGAAACTATTATAAAATAAAAAGTTTATTTAAAAAAAAGACAAGTTACAACACATTACATCTAGCAGGAACTCTATTTGTAGAAAGAATAATATCTATATAAATAATGAAAACCAAAAATGTTAACAGAAGTTGTTTTGGATTTTGGGAAATGTGGGTCATTTTCTTTGTGTTTTCCGATTATTCTGCATTGAATATGCCTTTTAAAGTTGTAAATTAAAGAAAGAAAACAGTAAATGCTATTCAAAAATTATCACCCCCATTTCCTCCCACAGTGTCTGCAATTCTGACCATTAAAACACTCCTTTAATTTAAAGATAATTAGAAAATATGTTTACTGAAGAGTAACCCATTAAACCTTTATTCCACATTGTTCCATCTGCAAGGATTAGTTGGGCAGGTAAACAAGCTGTCACTCTGAAAAGCAGACAAAAGTGTCCTGAGAGAAGGGACCACAGACCAGATAAGCTGGCCTGCAGAGAAGGACAGCAGATAGGAAGAGAAGGACAGCCCTGCAGGAATACCTAACCAGTTCCTTCATTCAATTCCCACTCCTGGAGACCCCATGTATGTCAGAGTAGAACTGTGCTCCACAGGGCTTTTCAATGGCTGATTTTTTGGAAGGAGGTTACCAGGCCTTTCTTCTAAGGCACTTCTGGGTGGACTCGAACCGCCAACCTTTTGGTTAGCAGCCGAGTGCATTAAGTATTTGCACCCACCAAGGACTCCACACCGATAACCTACTATTGTCTTTTTCTGCCCTACTCAAAAGCTGCAGTGACTCCCAAAGGGCAGGAAGATATATTTTCATCTGTGCACAGATGGTCAAAGTGTGAAGGATGATTTGTGTTTAGAGAGATGTTTTCCCATGGTTAGATCTAAGACCACAAAGAGTACAGTTTTGGTTTCTTTTCCAAAATAATTCTCTTTCACAGACAACTCTTTGATCTAAAAACAGACCTAGTCTAATCACTTGGCTGCACTGTGTTGTAGAGAAGGCTGGACTAGGGGTAGAGGTGCTGGTTTTAAACCCAGAACCTACCACTAATTTAATATGTAACATTGGAATAACGACCACTGAGCTTATGTACCTCACCTATAAAATGAAGAACTTGGATGAGACCACTGATTTTCACACCATGCCTTACTAAGCCCTAGGTATTCCTTTGAGGTCATCCAGGGACCAGATTTTGATTAGGTTCTCTAAGCCCCTTAACCTAGATTCATCCAAAACATAGCAACATTTACCTGTTTCACTTATTTACCTTCTATATACAATTTTGTTTCAGAGCAGCTTTTAAAATCTGCTCAATTAGATGGTGTATGTGGCTTTGTTTAACATTAAATGGCCCTAAGATTCTGATGAACGGCTTACAATGCAATCAGCATTCAAAAATGTGTTTTTCAGGTACCTACATTGCCAGTCTTGTCCTGAGTAGGGCCCTAGGAGGCTCAAACAGTTTGTGCTGGACTACTAACCTAAAGAAGGCGCTCTCGTGGCACAGTGGTTAAGTGCTGAGCTGCTAAATGAAAGGTTGATGGTTCAAACCCACCCCATCACTCTGCAGGAGAAAGACATAGTGATCTGCTTCCATAAAGATAACA
Source organism: Trichechus manatus latirostris (assembly GCF_000243295.1). Classification (NCBI taxonomy): domain Eukaryota; kingdom Metazoa; phylum Chordata; class Mammalia; order Sirenia; family Trichechidae; genus Trichechus; species Trichechus manatus. Next base: position 3,273,260 of record NW_004444045.1, read on the forward strand.
GCCAAGAAAACCCTATTGGGCAGACTCCTCTTTCACAGGGGGTCGCTATGGGTTGGAATTGACTCAATGGCACTCAATAACAACAATTAACCTAAAGGTTGACGATTTGAGCCCACTCAGCAGTACCGCAGAAGAAAAGCCTGGCAATCTGTTTCTGTTAAGATTATAGCTAAGAAAACCCTGTGGAGCAGTTCTACTCCGTAAGACATAGGGTTGCCATGGGTCAGAATCAACTCAGTGGCAGCATGCGGGTCCTGGTACAAGAGGAAATAAACTTGAGCAAATAAACTACCGCAGAAGGGAGCAAAACCAGATTTAAATGGTTTCACAAATGAAATATCCCTGCCAAGGTTGTCTCTGAAACGTTCCTTTCCCTATCTACCAGAGGTGATATGGGAGAGCGTTTTTCTGGCATCTACATCACAATTCATGTTGAATTTCTGTTAAAACACTGCTGTCTCTTGAACTGGAAGGGGGACCATATTAGTATGGTCCAAAGCCCTCACAACCTTGGTCTGAGAAGTCAGTACAGGCAATCCCCGGTTTACGAATAAGTTCCGTTTCTAAGTCTATCTTTAAGTCGAATTTGTACATGAATTGGGGTAGTTAGGTATCCAACATCAGTTAGTCAAATGTTTATCTTAGTATATAGTATATAATGTACCTTACTATGCATAAAAACATTAAAAAAAAAACACTTCAAGTTACACTAAAACATCTTTAACATCATAATAGAGCAATAATAATGTTTTTTAAATTTTATTGTTTTAGGTGAAAGTTTACAGCACGAATTAGTTTCTCATTCAAAAATTTATACAAAAATGATTTTGTCACATTGGTTGCAAATAATAATGTTTTGATGTGCTTCACAAAGTAGCAGCTGTTTATTTTTACGAACCATTGTACGTGCCTTGAGTTTTTAATATAGTAGACATTACGGGGTTGGTTCGTAGCTATGGGTTGTAAGTAAGTCTGACTTTCATAACCTGGGGACTGCCTGCATCTCTAATGGTGAATATCTCTAAGAGGCAAGAACAAGAAACTATGCTGGGGAAACTCATTGCTCTAACAAGCAGGAGAGGAGAAATGCCTTACTTTGATTTTAAATTGAGGTTGTCAGAACCAGTGGAATTGGCTTTGAGCTGAGCAGCTTGATCTTGTGTTTTTTTCCTGGCATTTCAGCTATAACCCTAAGACAGACAAGCAAAGGCCAAAGGGCCAGTGGACTGAGCCAGAAATACCCACACTTAGAACAGTACTGAAACCAACTTAGATCCTCTGAGTTCCTCTGAGTGATGATGACCCGGAGCTTGTTATAAAATTTTACGACTTCTGCCAATAAGAATAGACCATGTCTCATTCACAGCCCCTCTGGGTATAAATTGGGCTAAATCCTAGAACTTTTAGGATTATAAATAACTTCCCTGTTCTACCTCTCCTAGACCATGTGGCACCTAGGCATCATTTGTTCTTGTAAAGGACAACTGTGGAGCAGGAGAAGGACAAGAAGGAAAATCCCTGCAAAAGAGTCTTAGAGTAGGTTCCACACACCTGTGCCTGCATTCACTCTGGAGCAGAGACTGGCTCTGCGGCCCCTTCCACAACAACGTGACTGACTATTCTAATCAATAAGAAATCACGTAGGGCCACTGAGTATTCATCTCAAGCTGTGCACTTAGAAAGCCACGCTGCCTACGGATGGCAAAGGAGCTAAACCATTTAGCAGATGAACTACCATCAATGGTATGTTCCTTAGCAAATTAAAGCATTTATTTGAGGGAAGAATTTGAACAAAACTCTGCTTTATTGGGTCTGTTTTCTGTAGTGTATTCCTGTGGAGGAATATCTTCTATGTTGTTGTTGCTGTAAGGTGTCATCAGATTGACTCCAATGTGTGATGACCTTACGTATAACAGAATGAAACATCATCTGGTCTTGTGCCATCTTTATGATCATTGGTCTGTTTGAGTTCACTGTTGCAGCTACTGTGTCAATCCACCCCATTGAGGTTTTCCCTTGTTTTCACTGACCCTCTACTTTACCAAACAGGATGTCCTTTTCTAGCAACGGGGTCTTTCCTGATGACATGTCCAGAGTAAACAAGTTGAATGCTTGCAATTCTCACTTCTAGGAAACGTTCTGGTTGTAGTTCTTCAAGGACTGATTTGTTTGTCCTTCTGGCAGTCCTTGAAGGCACGTTTTACTTTATGAAAGGGAAGAGTTTGCAGAATGCCCAAATGATGGTCAATTTATGCTCATTTTCATTATTGGAATTTGCCATTCTTTTCAGTGTTGTTTTTTTTTTCCTGCTTCTTCCTTGTGTCTGAATTATTACGCGTGTTATGTGAAGGGAGCAGTTAACGTTTTGTTTATTCTCTGGAAGTTTTGTGGGTAGTCCTAACAGGAAAACAAGTGCTATATGAGCATGGATACTTAAGATCTTATAAAGTTTATGGAAATAGCTGTAAATTCTCTAACCTCTCCCTCTACACACATACCCAAGTTTTCATGTTTACCCCATTCTCCTCTCCCTTTTTTTCTTTTTTTTTTTTGGTGAAAATTTATGCAGTCATGCACGATTTCAACAATTTCCACGTGTACAGCTCAGTGACATTGATTACATTCTTCAAGCTGTACAAACAATTTTGCCATCCTTCTCCAAACTCTTCCACACCATTGACTCAAAACTCACTCCCCCCTAAGCTTCTCATCTAACCCTTTGAGTTGCTATTGTCAATTTGATCTCACATAGATAATTCTTTAAAAGAGGACAATGCTCAAGGGAGACATACTTTACTTATTAACATAAGGTTTCTTTTTTTGGTTCGAAGAAGATTTCAGGGGATAGTTTTGGCTTAAGGTTTAAAGTTTAAAGGTTATCTCACTTTTATAAAATAAGACTAGGCAAATACGTAGAGATCAAAGTTTACTAGTGGATACCTTTTTTCACTTTTAGATTTCCTTGGATTTCCCTCCTGTCCTTGCTCATTTTAATCTCTGCATCCCACTTGGTGGTTTTTGCATCTGTTCTGTTAAAATGGTTTACTCTGTTGAAACAATGGCTGGTTCATTACCAGCAGAATTCTAGATGGGTCCTTTGTACACTAACTTCATTATTTGGTTTCAGTCTCCCAAATTGCTGTCTACTCAGTCCTGAGGGGAGAGACTATGCTGTTGTCTCTAACAGTACAAAAATCGGGATGAAGGTACACACTCCAGATACTTTCAGGAGTAAATTGCTGAAATGTCAGACTAGCGTATTATGGTGGAGTTTGAGGGCTCTGGAATCAGCCTGCCTGGGTCCAGGTCATGACTGTGTGCCCTGCAAACGGTATGCGCTTTTGGCTGGTTCCTACTTTAAGTCTCGTATCCTTCATCTGGAAAAGTAGATAATAATACCTATCTTTAGGATTGTTGGGAGGATTAAATGACTTCAGCGATTTCAAGTGCTACCTAAGACTTGCAGAATTGTCATTTGTCTTCTTTCCTTCCCTCTTACTTGCCTTTCTTCTTCCTTGCTTCTTCATTTCTTTTTTCTTTCCTTTAAAGCCCATTTTATGAGGGCGTATCTGGGATTATCAATTAGTAGAATGGCTATGCTAAGACAGAGGTTCCCTAATGTAGTGTCCTGACCAGCAGCATCAGCATCACCTGGGGACTGATTAGAAATGCAGATTCTTAGGTCTCTCCCCAGACCTACTGAATCGGAAGCTCTGGGGGTGAGGCCCAGCCATCTGTGTTGAACAAACCTGCCAGATGGTTCTCATTTTGGTGATTCTGGTGTGAGGTTTTAAGTCATACAAGTGAATCTCTGCCTCCAGCCATAGTAAAAGGAGAAAAGTCTTGAATTACACTGTCGTTGACAGGGGTGGATTATCCAATAGGCAAGGTAAGCACGTTGCTTACCTTGCTTACCAGATCATCGGTAGTGAACAATTTCACATTTTTTTACCACATCAGAGATTCTGCTTCTAGGTATGGCTGGCATCTGTCTCTCTCCCAACCCCACAGCACCTTCCTACAGAAGCAAAGCCTCTTTTTAAATTTACAGTTCCTGACAGGAGTGGATGATCCACCCAGTAAGGAAGGTAAGCAAGGGCTTACTTGTGTTTACTTATAATCTGTGGTGAACAATTTCACATGGGTTCCACCACATCTTTGAAGTGAAATTGTTCACTACAGATTATGTGGCAAACAAGGTAAGCACCATACTTACCTTGCTTGTTGCATAATCTGCCCCTGGTCGTTGGGTATGATGAAGGGACATAGAAACATTGTTAGCCTTACTAGAAAAAGCACCATCTTGAGCAGCTTAGTTAAGGGGTGACTTCTACTCAAGATATCAATCAGGATGGGAAAAATACTGTCAACTGCTCCAGAATTATTTAGTGGCATTCAGGTAACTAAACATGTGGGTGTTAATCAAACATGCTCTTGGGTAACTAACTGGCAGTGGAAGTTTGAACTCTCCCCAATTTAATAAATTTAATAAATAATAAGATGCTTCCATAGGTATTGTTATCGGTGAAGTGTATCCTTGAGGGATATATTTCTTGATTTATCTAGAGATTATTAGAATGAAATGCATATTGGGGATGAGACCTGGGAAACATGGTGTGATAATAACCTTGACAATATTCAGGTACAAATAAGACTTCATGAAATTGTTTTTCATGTTCAATGATTATATAGAACGTGCCATTGGATACACTTGCACACACACACACACACATCTCCCATCTGATGGATGAACACTGTCCATTTTACCTTAACTTCTTTCTCAGTCCTTTGGAGAAGAACCTGTTAGGATGTCCCAAAGATTCATGGTATTGTTCTAGAGTATGTGTTCTAGCCACAGAAAGAAAATGGAGAAAGCGCTACATTCTTCAGCTGAAGAGTCAATGTTTCCTGATATACTTTGTTGAGAAGTTCTGATGTCATTTCTCTTAGGATTTTTTTCCCTTTGTCATTGTAATAGTACATTATCTTTCCCTTTTCTGACTAGGAAAGTATATTCATAGCAGTATTTGTTACTAGTAGTTGTTGGTCTTTTTCTATTCATCTTTTCAAAATCAGTCATATTGCACTTTTCTTGAAAAACTAAAATAACAGCTTTAAGATAAATCCTAATGATAATCTCTCAAGAGCCTATAGAGGAAATATAGGAAAATGAGATAAGTGCATCATTTTTGACAGTTAAGTTTCTCATACTAAATGTTTTTCAAGCATTTAAAAAAAAAGAGTGATATTTGTTTATAATGTTCAACTATATTATAGTTACTGCACTTCAGTGAGAAGCTTTATTTACCTGCGAAGCACTTAAAATGCTGATCAAATTCTTCTAGACTAATGCCGTCCGACAGAAGTATAATGTGAGTCACATATGTAATTTACAAATTTTAATAGCCAAAATTAAAAAAAAGCAAAGAGAAACAGGTGAAATTAATTTTTCTAATATATTTAATTTAACATAATATATCTAAAATATTGTCACTTCAGCATGTTATAAATATAAATATAAAAATATCAGTGAGATATTTCAATTCTTTTTTTTTCATATTAAATCTTTGAAATCCAATGTGTGTTTTAAACCTACGATACATCTCGATTTGGACTAACCACGTTTTAAGTGCTCGTTAGCCACACTTGAGTAGTGGTTCCTATATTGGACAGGGTAGTTCTAGATTTATTAGAAGTGTAAGTCTATAAGATAGATTTTTAAATAAACTTCCCCCAAATATAACAGATCACAAGGTGGATATAGCTTTAAATAAGTAACACTAAAGTAAAATTGCATTGAATGTAAAGCTTTTGCTTTTAGTATGTATGTTAAGAAACAGTTTTTCCTATCACTCTCAAAGTGTTCTTTGTCAACTCCTGACTGCAGTTCAGTTGATAAGTTTAGATATTTGAAGATGAAACATTTTTGTACCTTCATGTTTAAATGTGATAAGCTTCATTAAGTACTGTATTTCCTTGTTTTGCATTTTAACACTTATGAAAATGAAAACACATCTTTGAATTAATGTGTGCATTTAATATAGCTGCACTTTTGTTTGTCATTGAATCGATAGACCATCTTAAATTTGCGGGAAAAAGATTCTTCCCATCTCAGGAAGATTTGGACACTTTGTGAGGTTTTCTCGTTTGGTAAGGCTCAGAATTAAAAGATGGAAATATATAAACAATAAATTAAAGCATTTGCCTTAGATAAGCAAATCTGTCCTTTGGGTTCCAACACAGCTTCAACCACCAAACCAAAAACCTGTTGCTGCTGAGTTGATTTTGACTGTTGGTGACCCTGTAGGACAGAGTAGAACTCTTCCATTGGGTTTCTAAAGCTGTAATCTTGACAGAAGCAGACTGCCACATCTTTCTCCTGTGGCTGATAGGTTCTAACCACCGACCTTCCAGTTAGCAGCCAAGCACTTAACCCCTGCACCACCAAGGCTGCTTACTTCAATCACAGGGGTATAGATCTATAAGACCTGTGTTACTTGCCCTTGTTAATCTGTATATACAGTAGTGCAGAGGCTGCTGCAGCTGAGCTTCACATGTTTATTTAGAGAAGCTAGTGATCTCTGGGTGGTGAATGTGCTCTCTGGAACAGACACACAATGACAGTTAAGAAAATGAGTTTTCTCTGCCACTTTTCCAAGGGACATCATGGGTAGCCGGCTACATTCATGTAAAAATAGAACTAGACCACCAGTCAATCTGTCCTTAAATATCCTGGAGCAGGAAAGACAAAGGATCCAGGGAAAAGATAAGATTGGGACAGGGGACCAAGTTTATAGTTCATTTGAAGTATGATGGTGTAGTGGTTAAGAGTTCAACTGCTAACCAAAAGGTCAGCAGTTTGAATCCCCAGCTGCTCTTTGAAACTCTATGGGACAATTCTACCCTGTTCTATAGGGTCACTGTGAGTCGGAATCAACTTAATGGCAATGGGTTTTGGTTTGGCGTTCATCTTTTGTGGTAATAGTTAGATTCTTATTTTCATACATGTCACATTTGTCTTTTGGAGAATTCAAAATATTTTTCAGGACACAATTTCCAAAATATTGCATGCAAGATAAACGAGGAGTTAGAAGAACTATTAAAAAACAAAACAAAACAAAAAGATTTGACTTAAACCCCTAATCGTAACACAAATATCTGTTGTTTTATGTGTATGCAAAGTGAAATATTGTTTATCTCTCTCCATAAAAAAACCAAACCAAACCCCTTTGCAGTCGAGTCGATTCCGACTCATAGTGACTCTATAGGAAAAAGTAGAACTGCCCCATAGGGTTTCCAAAGAGTGGCTGGTGGATTCAAACTGTTGACCTTTTGGTTAGCAGCCATAGCCCTTAACCACTGCACCATCAGGGCTCCATCTCTCTTTGTAGTCCAGAAAACCATTGAAGTTCTCATTGTACTCTAATGGCCTGTGGATATTGAGCTCCATCTATTTTACTAGTCTCAGTAAGCAGATGGAAACACTAAAGCGCAGGCAGTCAGTGGCATCAGGAACGCAGAATGCCAGACTTTGGTGACTCTTCCCCCTTTAAGAAAATCCTCTCACCAGGGTCAGTGTCCAGAGAGGCCACGTCACTCACTGCTCATGCTCCTGGGTTTATGTACAGTGAACTGGACACAGTGTGCACCGTCATGCCAAGAACTTTCAGCATGAACACACTCGGCTGGACAAGGCAGAGGGCATGCAGCTGCCTGTGGGTAACATGCTCCTCTGTGGTTTGGAGGGGATTCATGAATTCTCTTTCCTTTGGGGAGAAGGGGTTGCTTTTTTTATTGTTTATTCAGTACAATATTTTGTTTTGATATTCAGAAAAGAAAGAAAAAGTCCAAATACTCCCTTTTTCATATTTCCTCTTTAAGATCCAGCACGATTTCTACCACTGGCCTTTTCCAGGTGGTAGGCCAGAGTTGCTGAAAGAGCTGTAAGCACCACAAGCCACGGGCTTGGCATCAGGAAGCTCTCTAGATGTGCCTTTCATCCTTTAGTGTCTGCCCACTTATCCTTCCCATCCCCTCAACTAAAATGAGGTTGTTGACCAAGTAAGAATTGGACAAGTCATGACCCAAGTAGGCCTTTCTGATACTCAAAATCACACCACCAGATGTCTTGGCCCACATTTTGAATACACACATGGAGTACAACAGTTTTTCCAAAACCAAAAACAACAACAATACAATAACAACAACAACAAAATCCCTTATCATTGAGTCGATTCCAACTCATGGCAACCCCATGTGTTACAGAGTAAAACTGCTTCATAGGGTTTTCTTGACTGTAATCTTTACAGAAACAGATCACCAGGTCTTTTTTTTTTCACAGCACTGCTGGGTAGGTTTGAATCACCAACATTTACGTTAGAAGTCGAGCACAAACTGTTTGCACCACCCAGACACAAAACCAAACCAGACCTGGTCAGATTCTTGACCATAGACCTCAGAATTGAGGGAGAAGGAAAGAGAAATTGATCTGAATTGAAATGTCTGTTTTTGAGGAGTAGGATTAGGAAGAGACCAAATGTGAGATGTTCACAAGTTGGCTCCCTGGTCCATGGATCAGGGAATAGAAAACACTGACCGTAGAACCGTTGCCAAAGGGCAAGAAAATAAAGATTTTACTTGTCCGCCTCTGGTATACCAGCGATATGCTCTGGCCAGAGGAGGCCTCCCTCCGAGCCTAGTGCTTCTGTCTTTAAAACGGAAGATAATTGCCGGCAGAGAGAACTCACAGGCATACCACATGATGAGTGAGGTAATGGTAATAAAGGCCTCAGAAAGAATGGCAGTGTGAAACAGCAGGGCTATTACCGTTCCAAGATTATTTTATAAAAGTGAAGCTTGAGTTCAGCGTGATGATTAACAAGCTATTAGAGGCATGTTATTGATTCTCTATCTTTAGAGTAGCTAATGCAGTGTACCAACAGCCCACAGACCCAAAGCCTTCCTTCTTTCTGTGTGCTTGAGCCTTGTGATGGCGCTTTCCTTGGGAAGATGCATATCATCTAACATACACGGTGGGACATCTTTGTAATGCAAGTGCTAGGAGAGAGGAAAAACACCTAAATTGATTTTGTATTATTTTATTACATTTTTCTGATATTAAAGATTAATACAGATACATGGAAAAGTCAGAACATACGCACTCGAAAGAGAAGAAAGTAAAAAGTATCCCAAATCCCTATACTCTGAAGCAGCTAGTCTTTGATTTTATGTATATCATGCACACATATATATGATCACAATAAATCTGATCATATTCATATATGATCATATTAAACATGTTATTTTGTAACATTCCTTGTCCGTTTTATCCTGCTTCTCAAAAACAATATCATTGGCTTGTTTCCCATGTATGTTAATGTAGAAAACAGTATCATTTTAATATCTGCAAAACATTTCGTGTGTGAATATACGCCCTGTTGCCATGGAGTCGATTACCGACTCATAGCCATCCTATAGGACAGAGTAGAACTGCTCCATAGGGTTTCCAAGGAGCGGCTGGTGGATTTGAACTGCCGACCTTTTGGTTAGCAGCCAAGATCTTAATCACAGTGCCACCCAGGGCTCCGTATGAATATATACTATTGGTTAATCCATTTAACTAATCTCCTGTTGATGGAGACTCAGGGTGTTTACATTTTTGTTCTGATAACAATTCTGCCATCAACTTTACATACGACCAATTTCGTCTCTGGGATAAATCCCCAGTAAAGGAATTGTTGCATCAAAAGACTTAGAAATCGTACATCTTTAAACATATTGCCAATCTACCCACCAGAAGGGTCATACCAGATAGCTCTCTGCCCACAGTATAATACAGTCTCTGCTTCCCCCAACCTTTGCCCACATTGGGTATTGTCAGGTTTTTTGATCTTGGCCAAACTGATAGGGGAATGGAATGTCTTAATGATTTTTTACGTTCCATTCTAACCATGCGGTATCAGACTGTAACTGGATGCAGTTGTTATGTGTCAGGGGACCTGGTTTAACTCATAGCACACTGTCTGAATCTGTGTAATAACCAACTATGATAGAATGAGGCTTTCCTGTAGTTTTGCGAAAGAAGCCAAGCTTTCACGTGGTTTAAATTACTCTCTCGTTGACACTCCTAACGTGCTACATCACCTGGTGAGCTCTTTGGACTCCCTTTGGCAAAGCCCCAAATGATCCAGGACAAGTTGTTAGCTGCATCTCCATGAAAGAGAGATTGTTCTGGCCCAAGGACCATTCTCAAGAGGAGCGTCTTAGAAATAACACCACTCTGCCGCTGAGATTCCTCCGTGGCGTGGCCTGTGGCATTTAATTCACTAACGCGTTGAACCAAACCCATGGCCATTGAGTCGATTCCGGCTCATAGCAACCCTGTAGGACAGAGTACAACTGCCCCCAGAGGGTTTCCAAGGCTGAAATCTTTACAGAAGCAGACTGCCACATCTTTCTCCTGCGGAGCAGCTGTGGGGTTCGAACTGCCAACCTTTTCAGTCAGCAGCCAAGCACTTAACCAGCTGCACCACCAGGGAGGTATTAATTTCTTTGCCTCTAGCAATAATAGTTTCACAGTTTTGATGTGAATTTAAAGGTTATTGTTTCCAGTACAGGTTACTGAGGGGCCCTCTCACTTCATCGCAGAGCATTTCATCTTTATTACGTAGCCAAACACACGGCAGACTATTTCTCTTCTCACGGACGGATTATGCCAAGATTTACAAGGCCTCGTCCACATGAAAGCAAACACACGCTTGGGCGAAGAGTCAAATAATTCAAAGTTATAGGATCAGCATTATTCGAATATAAAAGTCAGGACTTTCTCCTCTTCTACCTACACAAGAGGGTAACCCCTCTACATGTGCGTGCACGCGCACACACACGTACAACCAGTGTTTTTCTTTCTTTTTCTTTAAAAAAAAACATTGTTTTCAAACGTTTCCTTCAAAGGCAGTTTTCCACGAAGAAGCCCATGATTGGTTTACTTCAGGCAAATTCATTCACTCAAAGCTTTCTGATTGGCTGTCAACCAATCAGTTTGGAACTCTGCCATAGTATGTTTTCCTCAAATTCCTTACAGATAGTAGAATAATGAGGACTGAGAAAATTATCTGGAGACAATATTTGGAATTCTAGAAGTTCATGTTTTCTGCCTAGTCCCTAAGCCCTCTTTTCTAGATAGCCACACGGAAGATAAGCCAGCAGCCATCTTGGTATAGTGCGTGTCTTGGTAGATTGTGGAAAGTACATCCATATGCCTCACTTCAGGTTCCTACTCTTTTCCAGTGACTAAGAGTGAACAGTCTTCTCCAATCTATTCCCAAAGCTTGTGTGTCCTCTGTTCTCCCCTCATTTCTCTCCCTGTGGTATCTACAATAGCATTATAGGAACTTTACATAGAAGGATCAGTGTGTATAGGACACAGCCGCTGAAAGGCTTGGCCTGGGCCTCTAGACCTGAGAACTCCCAGGCAATGAAGTTCTTGATCATTATTATCATTTAGCAGGTGTCACACCCTTCCCCCAAGCCCCATGCCTCAGTACCTTTCACTTTGTTGTTGTCATTACTCATTACCATCGAGTGGATTCCAGTTCATAGTGACTCTATAGGACAGAGCAGAACTGCCCCGTAGGGTTTCCAAGGAGCGCCTGTGGATTCAAACTGCACGCTTTCTGGTTAGCAGCGCAACTCTTAACCACTACGTCACCATAGCTTCCATTGTTATTATTAGTTGCCATCAAATTGGCCCCCGATTCATGGTGACCCCGTGTACAACGGAACTAAACACTTCACAGTCCTGTGCCATCCCCATGATGGGTTGCTGACTGGACCATTGTGATCCATAGAGTTTTCAGGGGCTAATTTTTGGAAGTAGATCACCAGGCTTTTCTTCCTAGTCGATCTTGTCTGGAAGTGCCACTGAAACCTGTTCGGCATCATAGCAACATGCAAGTCTTCACTGACAGGCAGGTGGTGGCTGTGCTTGAGGTGCATTGGCTGGGGATCAAACTTGGGTCTCCGCAAGCAAGGTGAGAAGTCTACCGCTCAATCACCACTGCCCCATCTTCCTGGGTTACAGTGGATAAAGGATAAGAAAAGCTATCCTGTCACAGATCCAAAGAAACAGGATTACAGTTTTCTATACAATGGCTATATAAAGAAACAAAAAGTAAAGGTGCTTTCTACAAGTGTTATGCTAGGGGACAAATAATAAATATGCACAATCAGAATTTGTTCTCTATTGAGAAGATCTGTTTTTGAGCTCAGGAAAAATGAGCTGTACAGCAAGAAATGAAAGGTCAATTTATATTAATTCATTTTGGAGAAAGATTTTACGAAATAACCACTAGGTAAATATCCAGTGAAGAGACTGGAGAGAATATTCATCAGTCACTATGGGTTGCTTTGCACTCTCTGACTGGTACATCAATGCATGGATTTTTAAATTGAGGAGTCCTGGTGGTGCAAAGGTTAGGTGCTCGGCTGCTTGGTTCAAACCCACCCAGCGGCTCTGTGGAAGAAAAGACCTGGCAATCTGCTCCTGTAAAGATTACAGCCTAGAAAACACTATGGGTCAGTTCTACTCTGTCACATGGGGTCACTATGAGTCAAAATCAACTCAATGGCACCTAACAACAATGTATTGAGGGATGAATGTATGCATTTATGTGCGCACTCCAAAAAAAAAAAAAAAAGATCTGAATCAATTTTTAATGGAAATAGAAAAAAAAATTCAGATGTTTGAAACTTTTCTGACGCAAAATATTGTGTAACACATAAACAGTCCCTTGTGATGTTTTAGCTCACAGTTTGCCTAGAATATAGGATTCGCTAGCTGTACTGATGTCAGAAAACAACCCCCTCCAGATTTGTTTATTTGTCTGTGAGGTAGAAACATTCCCTTAGAGTATGTTTAAGTTTGTGAAAAATGAATACATACACGGGAAATGGAGTCACGGGCCCTTCTCTCTCTGATCACCAACTCCAATCTCAACCCCATACGCCACACAGGCACACTGCCTCCCGCTAATGTTGCCCATGCTGTCTCCGGATCACACAAAGCATATACCCAGGATAAGCTTCTCTTTCAACTGCCTATCGGGCATTCAGCATGTGCTTTGAAGAGATAGTGACATTGCAATGCTCTGACATACACCATAATGTCAGTGCAGCAGAAGCAAGTAGAACCTTCTACTTTTTCTGATAAAGATCAGTTGCTGTTTCCTGTCTTGAAGACGAAGGTTGAGCAAACGTAAAGGTCATCTGTGTTTATATTAACAATGCAAGAGTTACACTACATTTTCGCAACAACATCAGGTCATTATTTATCCACTTGACTTTTTTTTTTTTTTTAATCATTCCTTTGAACTGCCTACATTTGCTTATCGTGATATTTCTAAGTCTGTAAACAGCCCAAGAGTAGCTGCTCTAGTTCTCTAAATAGAGTCTTAGGTCATTTTATTATCCAGTATTACAAGTCATAGGAATTCACCCATCTGTTGTCCTTCCACATCTGGGGGAACTTTAACTCTTTAAGCTGATAGAAAAACGAGAAAAGCCATTGTGACATTAGTTCATTGCTTTTCCCGACCACACTGCTTCCCCAGATATGATTTTTCCTGAAAAAAAAATTGCTAGGAAATCATTAAATATCTCGATTGTTTCTTTGGAAATGGCATTGAACATAATGGTTTTTCCCCCTCTATGTACTGCCCTTTCTGTTGCCCCCATTATTCTCCCTGGGTTTATGGCCACTAAGAGCTTCTTACCAACTCAGAAAACCTGTAAGGTGTGAAGACACAGAGCCTCCGAGACTGCCTTTCCAGTGGCCAGCCAGTGGCCAACAGTCAGGTCTCCAGAGCAATAGAGCTGAAAGTAGGCAGAGAGCAAAAGCCCGTTCAGGGCCAGCAGCCTTGCCAACTTGCCGATTGTACTTTTAGATTTCATTACGTACATGATTTGATTTTCTTACATGTGTCTTTTGGGGTTAACAACACATTGGTAGATCTATGTTCAATCCATTTGACTATCTTCCATTTGATAGCTCCTTCAATAATGAAGAAGAAAAATGAGCAACCCGGTTTGAATCACATTTTATGGGGCAAATCACAGTTTAACAACTGGTTATAAAGCGGTTCTAATGTGTGAGACAAAGTTTATATCCAGGATAAGCTTCTCTAAAAAATAACCACCTGTGGCGGAAAGATGCTCAGCATCAAGGAAATTGACAAATGTTTAGTTATGTGTGTTGACTAACTTGTAAACACTTACTATGAACAGAGGCAATTTCAACCACACAACTGTTTTCTGCCAAGTTGCCATCTGTGTCAGCTGGAATAGACTAGAACTAGGTTGTTCTGTGGTAGCAACTACCCCAAAATTTTGGCGGTTTGCAACAACCAAGGTTTATTTTTCACTTACACTCCATGTCCAGCGAGAGTTGGTAGGAGGCTCTGCTCCCCGTTCTTCTCACTAAAGGACCCAGGGTGATGAAGGAGTCTCTCTTTTAATATTGATGTTCATCATGGCAAAAGCAAATACATGGGTGAACCACAAGTTGTGTCTTACACTTCTACCTGGACATCACACGAGTCATTTCTACTTCCATTTCAGTGGCACACAAGTCGATTCAGGTCTGACTGAAGTCAGTGTCTCAGGGAACTATAATTCCACCCCCAGGAGGGGAAGCAGATACGGGTCAGTGGTAGTAACATCTACCACTCCATCCAACCCCGGTGTTATTGCTGTATTTGAGGGAATTCTTTTTTTTTTTTTCTTATAGATCACTTTTAAGACATCAGCCTGGCAACAGTGTTTGTGGAAATCAGCTTCATGAGTTCTAAAGCAGGGGTTTCCTTTTTGGAATATGATGTCCGACCTTGTTAGCAGATTTCAATCATTAGGGTTAAATGGAAGACCCCACTTGAGAACTGTACCATCCTACACAACTATAGGTTTTCCTGCTTAAGGGTTTTACACTTATGTGTGAAGGGAGTGTACTACTCACCAAAAGGACCAAAGCTCCCCTACTGTTCCCTCAGCAGCTGGTGCCCTCCAGTATGTTGCTGAAACTAGGTATGAGATGCAGAGATGCGGAGGTGTCACTGCAAGGATGCAGAACCTGGATTTATGACAGTACCCGAGTAATTCCTGAAGATTATATTACTCCCTGATGGAAACCCAGCTTTTATTTCAGCAACAGTAATGGGTTGTCCCAGGCCTCTAACCACACTTCAAGATGTCTCTTAGTTGGATCTGCCCTATATAAGGCACATTTGGTTCAAGACTTAGAGAACTTTCTACAGACTCTTTCATACCAGGTGAGTTGTTCATTTTTGATTTGCTTTTGGGATAGGATCTAGTCATATTAAGTCCACTACTGGATAGCATAAGTTACTATAACATAGGGAAGCTTGTTTATTCCGTCTCATGTGTAAAGATTTTGGTAAATGAGCACTGGCTGCATCGACACCAAGGTAATAATAGCCTTATGCAAGTTAGCCTAGTAATGTTAGAAGTTAGTGATCTGAGGGTGGGAGTGGAATGAAAACTTTTTTAAAGACAACTGAAGTAACAACCTTTATGTTTTATTTACTCACTCTCCACTTACCAATGTGGTTAGGTTCCAAAACCAGGTCATTACGCAAAAATCAGTGTTATGTGAAAATGGAGGATGACCACATCAGATCACAAAAATGAAGGACGACTACATCATTACATAACTGCCAAATTTTACATAACTGCTAAACCACTGAGAATCATGACCTAGCCAAGTTGACAAATAACTTTAACCATCACAGCCAGCATTACTCCCACCTCGTACCTCAGCGTTCGTTACTGCCAGACCTACGTCGTTAATTTGCAAAATAGTCGGATAGTAGATTTCTTACTATTATCATAAATGTGAAATGTCGAATAACGAGATAGTCAATAAGTGAGGACTAGGTGTAATATGAATGGGATTAGCAATGTACAAAAGTATTTAACCAGAATTTCTCTTTTCTTTGTTATATAGTATGATGGAACTCAAAATCGGAATTGGTAAGAAGCAATAACAGCTTCAGGTTCAGTGACGTTGATTAAAATGTGAAGGTAAGTATTTTGAGACTCTGGTTTCCTAGTACCAAGTCTTTACCTCATCATACATAGTCACAGCCTCCTTTTACCACTTTGGCCCAAACATTACGAAACCTTCTGCCCACTGGCAGTGCTTCTTCTGCCATATACTGATTACTAATATCAGTAAAACACCTAGGTACTTTGGCAGCAACTTATGCAGATACGTATGTTTCTAATTACAGGGAAATTGTTAGAACATGACTTGGACTAGAGATACACAGCTCATCACCTAGGAAGAAATAATGCTTTGTTTTCCAATAGAAAAAATGAGAGCTTCGTTTTAATCATTTTTTTTCTTGTCTCTCTCCTTTTGTTTGGTTGTTCTGAGATCCATGCATGGGCAATACATAAACTGGCAAGACAAGAAGTTCTTTGCAAGCAGTGTGGCCATTTCTTTTCAGACATCAGACATACCGCATCTATTACCTGGTTTACCATCTACCCACTTTCTCCCTATTGCTGTGTCCCCAATTCTGTGTCCTACCATTGTTCTTGGCCAATCCCATGTAAATGTTTAAAGAATAAATGTAAATATTAATTAAAGTTGTTATTTTAAAATATATAACCATATAGTGTATGTGCACATTTTTTGCTTTTCCTAATCTTTTTCTTGCAGGTCAAGTGAGTTAAACCTGAATGTGAAGTGTGTTATGGAAATTGAATGCGCTATAGGGTCTAATAAATAAGGAACGTGTTTAGTAAAATCACACAGACCAATTCTTGGCTGTACTATCATAATTTGCATTTTTAAACCAGTGTCTCTTTAGCCTTAGGACACTGCTGCCATTACTTTTGGTGGATTTTGCAACCTAACTAACTCATTCGGTGAAACTCAAAAAAATCGTCAAAGGCTAGATTCCCAGCCCACAGGAATTCTCTTTCAAGTGATGAGAGCCTTAACGTTCTTCTAGAACGCTCTAAGAACTCTCAACTCCTTGAATATGGAAGTATTTCTGCTTACCAGTGAGGCAGAAGATGTTGTAATACTCCCTTTTCTTCACCATGTCCAAGGAAGTAGAGAAATCTGGTAACATGTTTATAAGCAGCAATAAATGTGTTCTTCTTTCTCCTAGAACAAATCTGGCAAATGTGTGCAGAGCTTGGGCAGGTGGTGGAGTTTGGGGGCCTCGGAGTGAGGTTAGAGAGGAGTGTATGAGTGTATGAGAGTCTAGTGTTGGCACATTTTCATTCAAACTCAGGAACCCAGGACCAAGTTGTCTCCCAAAAATCTTAAGTCGTTTTTTATAGTATCTAACAAATTGCATATGTCATATTATGCTCGTCACTGGAAATGGTGACTGTGCTTTTCTTTTTGTTTAAATGATGAGTAAATGTTAAAACAGTTTCAGAGCCATTTACTAAAGAAGGCATTTATTTACTAGAAAATATATGCACTTTTGCTAGTGTAGACAGAGTCTAATTGTACCTTATATTACACAGCTTTTTTTTGGTAATTCAGAAACATTTTTTCCAACGTTTGTTAGTTTAAACATCAGTTGATATTTGCTTATTGAGCACTGATTTTACAATAGGCACCAGAGATATTAATATGAATAATATATGGTCCCAGCCCTCCAGTAGCTCACAGTCTAGAGATTTCTCCATAACAATAACTAACATTTATTCAGCATCAACTGCATGTCCTCAAGTATATGACCTTATTTAATTCTCAGAGGATTTTGTGAAGTGAATATTATGTTTCACATACACACACATGTACACACACACATCTAGTTAATGAAAGTGAGGCTCAGGGAGATTAAATAACTTGCCCGTGGGCACAGAAGTAGTTAGTGGCAGAGTTGGGATTTAAGCCTAGATCTGTCTGATTCTAGAGTCTACCTACCAATCTTATTGCTTCTATTTTATACCAAGCAAGCTGTGTAATATGTAAAGTTACTTGGGAAGTATGCCTTGATGATGTCGATGATGATAGGCACCACAAATTAATTAGCAAGTAGACATCAGAGCCCTCACGTAGGTCTCCTAAGTTTGGTGAGTAGTCTTCCCTAATCTCCATCCTTGCCAATACACACGAATCCACCTGTCCTAGCCTCACGCTTATTCTCAAGCTTCTCAGGAGCACCCACCTTGTGCATCCATCAACCTGCTCAATAGTCCATATATCCCGTTGAACTGTAGGTGGTTTCAACCACATTTGCCAAAACTCTCACAGCCCTAATTACTCCTGAAGAGATAAAATCTCAAGGGGCAGTTTGTATTCTCAGAGTTTCTCAAAAGTACCTGTTTCCAAACTTAGGGACCACCTTGGAAAGGGTATCCTCCTATACCCCAATCAATGGTTGTTTTTTGTTTTTAAACATTTTATTGTGTTGTAGGTGAAAGTTTACACAACAAATTGGGTTCCCATTTAATGGTTTTTATGCAAATTGTTCCGTTCCGTGACATCAGTTACAATTTCCACAATGTGTCAGTATTGTCATTATTTCCATTCTGTTTGTTCTATTTCCATTGATCTGGCTTCCCTTCCCCTCCTTGCCTTCTCATCTTTGCGTTTGGGTAAATGTTGACCATTTGGTCTCATGTAGTTGATTGTTTAAAGGAACACATTACTCACAGGTGATAATGTTTGTTTTATAAACCAATCTATTATTTGGCTGAAAGTAAGTGGCACTCTTTTTTTTATGGGCCTGTCTAATCTTTGTTTTATGGGGTTTTTTGTTTGTTTGTTTGTTATTGGACTTTAGATGAAGGTTTACAGAACAAACTATCTTCTTATTAAACAATTTGTGCACATATTGTTTTATGACATTGGTTACCAACCCCATGACACGTCAACACTTGCCCTTCTCGACCTTGGGTTCCCTTTTACCAGCTTTACTGGCCCCTCCTGCCTTCTAGTCCTTGACCCTGGGCTGTTTTACCCCTTTAGTCTCGTTTTGTTTTATGGAGCTGTCTAATCTTTGGATAAAGGGTGAACCTGGGGAGTGACTTCATTACTGAGCTAAAAGGGTGTGTAGGGGCCATGCTCTCAGGATTTCTCCAGTCTCTGTCAGGCAGTAAGTCTGGTCTTTTTTTGTGAGTTAGAATTTTGTTTTACATTTTTCTGCAGCTCTGTCCAGGACCCTCTATTGTGATACCTGTCAGAGCAGTCAGTGGTGGTAGCCAGGTACCATCTAGCTGTACTGGACTCAATCTGGTGGAGGCTGTGGTAGTTGTGGTCCATTAGTCCTTTGGACTAATCTTTCCCTTGTGTCTTTAGTTTTCTTCATTCTCCCTTGCTTCCGAAGGGGTGAGGCCAGTGGAGTATCTTAGATGGCCTCTCACAGGCTATTAAGACCCCAGATGCTACTCACCAAAGAAGAATGTAGAAAGTTTTCTTTATAAACTATGCTGTGCCAACTGAGCCAGATGTTCCCCGAGATCATGGTTCCCACAGCCCTCAGCCCACTACTTCAGTCTCTCAAGGAGTTTGGATGTGTCTGTGGAGCTTTCATGACCTTGCCTTGTACAGGTTGTGCTGGCTTCCCCAGTATTGTGTATTGTCTTACCCTTCACCAAAGTTACCACTTATCTATAGTCTATTAAGTGGTTTTCCATCTCCACCCCTCTTCTTCCTCGTAACCATCAAAGATTGTTTCTTTTTGTGTGTAAACCTTTTTATGAGTTTTTATAGTAGTGGTCTCGTGCAATCTTTGTCCTTTTGTGATTGACTCATTTCACTCAGCATGATGCCCTCCAGATTCATCTGTGTTGTGAGATGCTTCCTAGATTCATCATTGTTCTTTATCATTGAGTAGTACTCCATTATGAGTATGTACCATAGTTTGTTTATCCATTCATCTGTTGATGAGTATCTAGGTTTTTTATATCTTTTTGCTATTGTGAACAATGCTGCAATGAACATGGGTGTGCATATGTCTATTCGTGTACCAGCTCTTATTTCTCTAGGATATATTCCTAGGAGTGGGATTGCTAGATCATATGGTATTTCTATTTCTAGCTTTCTAAGGAAGTGCAATATTGTTTTCCAAAATGGTTGTACCATTTTGAATTATCACCAGCAGTGCACAAGAGTTCCGATCTACTCGCAGTGTCTCCAACATTTGTTATTTTCAGTTTTTTTATTCATGCCAGTAATGCCACGGTGAGATGCTATCTCATTGTGGTTTTGATTTGCATTTATCTTATGGTTAGTGATCAAGAATATTTCCTCACATATCTCTTAGCCCTTTGAATATCTTCTTTGGTGAAGTGTCTGTTCATTTCCTTTGCCCATTTTTTAATTGGATTATTTGTCTTTTTGTTGTAGAGGTGTTGGATTTTCTTGTAGATTTTAGAGATTAGACCTTTGTCGGATTTGTAATAGCCAAAACTTTTTTCCCAGTCTGTAAGTTCTTTTTTTCTCATTTGGTAAAGTCTTTTGATGAGCATAAGTGTTTAATTTTTAGAAGATCCCAGTTATCTAGCTTATCTTTTGGAGTTTCTTTGTTGTTGGTTATGGTTTGTATCCTGTTAATACTGTGTATTAGGGCCTCTAGCGTTGATCCTATTTTTTCTTCTATGATATTTATAGTTTTTGGCTTTATATTCAGGTCTTTGATCCATTTTGAATTAGTTTTTGTATATGGTGTGAGGTATGGGTCCTGTTTCTTTTTTTTTGCAGATGGTCATCCAGTTTTGCCAGCACCATTTGTTAAAAAGACTGTCTGTTCCCCATTTGATGGACTTTGGACCCTTGTCAAAGATCAGGTAATGTAAGGTGGATAGATTTACATGTGAGTTCTCAATTCTGTCCCATTGGTAGATGTCTCTGTCGTTGGACCAGTACCAGGCTGTTTTGAATACCGTAGCTGTATAGTAGGTTCTGAGGTCAGGTAGTGCAAGTCCTCCTACTTTATTCTTCTTCTTCAATAGTGCTTTACTTATCCAGAACCTCTTCCCTTTCCATATAAAGTTAATGATTAGTTTTTCCATCTCTTTAAAGAATGGTGTGGTGAAGTCTCCTACAGTTATTGTGGAACTGTCAATTTCTTTTTTCAGCGCTATTAGAGTTTGTATTATGTATTTAGGAGCCCTGTCATTGGGTGCGTAGATATTTATTATGGTTATGTCTTCATGCTGGATCATCTCTTTAATCATTATATAGTGTCTTTCTTTGTCTTTTATGGTGGATTTTGTTTTAAAGTCTATTTTATCTGAGATTAGTATTGCCACTCCTGGTCTTTTTTGGTACTTGTTTGCTTGATATATTTTTTTCCATCCTTTGATTTTGAATGAATTTACATCTTTGTTTCTAAGGTGTGTCTCTTGTAGATAGCATTTTTTTTTTTTATGCATTCTGCCATTGTCTCTTTATGGGTGCATTTAGGCCATTTCCGTTCAGTGTAATTATTGATAGATGTGAGTTTATTGCTGTCATTTTGTAGTACTTTTTTTGTGTGGTTCTGACATTTTCTTTGTTCCTCTTACTCTCCTGTGCTGAATTCCTTTTGTTTGTGGATTTTTGTTTGTTTGTTTGTTTCTTTTGTTTTTGTAGATTTTGTTTTTACTAAGACTTTATGTTTTTCTTCTTTATTTTGGTGGGTTGGTTTGTTAACTTTCTTTGTGCATACCTTGAAATTTACCCTTATCTTCTTAGGTTTGAACCAGTCTATTATTACTTGGTATCACCTTGCTTTCCTTTCCATTACAAAATTCTATACCTATACCATTTAGTCCCTCTTTTATTGTTCTGACATTGTTGTCGTTTACAGATTAACCTCTCTGGTTCCCTGTTGTAAATGTTTTGGTTTTGAATAGTCCTTGAGAGTTCATTTCCTAGGTTGGTATCTGGCTGGTATGATCCTGCATCCTAGGTTCATCCTGTGGTCTGATGTTGTTTGTTCTCAGACTGAAGGACTCCCTTTAATAATTCTTGTAAGTTTGGTTTGGTTTTTACATAGTCCCTTAATTTTTGTTTATCTGGAAATATCCTAATTTCACCATCATATTTGAATGAAAATTTTGCAGGATATATTTTTCTTGGTTGGCAATTTTTTCTTTCAAGGTTTTATGTATGTCATCCCCTTGCCTTCTTGCCTGCATGGTCTCTGTCGAGTACTCAGAGCTTTGTCTTATTATTTCCCCTCTGTTACTTTTCATATTTCTCAAGCTGCTCTCAGTATTCTTTCTTTGTCTTTGGTTTTAGTGAGTGTGATTATGATATGCCTTGGTGATTTTATTTGGGGGTCTGTCCTATATGTTCGTTGAGCTTCTTGGATGGCCAGGTTTTCAATCTTTCATGATATCAGGGAAGTTTTCTGTCAGCAATTCTTCAATGATCCTCTCTGTTTTTTCCATTTTCTCCCCCGTTCTCGAACTCCAATCACTTGCAGATTTTTGCTTTTGATTGTATCCCACATCATTCTCAGGATTTCTTCATTTTATTTCGCTCTTTTCTCTGATTTTTCCTCAAAGTGGTATGCAAGTATTTGTCTTCAATTTTGCTGATCCTGTCTTTCATTGTTTCATACCTGCTCCTCAGACCTTCTGTGACACTGTCCATTTCTGAAATCTTGTTGTTTATCTTTTGGATTTCTAATTGTTGTTTTTCTATGATTTCTAGCTGTGAATTTATTTTGAAATTTTGTTCCTATATTGTTTTCCTGATTTCTTCCATTGTTTTGTATGTATTTTCCATGAAGTTGTCTATTTTCTCCTCATTTTCATCTTTTTGCTTCAACTCTTGGATAGCTCTGAATATTTGAGATTTGAATTCCATGTCAGGTAGTTCCAGTGCCTTTTCTTCTACTGGAAAGTCATCTGGTGTTTTATTCTGGTTGCCTACTAGAACAATCCTGTTTTTTTATGTTTTGACATTGTCTGCTGTCCTTGGGACATTCAGTAGTTATTTTCTTTGTTTATTGATTGTAGATTTGTTTTGTTTTGTCCTGCTTTTTTGTTTTATTTGGTTATGTCTGAGCAGGTGGGCTATGCATTCTTTGTTGTTTGCTCATCTGTGGGCACAATACTTTTGATGTCCTTGTCCAATGGGCAGGGCTAGTCGCTATGGTGCAGAAGGGCAGGTTCAGCTGAAGGGGAGGGGCTGGGATGGGTTGTTTGTTGGCATGTACTGGGACCAACAGGGTGGGCCGGAGGTCAGTGCAGGGTAGGTTCTGGTGGGCTGTGCCTGTGCTGCTCAGTAGTGCAATGTTCAGCACATGGTGCAGATAGACGGGAGGGAGGGAGGAAGTTGTGATGTGTGGAGCTAAGTTGGGTAGGGGAAAGAAGAGAGAGAGGAGAGAGAAGCAGGAGGCAAAAAAAAGTGCTGAGGGAGCCTGCCATTGGAGTGGAGATACAAGAAACCAAGAAATGAAGAAAAACAAAAAGGACAAAAGAAAAAGAGAGAAAAAAAAAAACTTTAAAAAATGCCCCCAGGGATCCCACTGTCAACCAGGGAAGTGGCTCTCAGGCCTCGGGGCACAACCTGGCTAGAAGGGGCAGAGATGACACACAGCACCAGGTATTTAGGAGACAGGAAAAGAAGGTAAGCAGAGAGAGATGAGAAACCAAGAAATGAAGAAAAGCAAAAAAGAAAAAGAAAACAAACAAAAAAGATCCCAACGTGGCTGTGCAGACTGGGGCAGCAGTTTCCCAGCCAAGCGGCACTTCACAGCCTGTCAAGAAGAAGCAAAGATAGCACATGGATCCAGGTGTTTGAAAGAAAGGAGGTGAAGGATGTGAGAGGCAGGGAAGAAACCAAAAGAAGCTGAAAAAAGCAACATCAGTGATAAAGAAATGGCACTGAAGGAGCCAGCCGGTGTGGATGTGGTGAATCCAAGCTGGTTACTGGGTGCTCTATCTCCTGCTGGGAGCTCTGTGAAGCTACTTTCACGTACTCCCTGTCTGCTAATCTCTGACAGGAGTCCAAGATGGCAAATCCATGCTGCATTAGCTGATAGGGGACCTCCGCTCGTCTCTCTCCTCGCTCTCTGGTCTCTGTCAGTTTCTTATTCCATTCGGTGCTTTGTTGAGTTCTTTATCTCTTCATTTGATGCTTAGGGTTCCAGGATTGACATGTCTCTCTGTTTTACTTAGTTTTTCAGGTCTTAGCTGTGGAGGGATGGTGTGGTGCTTCTGTTTAAAGCACCACGTTGGCTCCGCTCCTCAGTGGTTGTTTTGTATTATCTTAGCTTCTCCATCTATCTCTCAGATTGTTTATATCCTGTCATTTCTTTTATTAAAAAACAAAACAAAACATTTAACTAGGTTACTTCAAATGTCCATGTTTGCTGTAATTATTTCCATAAGGCTGGGTATCTGTATATTGTCAGGGGGAATAATACTTACCTTATAGGATTGTTAAGCAAGTTAAGATAAAATAAGAAATACCACAAGTATCTAGAAAATATTTCTTCAAAAAATGGTAGACATTACTATTTATTGGCTTAATGGAATATTCATGTTTTAATAGAAGATAAACAACCAAACACCAGGTTAAAGCAGTGCATTTCTGAATATGGAATTGTCCTCTTCACTTATTGAGTGGGACAGGTACATATATTTCATCAGGACGTATGGGGAGGGTGGGATCCTTGATATAACCCAGTATAACTCCCCTCTTTAGGTAGGTCTGAGCCTATTCCTACTCCCATTGTGGTAGAGTCAATTCTGACTTATAGCAACCCTATAGAACAGGGTAGAACTGCCCCCATAGGGTTTCCAAGGAGCAGCTGGTGGATTTTAACTACTGACCTTTTGGTTAGCAGGCAAGCTCTTAACTACTGTGCTACCAGGGCTCCTATCCCTACTAGATAGTAATAAAAAAAATTTAGAGGATTACAGGAAGATAGGTAGATATATTGATAAAAATAGATTAAACATATTAAGAGCTAATTATGCAGTATGCGATGTTCTAAGCTTATTTTACATGCATTAACTCATTTAATCTGCTTAACAGCTCTATGAAGTTGGTATTATTAGTTATCCCCATTTTACAAATAAGGAAACTGAGCCTAAATGAGATTAAATAGTTTGCCTATAGTTGGAAGGCAGATCGAAGATTTGGATCAGATCTTTTCCTTACATCAAAGTCCATGAGTTTTCTTCTATATCATGCTATATTTAATACCACAACTAAATAACAGTTGGCTGTTCCTGGGTTGACCCTATTCTGAGAAACCTAGAAATTGTTGGCAAGAGTCATTCAGGAGGAACAGGAGCTTTTAAGTGGTTACGATGGTTGCATTTAAGTTACGATATAGTCCAATGGTAATTGGGAAGAGTAGAATGACTGTATTTGGAGGCAATATCTGTAGGGTTTTCTAAGTCCTAGTATACAACACTGCCTGTATTCATGAGTGGTTGCCAAGAGGTGAGACCAGACTGGGGATCATAGTTTTGTTTTTGTTTTTAGTTGCTATTGAGTCTATTCCTACTCATGGTAACCCCATGTGTGCAGAGTAGAACTGCTCCATAGGGTTTTCAAGGTTGTGACCTTCTAGGCATGTCTTCTGAGCAGGGACAGATTAACCGGTAAGGAAGGTATGCACAGGCTGACAGTAAGCAAGATACGCATGGGGTTAATTGTGCTTACTTACTAATCTATAGTGCACAATTTCACCTGTAGTGGTGAAAAACAGGTGAAATTGTGTGCTATAGATTAGTAAGTAAGCACAAGTAAGCCCGTGTGTACCTTGCTTATTGGGTAATTCATCCCTGCTTCTGAGGCATCTTTGGGTTGGTTCAAATTGCCAACCTTTCAGCTAATTGTTGACCACTAAACCATTTGTACCACCCAGGGACTCCATGTACATGAGTCTATAGTCCGCCCCAGATCAGTATCAACTTGGACAGCCATGAGGCTGGGTGGTAAAAATTCAAGTGGGCTGGAAGAGACATACCGGGGCCCTGTTTCCTATCACCTTTGTTTGGGGACCAGACAGCCTTGCTTCAAATGGAAGGGATAAGTGATGAGGCATCAAGAAAATGTCAGAATGAAAGAGAAATTCAAGTCTCTGAAGGAGGCTAGAGAGGCCCAAAAGGGAGGAGAGAGATTATAGATTTAGGTGATGCTTACCAGGCTTGGGGTGGAAAAATGAGATATGTCCAGTAGCAGAGCTGCGGAAACTATTAGAGACTGAGCTAACTGCAGACATCTTAGTGTGCCTGAGGAAATGGAAAGGTACTTTTCCCTTTGGGGCTTGTATTTTTTCCCCCCAATTTTTCCTGTTAAGGAAAAAAAAAAAAATTCTTTGAGCAATGTAACCTCCTGCTATGATTTCACAACTCCACAAAGGAGAATAATTATAGATTAATAATGAACCAAAATAGAAAATGCTGAACGTGTGTGGCAGATAAGTGGAAAATGGTCTGTCTTGTAAACAGCGTTGTTTCCATTCCTGGCAACATGGAGGAACAATTCTCACCTGTACAACTGTAAATGGATGCTAGAGTCACTCATTTCCTACTGGCATGCATTTTGGGCCTCAGTGAGACTTGGGTGGGGGAGTGTCCTGAGCCTGTTCAGAAGTAAGAGAAATGTGTCATATCATGGATCCTTTTTCTTCCTTAGACTGAGAGACCTGTGACCTTTCACGCGCAGGTAGCTGGGCACCATTTTCCAACCACGTCTCATCAATAAAGCTTAGACTTAAAATTTTTATTTGTTGAGAACCTTCTATGGATCAGGCACTAAACTAGATGTTTTATATATGTTATTTCCAGAATAATATTTCTGAGCAGCCACCACATGGGAGGCACTATAAACCCATTGCTGTGGAGTGGATTCCGACTCATTGCAACTCTATAGGACAGAGTAGAACAGCCCCATGGGCTTGCCAAGGAGTGACTGGTGGATTTGAACTGCCAACCTTTTGGTTAGCAGCCATAGCTCTTAACCACTGTGCCACCAGGACTCTGGCAGGCACTATGCTAGGTGTCTCTAATTCTAACAACACCCTCTGTGAATGGTATGTGGGACTACCCTACTTTACAAATGAAAATGATGTGAGGCTCAGAGAAGGTCAGTCACATGCACAAGGTCATGCAATTAATTTGTGACAGACTGGAATCAAATTGTTCAGGATTACCCAATTTACTGAATTCTTAGTAATTCTTACTGCCCCCAGAGTCATAAATTTAGACCCATTCCTGGAGCTACCACCACCTGGGCCCACTACCCTCGGAGCATGCCCAGGCTCCTGACTATATTGCCTCACTCTATTCTTTGTTCACCAGTGAACCTAAGCCCAGAGCCTCAGTTCCTGATACGCTGTACCTTCCAAAGTGACATTTACCTAATTTGATGAAACAATTTAAAGGGATAAGCTAGAGGAGATGGCCAGCCATAACTATCTTCTTCCCAGGTGTGTTTTAACAGCAGCCTTCTAGAGTCACTATACCTATGTTTTTGTCTACTTGTTGAATGAAAAACGGGCCAGGTGAAGAAAGATGGCAGGCAAGGTGGGAGGCACGTGTTTGAGTAGATGCCTCTTGAATCAGATCCTTTCTAGATTCACTCACAGTCCCGGTTCTGGGGCCGTAACAATGGCAATCCCAGGGTCACACTACCAGGGCAGTCTGCCTCATTGGTTGGGTGGACCATATCTACTCATCACAAAAGTACTCTGTGGAATTTCTTCCCAATGACCAGAGAGACGGGTATTTAAAGCACCATCAACCAAACTGAAGGAAAATAAAACTCACAAATATGCTAATAGCCCACATCTGTGTTGGTGACTTTGTGTAGGTCACTGTTGGGATATCCCCAGGTGACCGACGAAATCAATTCTCCATGACCTGGCAGAATCAGAGAGAAGTGTTTTGCATAATCAACAGCCTTCGTATAGGTCCCTTCTGATGTTGCAGGGATGCTTGTGAGCAATTATGTTTCTGGTTGTGCTGTGAGCTTGACAGGTAGTTCCGTGCATATGTCTTCGGTTAATAGTCTACAAACCTCAGTGTTTTACATTTGCCTTGCAGATAAAAAGGTTTACATTTCCCCAGCACAAACACCATCAGTCAATACATATTTTTAAAAGGTCTAAAAATCTAAAATAAAATCAAGTTATGTCCAAATTCTAAAGAATTAGAAGTTACTAAAGCTCGCAAACATTTCTCTTTTGAGTCCAGATGCACTTTTACATTCAGATGCTTCAGTTCATCCTCATATAGTAATATTCAGCTATGATTTATTTTCATAGATACATACAAGTGCTTCCAGAGTAAGATATTTTTATTGGTAAATTTTATTAGTCAAAATAAAGATTCCTTTTATCATGCCCGTTTAGCTATCCTTTGTCACTTTTTGGATTGTGGAATAAGTCCTAACACTAGTCTATCACTGGGCGTGTATACCTCCATTTCATGCCTCAGTCTTCATTTCTGAAGTTTTCAACAAATAACTTATCCTGTTTTGTAAGAGGATTAGAAGCTTAAGTTGGCTTTAGTTATGAAGTAGTCCCTTGTTGTCTCCAAACAAAGATTTATAAAGGAATCTCTAGAATCAGATTTTATACTTCCTAACTTACCTTGGTGGTGCGGTGGTTAAGAGATGGGCTACTAACCAAAAGGCTGGCAGTTCGAGTCCACCAGCCGCTGCTTGGAAACCCTATGGGGCAGTTCTGCTCTGTCCTATAGGGTCACTATGAGTTGGAACCAATTCCATGGCAACAGGGTTTTTATATATAAATGGAACTCTGTGAAGAGTGTGTAACTTTTGGGGATTGGCTGTTTTCACTGAGCATATTTCTCTGGAGAGTCATTCAGGTTGTATCAATAGTTGTTCGTTTATATTGCTGTGTAGTACTCCATGGCTTGGATGTTTGATCATTCACCGCTGGAAAGACACTTGGGTTGGTTCTAGTTTTTGGCTATTACAAATAAAAGGATCCCTGGTGGCACAGTGGTTAAGAACTATCACCGCTAACCAAAAGGTCAGCAGTTCAAATCCACCAGCTGCCCCTTGAAAATCCTATGGGGCAGTTCTACTCTGTCCTATAGGGTCACTATGAGTTGGAATTGGCTGTGGCAACGGGTTTTAGTTTTATATACATTCGTGTACAGGTTTTTGTGTGAATAAAAGTTTTTCTTTTCTGGGATAAATTCCCAGGACTGCAATTGCTAGGTCCTCTGGTAGTTGCACGCCAGTTCTGTTTTTTGTCTTTTTTAAAGAAACTGCCAAACTTGTTTTGAGACTGGCTGTATCATCATATTCTACTAAGGTTTTTTTACATCCTCACCAGTATTTGGTGTTGTCACTGCTTTTTAGTTTAACCATTCTGATAGGAGTGTAGTGATACCTCACTTTGGTTTTATTTTGCATTTCCCTAACAGCTAATGAGCCCTGTTGGTGCAGTGGTTAAGAGCTCAGCTGCTAACTAAAAGGTTAGTAGTTCAAATCCACCGGCTGCTCCTTGGAAACCCCCCAAGGCAGTTCTACTCTGTCCTATAGGGTTGCTATGAGTCAGAATCGACTCGATAGCAATGAGTTTTTGGAATAGCTAATACCGTCGAACATCTTTGCATGCGCATGTTTGCCAGCTGTATATCTTCTTTACTGAAATGTCACTTCATGTCTCTTGCCTATTTTCTAATTGGATGGTTTGTTTATGACTGTTGAGTTATGAGAGCTCTTTATATGTTTCTAATAACAGTTCTTTGTGCGATATGTGGGTTGCAAATATTTTCTGTGAGCCTGTAGCTTGTCTTTTCATTCGCTTAATCGAGTCTTCCACAGAGCGAGTATTTTTAATTTTGATAAAAGTAACCTTTTCTATGTAATTGGCAACCAGATATCTGAAGTTTCTCCTGGTAGAAAAACTTATACTAGATAATGTAAAATAGTTTTTATATATCCATCCACGAATGTAATGTCTAATAAGTGAAATAAGCCAGACACAAAAGCAGAAATATTGTATGATCCCACTTATATGAAACATCTAGAATAGGCAGATTCATGGAGATAGAAAGTAGGTGAGTGGTTTTCTACCACTGCTAATATCATGCAAATTTAAACTTCACAATAATAATGTAAACAGAATCCGTTTTTGAAATGGTGTATCTTTGGCTATGTATAGTTTCACCAAAAAAAAAAAAAAGTCCCCCAAGGTCAAGAAGGGAGAGTGTTGACATGTCTTGGGTTTGTTAACCAATGTCATAAAACAATACGTGTACTGACTGTTTAATGAGAAACTATTTGTTCTATAAACCTTCATCTAAAGTACAATAAAAAAAATTTTTAAAAAAAGTATAGAATCCTAAATTGGCTAATTGTTCTTCATTGCTCAAATCTTTAGCTATCAGTTCATGTCAGATAACATTTGTTGGGCACCTACTCTGTGAAGTAATGAGAATACAAAACTCGTAATTTATGATTTCTTTCCTTCAGGCACTTACATTTTACTGGATTCCATCTAAATCTTTATTTGGTAATTTCCTTCCAGGAAACTCATGACAGTCTTGTTTTCTAAATCTTTACTGCCTTTTGATTAAAAACAAAAGAGAGAGAGAGAGAAGGTCTTAATTTCACTCTTAACTTTCTTACTTGGAGAAATAAAATGAAATAACTTGTATGTCCGTCGGCAAGTCATAATAAGAACCTTCTCACAATCTTGACTTTCACATCTCAGACCCTGTTTAGCAAGCTATGCTATGTGTTTAGGCATAAAGGTTACTTTCAAAATAGATCAAAACATAATAAAAAGTTACAGTAAACACATGGCACTATGGAGAACTGCTTATAATATTAAAATGTAAAGGCTACTTTTCTTTACTGTGATTATAATTATTTAAAAATTAAGTATACATTTGGACAATAATTAGAATTAACCACCAAAAAATAAGAGAGGTGATTTTTATAATGGTAGGGTTATTAATAGTTATTTCTGTTTTTTAAAATTTCTTTAATTTCTGATTCTTTTTAAGATAATTCTATTGGTCATCATGATGTTTACTATACAGAGGCATTTTGTTGTTGTTATTTTTCTTGTGGTAAAGTGTATATAATATAACATTTGCCATTTTAACCATTGTTACATGTACAATTCTGTGGCATTAATTATATTCACAGAGTTGTGCAACTGTCACCACAATCTATTTCCAACACTTTTTCATCGCTCCAAACAAAGTCTGTATCCCTTAAGCAGTAGCTTCCCATCCTCCTCCCCTTGGCCCCTGATAACCACTGATCTATGTTCTGTCTCTATGAATTTGCCTGTTCTATAGGTTTCATATAAGTGGGATCATACACTATTTGTCCTTTGTGTCTGGCTTATCTCACTTAGCATAATGTTTTCAAGGTCCATCCAGGCTGTAGTATGGATTAGAATTTCATTCCTTTTTTGTGGCCACATAATATTCCCACATATGTTGTCTTACTTTCCTACGTCTGTTATAACAAAATATCACAAAGTAGGGGGCTTTCAAGAACAGAAATCTATTGTCTCATAGTTCTGGAGGCTAGAAGTCCAAATCAGGGTATCAGCCATGTTGACTCCTTTTGAGGGCTTTGGAAGAGAATCTGTTCCATGGTTCTCTCCGAGCTTCTGGTAGTTCTTAGCAATCCTTGACTTTCCTTGGCTTGCATCTGCCTCCATTGCTACATGACTGTCCTTCTGTCGAATTCTCCATCAGACAGTTGACTTTTATAGGACACCATTCAGGTGGGATTAGGACCCACCCTATTCTAGTATGACCCCGTGTTAACTAACAACATCTTCAGAGGCCCCATTCCAAACAAGGTCACATTCACAGGTGCCAGGGGCTAGAACTTCAGCATATCTTTCTAGGGGACTGAGTTCAATGCATGTATGTACTACATTTTGTTATCTATTCATCTGTTAATGGGCACTTGGATTGTTCTCACCTTTTGGCTACTGTAAATAGTGCTGCAAGGAATATGGGTGCACAAGTGTCTGAGTCCTGCTTTCAATATTTTGGTTGTATTCCAGGAGTGGAATTGCTGGGTCAAATAGTAATGAGAGAGGCATTTTTTAGCTTGTGAGAATGTAAATGTATTTGCTAGGGCTGAGCACAGCACTGAGAATTGATTGATGACTCAGAGTGCTAGAGGATAACATGCATCATCATAATAGTTGCTTCCATGGTGGTGAACTGTGATGTCACAAACTCAGGACCTTGACTCAATGAACCATTTAGACAGAAGATGAAAAGTAGTAGTTTAGTTCGTGAGCATATATGCCATCATTGTTTTGTATGGCATTATTAATTAAAATAAAGGGGCTGGGTATTTATTTCTCTCAGTGAGATTATATAAAGACACTACCTGGATTCAGACTTGCCTGAACATGGCTCTTCTGGTTTTCAATTGAGCTTTTTCAAAAAGTTTAAAAAAAAAAAAAAAGAATCCTAAACAGAATTTGACTTAGAATCGTGTATTCGTTAGAAAAGACCTTTTCTTCACACATTTCAAAAAGCCTGCTGATTAATCAGTTATATATTCTGGCAGATTGTCATCAGTGTACCTAGTCTTTTATTATTTAATGCTCTTGTTTCTCAGCTTTAAATATTGGCACTGAGCGCATAAACAGAGAAAAAGCCTTAGTGCTCACATGCTCAGAGATTAAGAAAATGTTTTCGATTTAAAATTAGGCACTTTCCCTGATAGTTTTGGTTGGTACACGCTTCAGGCTAGGTTTCTATGACACAACCAGAGGCAAATGAATTGGCAGCCTTAGTGCCTGCCTGCTGTTTGCACCATCTCCCTGGTAGCAAACCTCCAGGCTGCTGGCAGCAAATACTTGGCTCTGTGCGTCAATTTAGCTTATACACCTGGGAAGTTGGGAACCTTTCTCTGACTTTCTGATATCAGTATCTCAATAATTCCACTGCTTTCAAGGGTGTTCAAGGGTTTCAGAAAGCAGCTTTTTCTTTGGAACCCCAAGAGAGACCATTGAAAAAGTCAACCCGGCTTTTCAACAAGAGATTAGAAATTGAGTGCTAACAATTTGCATCAATGGAAAAGGCAACAGCGACCTTGAGTTCTAGATTATGCTCTACTGCTCCGTGACCTCCAATTCTGATACTTGATTTCCTCATAAAAGTGAGATGTATTTTTTATCACAGAGTTATTGTGAGAATTCAAAATAAAATGTATGTAAGCTACTACTTCAGTGCTTGGCGTAAGGGCGGTGCTTAATAAATGATAATTACTTTCTTTCTTCATAGTAGATATCAAAAAGATCTTATCCCATTAATGTTTCTCACAAAAACGAGTTGCCCTTGAGTAGCTTGTGACTCAGAGCAACCCCTTGTGTGTCAGAATACGACTGTGCTCCGTAGGGTTTTCAATGGCTGATTTTTCAGAAGTAGAGCACCAAGTCTTTCTTCAGAGGTGCCTCTGCTCTGGGTGGACTTAAGCCTCCAAGGACTCAATTGTTTCATACAAGTAAGAATTAGTTCTTTTTTCTATCCCCAAAGCACACAGAAGGCAAATTCTCCATCATTTCCATCTCAATACCGCCGGGGAAAACACACAGCTGTTACTCATCTGGTGACTCATGGGAGGGATATAGCTACAGAGAGGAGAGCATCTGCTTCTCCCTGCTTAAACAGTGACCCTCCTCTGCACAGAGTCAAAGGATGTCTTCCTTCTGCAGGCTCACCTGAGCCTAGACTCAAAGAATTGCATTCATTATGAGCTGAAGGAAGTCAGATCCATTTTTTTTCTGCTACATTGCCCCTCTGGCACTTTGGCACTTCCTACGTCCTCCTTGTTTGGAAAGACTTCATCATTTTCTGTCTCACAAAGCAACTCTATTGTTGCTTATTTCCACTGCAGGGAAAAGGTGAAACACCTAACTCAGGGCGCAGAACAATGGAAGTCCCTGGAAGGAAAGGTCTGAAAGTTAAACCCAAGTGGCTTCTGGGGTATTCCAAAGCCCAATTGTTTTACCCATTGTAAAATTTTTCCAAAAAATGTTTTTAAATACTCTTTTCTGACACTGTTTCATGCTTGTGGCTGGGCCAAAAGGTTTGTTTCACTGTGTACCAAAATAGTGTGCTTTGTCTAAGGAGAAGTGGAGAATTAGCTTTATTGAGGGCATGCCATTAAAAACAGGCTCTATTGAAATCAACTGTGAGGGAGCTCTTTTTTCAGGGGCTGTCAAGTTAAACTTGAACTAGTCTAATGAAGGTAGATGGAAGATTCTAAACCTGAAAGAAAAGTGAGCCTTCATATTCTGTTAAATTTAATAACTCTCGATGGAAATTGTTGAATACACAATGTGAGTATCTAAGAAAGCAGAACATAAAACTGCTAAGAGGCCAAGCCTTTCCCATTGTCTATCACCTGCTCATAAACTGTTGGCTCCAAATTTACCAGAACTTTCAAATATCTGTCTGCCATCCCAAGTAAGTGGTAAAGTCACCAACGTACTTCATCTAGTGATAGTGAACAGAGAAGACTAGGAGCATAATGAAAGGAATAATGGGTAGAAGGACAATGAGATTGTTACATGGGAAAAGATGCAACAGGGTAGACCTAGTTATTCAGAAATAGACATAGGGAGCTTGAACAAGGAGAGAAGTTGGGAAAAGTGTTAGCTAATACAGAAAAACAGCAATGCTTACAGATGTATGGGAAAAACCTAGAAGTACGGATACTGTAAAAAGCTTCCACTTATGTACCAGAAATTCTTTGTATGAACACAGATTCCTTGTAAGGATTCTCGATTGTTTTGTAGGCTGCTGTAGATTCTTCTCCCACTATAGGTAGTAACAAATTCAATTATTATTTAACAAATCTTCCTAGGGAGGAACATGTATAATTCTTTATTGCTTATGTAAATCTCTTCTCCATTTGCTAGAAAACATGCTTTTCTAGAGTGCATTTTTATTACCAGGTTTCTCAAATTTAAAGTGAGAAAAAAAATCTATGGCTCTAGAAAATATTCTGGTGATTTTTTTTTTACATGATGGACTCTCTTATGTGTTCCTATCTTGGATTCATATCAATGGCACAATGCTTTGATACTGTCTAGAGATTGAATAAGATACATGCTAACTTTTTATTATGTTTTCCCATTTATGAATTATTTTAATTGCATGGAATTTTGAATACATGAAGCACGTTTTAATCTTCTATTTCTCTACTCCGTCAAAGAGTCAAGGCAACATCAACCAGGTCATTAGGACAGTTGACTTGTTAATCGATTGACATGACTCAGGCATTTCCAAAGGGTGAACCCATGTGCTTTGCTTCCATCATATTTTTCTCTGTCTGTTTCCCAGTGTTGCAATGAAGAATGTCATTCTTTCTTTGGAAGTTTGACGATTTTTGTCAAAAGTAGAAGAGCTGTAACTGACTAGTGCAAATCTGGCAGTAAAAAAGGAGCATATCGGACAAACCAGGCTACCTTTAAGAGGTCATTTCGCCCCTGTGGGCCTTGCCCACATTACCTCTAAAAAGTAAGAGGTGGGACTAATTCACTGAAAAGTTCCCTTTTAGCTTTGTCTATGATTTACTTCTCTTTGGAGTAAGACCAAACAGAAGGAGTGCTTCCTAGCTGCTGTCTTTACAGTAGTGGTGATTAAAAGAGAATTTGGGGAGAGGAGTTGTCATCACTGGATGTTGCTTGAAAGTCATTAACAAGTTTTGATAATCACCTGAGGACCACACAGTTATAGCCAAAGATGCGGTTGGCTGGCAGTGGGCACGCCGTTGGTCCATGTGCCCTGTGTACAAATGAAACTCCTCCCACCACCCTGCAGGTGCAGTTCTTCATTTTTCAAGGGTATTGAACCACCTGCTTTGCCTTTCTCTACCGTGGCCTCACTCTACTTACTTCAACTTCTGGGTGAGCTGTGTGCTCTGAATGTGCAGTTCAAGGCCCTGATTCAAAATGAACGTAAACCAAAAATATGAGCCATAATGACACTGCCTAGCTGTTTTCTACTCCCTTCTTCTCTCTGTGCTCTTTAATTCATTATGGTTAGAGTTGCCTAGGTTCATTTTCATTTTCTTCCCTTGCTATCTAAGACTATCATCTATTAAGATCAAATAGGACAGGCTTTGCTGATGATCACACTCCTGGAGTCATCAAAAGCGAGGATGTTTCATATTGATTCCCAATTGCTTGAAACTGGGCTCCAAGCACTGCCTTAGGCCCTGAGGCTCACTAGACACCATATCAAATTTGTTGTGTATGAGAAAATGCTCAGGTGAGTATGTTCTTCAATAATATTGCTCTGAACATTTGCATACAACTCTGTTTGAGGAAAAATCAGAGGAAAAGAATGAAGAAAAATGACAAGACCCTGAGAATTATGTGGGATACAATCAAAAGCAAAAATTCGCGGGTGATCGGAGTTCCAGAACAGGAGGAGAAAACAGAAAACACGGAGAGGATCATTGAAGAACTGCTGACAGAAAACTTCTCCAATATCATGAGGGATGAAAAGCTGGCCATCCAAGAAGCTCAACGAACTCCACATAGGATAGACCCCAAAAGAAAATCACCAAGACATATCATAATCACTCTCACCAAAACCAAAGACAAACAAAGAATCCTGAGAGCAGCCTGAGAAAAACAAAAAGTCACATACAGAGGAGAAACAATAAGACTAAGCTCAGATTATTTGGCAGAAACCATGCAGG
>NW_004444045.1:3311346-3326876 GCF_000243295.1 Trichechus manatus latirostris
GAAAGAGAACAGCAAAAAATAAATAAATAAATAAAAGCCCACAGCCACCAGAAGAAAGGAAATAATAAAGATCAGAGCAGAAATAAATGAAATGGAGAACAGAAAAACAATAGAAAGAATCAACAAAACCAAAAGATGGTTCTTTGAATCAACAAAATCGACAAACCACTGGCCAGACTGACTAAAGAAAAACAGGAGAGGATGTAAATAACCCAAGTAAAAAATGAAATGGAGACATTGCAACAGACCCAACTGAAATAAAAAGGATCATAATAGAGTATTATGAAAACTATATTCCAACAAATTTGAAAACCTAGAGGAAATGGTTAAATTTCTAGAAACACACTATCTACCCAAACTATCACAAAGTGATGTTGAAAATTTGAACAGACCCATAACAAGAGAAAAGATTGAAAAGGCAATAAAAAAACTCCCAACAGAAAAAAAGCCCTGGCCCAGATGGCTTCACTGGAGAATTCCAGCAAACATTCAGAGAAGAGCCAGTACTACTCAAACTATTTCATAACGTAGAAAAGGGAGCGACACTTCCAACTTCATTCTATGAAGCCACCATAACCCTGATACCAAAACCAGGAAAAGTCGCCACAAAAAAACGGAAGTTACAGACCAATATCTCTCAGGAATATAGATGCAAAAATTCTCAACAAAATTCTAGCCAATAAAATTCAGCATCATATAAACAAAAAATACACCATGACCAAGTAGGATTCATACCAGGTATGCAAGGATGGTTCAACATTAGAAAATCAATCAACGTAATCTACCACATAAATAAAAGGAAAGGAAAGAATCACATGATCAGCTCAACTGACGCAGAAAAGGCATTCGACAAAGTCCAACATCCCTTCCTGATAAAAAGTCTCAATAAAATAGGTATAGACGGGAAGTTTCTCAACATAATAAAGGGCGTCTATGCAAAACCAACAGCCAACATCATTCTTAATGGAGAGAGTGAAAACATTCCCCTTGAGAACAGAACAAGACAACGATGCCCTTTATCACCACTCCTATTTAACATTGTGTTGTAAGTTCTAGATAGAGCAGTAAGGCAAGAGAAAGAAATAAAGGGCATACACGGTCTCAGGGAACATCTAGCTCAATTGGCATATCATAATTTGTAAGGAAAATGTTCTACATTCTACTTTGATAAGTAGCATCTGGGATTTTAAAATCTTCTGAGCAGCTATCTAAGATACTCCACTGGTCTCACCCCTTCGGGAGCAAGGGAGAATGAAGAGAACAGGATACAAGGAAAAGATTAGTCCAAAGGACCAACGGACTCCAGCTACCTGGGCCTCCACCAGACTGAGTCGAGTACAGCTAGATGGTGCCCGGCTACCACCACTGACTTCTCTGGCCGGGATCACAACAGAGGGTTCTGGACAGAGCTGGAGAAGGATGTAGAACAAAATTCTAACACACACAAGAAAGACCAGATTTACTGGCCTGACAGAGACTGGAGAAACCCCGAGAGTATGGCCCCCGGACACCCTTTTAGCTCAGTAATGAAGTCACTCCCGAGGTTCACTGTTCACGCAGGAATTGGACAGCCCCATAAAACAAAATGGGATTAATGAGGCGCAGCAGTCCAGGGACAAGGACTAGAAGGCAGGAGGGGACAGGAAACCTGGTGATAGAGAACCCAAAATTGAGTAAGGACAGTGTGACATGTTGTGGGGTTGTTAACCATTGTCATAGGGCAATATGTGTACTGTTTAATGAGAAACTATTTTTTTCTGTAAACCTTCATCTAAAGTCCAAAAAAAAAAAAAAAAGGATTATCTATGTGAGATCAAATTGACAACAGCAACTCAAAAGGTTTGCTGGGAAGCCTAGGGGACAGTGAGTTGAAGACAATGGTGATGGAATAATTTGGAAAAGGATAGTGAGAATAGCAACACAACTGGAAGAACATAATTGATGTCACTGAATTGTAAGTGTAGAAATTTTTGAAACGGTCTGTCTTTGGCTGTGTATATTTTCACCAAAAACAAAGGTCCTTCAAGGTCGAGAAGGGAAAGTATTTACATGTCGTGGGGTTGTTAACCAATGTCATAAAACAATATGTGTACTGACTGTTTAATGAGATACTATTTGTTCTGCAAACTTTCACCTAAAGTACAATTAAAAAAAAAAACCAAAACTGTACATCAAAAAAAGAAAAAAAAAGAGAGTATTGCTCTGGTACCAGCCATCTGCCTCCTATTGGAAAACAAGGCAAATGTGTCGTTTTTTATTTCCATACCCCCAAAATAGGAGCTTGAAAGGAACTCAACTCTTGAATGAACAGACAAATTTCTTGAATTTTGCACTAAACCTCAGTTGGTTTGCTTCACTATTAATATATATTTATTGAGATTGTACTACATATAGAGTACTGTTTGTGTCAGGGAAAACCATTCAATCGAAATTGCCTCATACTGAATCAGATTTGAAATAATATTTCATTTAATTGCAGCCTTATATCAGAAGAACCTGCTCCCTGTTTTCCTGACATGAATCTGAAATGTCTTCAACAGCAGCTGAGTGACCAGAGAAACACTATTCTTCCTGCAGTCTAAAGGGGTGTCAGTGTTGGCAGCAGCATTGCAAATCAAAACTTTGGGCTCACTATCTCATTTGTATCTCTTCTTAGTTTACTAATGTACTCGAGGAAAGAAATGAATAAAAGCTTTAAGAGGTGTCTAGACTCCATACAAGGAGTCCTGGTGGTGCAGTGGTTAAGCCCTTGGCTACTAACCAAGAGGTGGCGGTTCTAAACCACCAGCTTCTCCACAGGAGAAAGTTATGGCAGTCTGCTTCCATGAAGTTTTACAGCCCTGGAAACCCTATGGGGCAGTTCTACTCTGTCCTGTAGGGTCACTATGAGTCAGAATTGACTTGACAGCAATGGGTTTGGTTTTGGTAGTCTCCTTACCCAACTTCTCTACACAAACCAGGTTGGGGCCAGCAGGGAAGTTCAGACGAGATGAACCTAAGTTCTATACTATAATAGTCACAGGGCAGATTTGGTATAATACGAGTTTTTCTTGCCTTATACCCGAGGACATTTAGTTCTCAGTAAACTAAAAATACCTTCAACAAGGTTCTCTCATTTATATCCTTCACAATAGAGACATCAAAGTCCAAAAGGCCCTAGCAAATTACATCGGCCAGGAGAGTGAGGCCTTCTTTGTTTTTTGTTGGAAAGGATTTGATTGATTCTTCTGACACACTCCTGGGGTCATAAAATCATAATGAAGCTAATGACTGTGAGGAAACGTTGATTATCATATAGTTACATAAAGAGGAAAGTAGATGACGTTGGGTCATCAGTATACAAGTGTACCAAGAGATACATCTATCCTTGATTATATCTTTTACTCAGCCCCTTCCAATTTTCACTAAAAAAGACATTGAACAAATTAATAAAGTTGAAGATAACAGTTGGTTTGCGAAGGAGGGAACGGTAGAAGAATGGATGCCTTCGTTATTTAAGTCCCCGTAAGGACTTTTCCAAAGTGTAAATCTCAGGGGTGAAATCTTTGTAGGTGATTATAAACTTCAATGGAACATTGTTTTAAAGTGTAGATGTTTAACTGGATTACATTATGCAGGCTTTCCTGGGTTTAGTTACGTGTGTTTACTCAAGTTTGCATCTCCACCGTATTTTAGCATGAGAGAAGAGAAAGATTCCATTGCCAACACCAGAGCAGGAATTGTTAAATCATTGCTACATTTAGTCCTGGTACTATGACCTGAGTCTGGGCTAGGGAAATAAATGTATTTTTATCAGCAACTGGCGGTGATTATATATACCTGAACAAAAAACAGGGAACACAAAAACCACCAAAAGGATTTGAAAATTCCCTACTCAAGTCTTCTTTTGCCAGTGATTAATGTTTGATGCCATTTGCTTGAGATTTGGGTTCCAAGAGGATTTCTAACCAGGTTCTTTGCTTTTTCAATAGGAATAAAATATCCCTGGTTTAAATTAGTATAATCTCTCAAGATCTTGAATTTGACACTTTCATAATTTTTATGTAATAGTAGCTCCAGGGCATTGGTATTGCTCTTTTCACTGGCATGAAGCTGAGAAGAGGATCCAAAGTCTCTGGGTTGTTTTATGTTATTTCTATTTACCCCCTAAAGCACTGGAAATGGTTGGCCCTGATGTGCTCCTAAGGCAACCACAAGATGAGGCAAAACAGAATTGAGATGGAAACCAAGCTCACCCACATCCTACGTCAATTAGCTATTTTCTTTTTCTTCGTAAACGAGAGGGGGAGGGTTACAGCTTTTATAGTAGATGTTCTTCCGATTCTCCTACCCACCCCAGAGTTTTCATCTGCCCTACCACTACCCATTATCCCCCAACATAAGCCGACAACAGAAAATGTTTTCTCAAACAGTGCTCCTTGTTTACTCTACCCTGGCTTCATCTCAGAGGTCATCATCACATTGTGAATTATCCTGGAAGAATCATAAAAATAGTGTGTGTGTGTGTTTGGGAAGGATCCAAGGGCGATTAGGACGAGATCTCTGAATAACAGGTTCAAGGAAGAATATTGAGGAAAGTGGTGTTTAAGATTGTGCAAAGCAAAGTCAGTTGTTGATAGAACTAAAATGCAAAAAACTCACTGGGAACTTTGGTTGTCTTTCCAGCCAAAAATAAAAAAGAGCAAGATTGATTACAAAATTTCTAGCACTCATTTTTTTTTTTTTTTTTTTTTTTTGGGTGGAGGGCTTTTTAAAATAAAAAAAAATAATAAAGCAGTAGACCATGTACTTTGTTGGATCTGAGCACAGGAAAATCAATGAATTCTTTCATTCATTGAGCACCTGCTATGTGCCAGGCAATGTGCTAGGCACCAGGAATATAAAGATAAATAAGTTTTTTGGCAGAACTCAGAGTCTAACAGAAGAGACATCATATATTTTGGCAATAACTGTTTGGATATAATGATATCATAAAGTAACGCTATTTCAGCAAAATCTTAAAGCATGAGGAGAGGAATGTGTCAGTCAAGAAAGGGAAGGGGGGCAGGTATTTCAGGGAATACAACATGTGCAGTGTGTGGAGTTAGGGCAGAGCACAGTGTGCTTCGAGAAGGGCAGGCAGTTCAAAATGGCTGGCCCATAGAGTTTCAGGATGGGAATGGTTTGGCAAGAGAAGAGATCACTAGAGCCAAAGCA
Organism: Trichechus manatus latirostris; assembly: GCF_000243295.1. Lineage (NCBI taxonomy): Eukaryota > Metazoa > Chordata > Mammalia > Sirenia > Trichechidae > Trichechus > Trichechus manatus. The sequence goes on from NW_004444045.1 coordinate 3,316,543, forward strand.
GTTGGAATTTGATTGGATTTTAAATATGATAATGTCTATAAAAAATCTGGCAACATGATAGACAGGCAACTGTGTAAGAGCAAATGCAGAACATTTGGGCTTGCAGGGGACTAAGCAGGAATAGAATAATTTTGTTGAGCACCTAATGTGGGAAGGACACTGTGTTAGATTATTTTATATATTTCATCTTCTTTACAGCTCACCACAACCTCGAAGTGAGGTAGACTGATAGTGAATTACATGGAGGAAGAATTAAGTGGAGATTAACAAAGAGCATACAGGAGTCTCTTAGATCTTTGTCTTGGGTTGTATGACATAAAGGTGAGGAGCCACTTTGGGAAAGCGATCTGGGTGAGGGTCAGCTGATTGCAGTGACTTTGCTCAGTGACCTGAGTGTCCATCCAAGGTTTAACATAAAAGAAGAGTCGGTCAGGGAGTGAAGAAGGAAGGGGACCATAGCCTTCCAGAACCATCTGGAGAAGAGACAGGGCGCATTCTCTTTGGGGGTTGTCCTCAACTACTTCTTAACAAAAATGACAGATTTTTGAAAAACCTGAAGGAATAGAGAAGTAATTTTTGGCCTTTCAAATTATGATAGCTCTTGGTACCATTCCTTGTCTGTATGTTACAATAATTACAGTTTTCTCAAACTTCGCAAAAGTGTAACATAGGGGAGAATGACATGAGAGTCCACATTTGAACTTCTGTTTGAATTCTACCATGAACCACTACTGCCGCCAACGCCGTCATAAGCTCCACTCACTTCTATCCAGAAACCTGAACTCTCTGCTTTCTCCTTTTACCCTCTGGCTGAACAGAACAGTTGAGAGGAAACCAAAAACCAAACCCGTTTCGTCAAGTTGATTCTGAGTCATGGTCACCCTATAGGACAGAGTAGAACTGTCCCATAGGGTTTCCAGGGAGCAGCTGGTGGATTCAAACTGCCAACCTTTTGGTTAACAGCTTGAGCTCTTAACCACTGCACCACAAGGAAAGCCCAAATGCAAGGCCCTCATTACCAGCACAGAGGAGGTGATATTTGATTTAGACTTTGAATGAAAAGTAGTATTTCATGAAATAGAAAAGAAAGAGGGGCATTCCGAGGTAAGAATACAGTATGAATACAATATAGTAAAGGATTGTTAAAAGGTACAGATGCATGGGAGGGTATGTCTTCCCAAGGGAGAATAAATAGTAAAGGATTGTTAAAGTACACACATCCGGATCTGAGAAAGTAGGAATAGCTAATCCTAGAAAGACAAACTTGGGCTAATTGTAGAAGTCTTTGCATGCCATACTGAGAAGCTTTGAGTTCATTCTCCTGGCAACTACGAACCATTATGTTTTTGAAACATTACATGTTTCAAAGGATAGATCTTGTGGAAGAATGAATATATAGATGATGATATTCCAATATGTAAAATTCTTCTACTCAGAGTCCAAGAATATGTAGAACCTACCAATGCCCTGTGTCCAATATCCTGCTTATGCTCATTGAACCATTTAAGAATAAGAAATAATAAAGTGTTTACTCTGATACAATATTTAAATAGCTTTTAGCTACCAATCTCTACTAATTTTCCCTTTAATAAGGTATTAATCCCAAGTAGACTCCATCCCCACGGTAAGAGACAATGAGGAGAGCAGGCTGGATTTTACATAGTATAGAAGCTACAGATTCAGTTTTAGAATGCCACTATCCATTGATGTCTACTATGGTGCAGTGGTTAAACACGTGGCCTTTAACTGGAAGTTCTGTGGTTCAAACCCACCAGCCTCCCCATGGGAGAAGTTTGTGGCAGTCTGTTTCCATAAGAATTCACAGACTTGGAAACCCTGTGAGGCAGTTCTACCCTGTCCTATAGGGTCACTATGAATCAAAATCGACTTTGTGGCAATGGTTTTGGGATTGGTTTATAGTTAACTAGAAAATTCCAAGAAGTACTAAGAAAACAATGTCAATTTGTATGTGTACTGACTTTCAAGTATTAAGAACCAGATTCTGTTATCTGTAGTGCGGTTAAATCTTGTCATGACTTTGGAGAGTTTCCCAAAATTCTGTGTCTTTTCTCGGTAATTTGGTATGCTTCTGGTAAGAGAATTTGCAGGGTACATTTTCCCTCGGATCCCTGGTGGCGCAGTAGTTAAGAGCTCAGCTGCTAACCAAAAGTCAGCCATTCAAATCCACTGCTGCTCCTTGGAAACCTTATGGAACAGTTCTACTTTGTCCTATAGGGTCACTATGAGTTGAAATTGACACAACAGCAACGGGTTTTTGGTTTGGTTTTTTCCTTTGGGGGGAAGAAATATTTTGGTCAACATCAAAGGAAAAAAAACCTGAGGTGACATGTGAATTGCTCCTTAAAATGTTCTATTTGGAATTAATGTCTTATTGATGAACTAAGTATTGGAGCTCAGTACACAGGAGCTATTGAAATGTTGTGTCAGTTGAGAAAATTGTGTTCATTATTTCTCATTCTCAACATAAACGAGCAGTAAATCACAGCACTAGGGGGTATATGCATTAGGGCCTCCCACATAAACTTTGCCTCTGCATGCATAAACATTTTCTTATTATCACAAATAATCAACAGGAGAGTAGCAAATGCAAGTTTAGCTTTTCTCCAGAATGTTTATCATGGTTACTTTAAACTGTTTATAGGGAAGGGAGAACTTTAAATGTCCCTCAGGAGGTGGGCAGGACCATATGGTTCAGAAGGCTTTTCTGTGATAAAACTGTTTGGTTAAATTTTAGGCAACACATGGTTCTTCCATAGCAATTATTTGTCATTTCAAACATTGTTGTTGATATTCAACTCTTGAAACAAATAACACCAACCTAAAACATTTATAATAACACAAGAAACAAGGTTCCTTTGAGAGCTGTGAGGATCCAGCTGCACCCTTGCACCCTATCCTCCCGTCAGCTGTGGACATGCAGAGCCAGCTTCCCTACCTCTGCACACCAGAGTGTAGGACAGAAAAACGTGCTCTAGTGTTCAAAACAAACAGTGGATATAATCCACCTCAATGTTTCCCATGTTGGGGCTTTGCAAATTATAATTTTCTCCAAGAAAATAGCCCGTACAGTCAATGGCCTGGGTAGGAGCTTGATTTCTGATGTAGAAAGCATGCCTCAAGTACAGTCTGGGCACTGATGAGATGTTAGTTGAGTAGGAAGGCAACACTTCTTTGTACGGGACCATCAGATTACTTTAGACCCAGAGTTTCTTGGTTTGTCCAAATTGAAGTAGGAATGAATGAGATTTGCCAACCAAGAGGCAGACCTAGTCACAAGTCCTTTGTCTGCCATAGTTTCTGACTCTCCTGCTTCATTTACACTGGGGAGAAGTAAGGTCATCTTGGGTAAGCTTTCAGAAAATCATGAAGTCAAAAACCTAGACAAGACCTCAGAACCTCTTCTGATATGTATTTATTTATATAGCTTATGCTGATGGTGTTATTCCTTATTAAGAATAATTGAAATTTAGTTGTTTTTGCTCAAAGTGTATTGATTAGAACATTGAAAAACAAATCCTTCCCAGTTTCCCCTGCTTCTAAGGAACTCAGCTGTTTTCGTCCCTCTGTTCTATCTCACTTAAAAAAAAAAAAAGATTCCCCACCCCCAACACACATCACACACATACACACATGCGCGCGCGCACACACACACACGTCCACAGTGACCCAGACTTGTCTTTTCCCTCTCTCTTCTTTATCTTTCTACGTTTATTGGAAGGTGTAATGAAATAAGAGAAAATTATGAATAAGATACAGTTTTTAACTCAAGATATTTGTCATACAAGAGGGAAGACAGAGAGGTTAATAAAGAGCTATGACAAATTTATTGTGATATGTTTTATACTATAGGTACTGAAAAAGTCCTGTGAAAGCACAGAGAAGGGAGAGATTAACTCTAATGGGTGAGGGGATAAGAATGAAAAGACTTCATGGACAAGGTGGCATTCGAGTAGACTTTAAGAATGAATTTGATTTTGAGAGGTAAAGGAGGAGGGAAATAATGCTCAGTGAAGAGAAATAAAAAAAATAAAATTAAATAAAAATAAAACAAGCAAAACAAAAAAAAACCACTCTGCTCTTGTTTTTTGAACTCTCCTCCCTCCCTTCCTCCTTCCTTCCTTTCCTCCTCCCTTTCTCCCTCCCTCCCTCCCTCCCTCCTTCCTTCCTTCCTTTTTCCATATGTATGGAAAGCTAGAATAGCAAAAGTAATGTGTGTTATTTTCCCTCTGGGTATTTTTTTCTTGCCAGTGACTCAAAATGATGCATTTCATATATAGTTAATATGTAAAGGAGAGACAAAATCCTTTAGAAAACAACATAGAATGAAAATTAAAAAAATAAAATGAAACTTTAAAAACAGAAACTCTGTATGGTCAAAATTTTTATTTGCATTTTTGTAGTGTTATGGAATTGGAATTCGAAATGCCCCACTAGTAGATATAATCGGCCGGACACAATCTTCACAGCTGTCATGTAGAATGGTTTGGTTAACATTACTTCCGTAACCATAGCTAGAATTTATAAAATAACTTACAGTTTCCAATAGTATTTTTCGATGGGGTGATATCTACCCCCTACTAAGCTTCAACAATTTCTGAGGTTGTTTTGTAGGCAGCTGTTGGGACTCCTAGCATTAAACGGGCAGGACCGAGGATGGGTAAGACAGTTCTTTCCCATAAAGGATTTTCCTGCATCCCCCCCAATATTTGATGTCCAGCAATATTCATGTAGGTGAAAAACTTGTTTATAATCTTTTTGTCGAGTGCCTAACTGTTTTATACATAAACACTTTTTTTATCACTTAATATGCAGTGGATTTTTCAAGTATGCAACTACCATGTAAATCACATAAAGAGTGTATTTTGCTGTGCTTGGAAATTTGCCGAGTTTTTCACATTTCAGAAAATCATACCACACCGATGGCAGGGTGGCTTAGGTTATGTGAGTCACTCATGCAATGCAAGAATGTGTCAGTCTTCCATGTAGAGGTACAGCATCTGACTACTTCTGTGTGGCCTCTATAGCAATCATGCTGAGCATGGTTCTATGGTATAGGGTGGTGGTAAAAGCATAGATTCTGCAGACTGCCTGCATTCTCTTATCATCCACTTCTACTACACACTAGCTGTGTGACTTTGGACAAATTACTTACCTCTGTGTGTCTTACTTTCCTTATCTGTAAAATGGGTATGATACCTCATAGACATTAGAATAGTTATTTTAAAGGTTTAAGAGCTAAGACCGATTCCTGACATGTAGTATTATAAAAGTGTTAGCAATAATAACAGGCTCACAATCCCTTGTCTAAAACTCTTGAGAGTAGATGTGCTTCAGAATTAAATGTTTTTTCCAGAGTAATATGGAGCATGGATTGTATGTATTCTGTTAACACTATTAATGGAAACCGAGAGATCACTTATAATCAAACACATTCACTTTTTCTGCAGAAAAACTTCTGACTATTCACATTAACTGGGAAAAATAAAGCCCATAAATAGCTTCTTGTGTGTTCATGACAGATTTTGCTGCCAAACAAGTTACCAAGAAATTTTTTAAATTTCTGAGCCGTTTGGATTGCAGAATTATGGATAGGATCATGGACTTGTGTTTTATTATTTATAATAAATTATTTCCACTTTATTTCTCTTTTTATATGACAGGTATTCTTTTGATTATTTAAAATGATCATTGTAGATAAATTATACTATTTATGAATTTCGTTCGAAGATCGTTAAGCTGCCTTGCGAATTATTTATTATAAGAAGAGAATGTTGGATCTGATAGGGGTGAGAACAACTAATGTATGAACTCTTTTAATCTGTACTACTTCATTTGATCTTTGTAACAACCCTATGAGATTGGTCTTTGCTTTAGCGAGGAGAAAACCAAATCAAGTGCCACAATTGGTAAGAAAACAAATCAGCACTTGACCACAGAGCTTCAGTCCTCTTGCCACCTGTGTTCTGATGCATGAACGACGGTGGAGGCAGGTGAGCTCGTGAATAGCAGTGACAGTTTGGAGATGGCACTGCAAGACTGAACACATAGGGAATAATAGTGAGTTTCTTCGAAGAGTTTATTTGTATGCTATTTCATCATTATTTAGAATGTAGCTTTGTTTTCTGCTTACCTTGGCTTACTGACAGTTATTCAATCACTAGATCTGTTTCTCCCTGCCTTTCTCAGAAGAAAAAAAAAAAATCAAGGAAATTCACCAATTTTAAGATTTTCTTGATCTAGAAAATATCCATGACTTTGCTTCGATTTCCATTTGAGATAGAATGCCACTTGTAGTTCTTCGTACTGGAAAGAACACTGGATTAGAAGCCAGGAAAAAGAAACTCAGGACCTGACTTGGCTTAATTAGATCCCATGATTGGCCATAGGCAAATCACTTTACCTTATGAATCTCAGTTTCTTCATCTGATTTTTTGTGACAATTAAATGAAGTACCATACATGAAACAACCAGCATGTTGTTATTGTGTTGTTAGCTGCTGTCATGTAGGCCCATGACTCAAGGTGACCTCATGCACCACAGGACTGGACCATTGTGCTTCATAGAGTTTTCATTGGCTGATTTTTTGTGAGTAGATTGCCGGGCCTTCTTCCTACCTGTCTTCATCTAGAAGTTCTGCTGAAACATGCTCAGCATCACAGCAACACACAAGCCTCCACTGACAGATGTGTGGTAGCTGTGTATGAAGTGCATTGGCCAGGAATCAAACCACATGGAAGGCAAGAATTCTACCACTGAACCCCCACTGCCTTCACAACCAGCATGATGCCTACCAAATAGCACACATTCGTTACCAGTTAGTCCTTATCCTATCACACATTCCTCTCTCAAAGCCACAGTTTCTTTACCTAAAAAAAAAAGGATTTGTGCTATATCATTCCTAAGAACCCCTCTCTCTCTGAACTTTAATTACAATAGAGTAATTTCGCATTATCCCCCCATGGAGTTAAATTCTTGCTGATGATTTTCTGGATTCTGTGAATTTCATGACAACACAATTTGACCCATAGATAACAATATAGTGCGAATTTCCATGTTTTTACTAATAAATTATCTTTCCAAATTGAATCAAAATAACAGTATGTCAATCACTACTGAAGATACAAGATAAATAAAAGATACTGGATTAATCAGTCAAATATGTGTATATTTTAAATCAAGAAGCAATCACTGAATTGCTTTCCTTGATTTAGGTAGCAATTAGATTAATAATCAAATGAGACTGATAATCACAGCTGAAGAACACAATCAGCAGGATTACAATGTATTTCCTGAAACGTCTTGAAAGATCACATCCCTGCTGAATAGGGAAATCTACTTATGACTAAGGTCCTTTGCTCTATACTAATTGTTTCATTGTATGCCAGTCCTTAACCAGAAAGTACAGGAAAAATTGTTTCAAATAATCTTTTCTTTGTAGAGCTACATTATTTAATCTTAGAATTGTTTTCTATGCATGCTCAACAGAATTGTCTCCTCCATAACAAGAAATCCATTTCTCTAAGTGAAAAACTGCATCTTTCACTTGCCATTACACTGAAATCCAACAATACGTTCTGACCTCTAGTTTTAATATTTCCAGTCTTTTTTTTTTTTTGCTCATGTTCCCTTTCTTTCACAAAAGAAAATTGATCTTATTTTTTTTAAAAGCACCTGAAAAAGATATATATCTAAATTGTTATTGCTACTTAAAGAAAATCAACTCATATCAACCCTATAAAACAGAGTAGAACTGCCCCATAGGATTTCCAAGGAGCAGCTGGTGGATTTGAACCACTGACCTTTTGGTGGTTAGCAGCAGAGCTCTTAACTGCTGCACCACCAGGGCTCCAAGAAAATAGATCTTTCTCAGAAAAGGCTCTTTCAACTGTAGCCTTTTATAGTGCAGCCTACATAGTCGTTGCATTCACGTGTGGAGTCATACATTTAAAAGGAACTATGGAGCATTAAGGAGCCATGGTGGTGCACTGGTTCGCTGCCTACCAACTCCTCGAGGGAGAAAGTGCATCAATCTGCTTCCATAAACCCTATGGGGCAGTCCTGCTCTGTCCTATGGGATCGCTATGAGTCAGAATCAACTCAATTGCAACAGGTTTGTTTATTTTTTAATGGAGCGGCTATTTGTCAAACACTGTCCCACGTACAACATGGTTCCTGCCTCCATAGAATGTAGTGTCTGGCCATCCATAGCCCCCAACTCCTTTCTGTAAAGTGTTCTTGCATTTGTCAGTGGTTCCTTTCCTGGACCACTCTCATTTTTGCACCCTTGTACAGAGCAAATCATGTCAACCCTATCCTACTGTGTTTCCAGCCCAAACATCAGAAACTAGAAAAGAGGATCCCCTTAGTAATTTAAAAATACATCCAAATCCCTGGCTAACTTCGTTGTTTTAAAAATATTTATTACGGTTCTTCCTAGGTAAAAAAAAAAAAAAAGCAGTGAGTTTCTATTTTAATGATTTGTTTTGAATTGAATTGTTCCTCTATGTCGTTTGTATGACGATCATTCCAAATCATTCCACTACCAGGATATGGTATGCAAATTAAGTGGCTCAATTAAATTCATGAAGTTTGTTTGAAAGATTTGTTTGTTTTGTTGTGTTTTCTCTTAACAAAGCAAGGCAAAGTGAGCAGAAGACAGGACATTCCAATTAGTGTGTGTTTGTGTATATATATATATATAGACTGGTATTGGCCATTTTGGCATTTATATATAAATGCAATGCTGTTACTGATAGGACATATATATATAAATAGACTGGTATTGGCCATTTTGATAGATATATATTTAAATGGACTAGTATTAGTCATTTTGAATCAGGCAATCACATGGTCTACTATTCCGGGAATGACAAATTGAAGAGGAATGGCATCACATTCATTGTCAGAAAGAACATTTCAAGCTCTATCCTGAAGTACAATGCTGTCAGTGATAGGATAATATTCATATGCCTACAAGGAAGACCAGTTAATATGTCTATTACTCAAATTTACACAACAGCCACTAATGCCACAGATGAAGAAATTGAAGATTTTTATCAACTTCTGCACTCTGAAATTGATCAAACATGCAATCAAGATACTTTGATAATTACTGGTGATTGGAATGTGAAAGTTGGAAAAAAGAAGAAGGATCAGTAGTTAGAAAATATGGCCTTAGTAATAGAAAGGATGCCGGAGATCACATGACAGAATTTTGCAAGACCAACAACCTATTCATTGGAAATACCATTACTCAACAACATAAACAGTGACTATACATGTGAAACTCACTAGACAGAATACCCAGTACATCTGTGGAAGGAGACAATGGAGAAGCTCAATATCATCAGTAGGAACAAGGCCAGGGGCTAACTGTGGAACAGATCACCAATTGCTCATATGCAAATTCAAGTTGAAGCTGAAGAAAATTTTAAAAAGTCCATGAGAGCCAAAGTATGACCTTGAGTATATCCCACATGAGTTTAGAGACTATCCCAACAACAGGTTTGACACATTGAACACTAATGACCGAATACCAGATGAGTTGTGGGATAACATCAAGGACATCACATATGATGAAGCAAAAGGTCATTAAAAAGATAGGAAAGAAAGAAAAGACCAAAATGGTTGTCAGAAGAGACTCTGAAACTTGCTCTTGAACATAGAGTAGCTAAATCAAATGGAAGAAATGATGAAGTAAAAGAGCTCAACAGAAGATTTCAAAGGGTGGCTCGAGAAAGTACTATAATGAAATGTGCAAAGACTTGGAGTTAGAAAACCAAAAGAGGAGAACATACTTGGCATTTCCCAAACTGAAAGTACTGAAGAAAAAAATCAAGCTCAAGTTGCAATACTGAAGGATTCTATAGGCAAAAAATTGAATGACACAGGAAACATCAAAAGAAGATGGAAGACATACACAGAGTCACTATACAAAAATAATTGGCCAGTGTTCAACCATTTCAGGAGGTAGCATGATCAAGAACCAATGATACTGAAGGAAGAAGTCCAAGCTGACTGAAGGCATTGGCAAAAAACAAGCTCCAGCAATTGACAGAATACTAAATGAGATATTTCAACAAACAGATGCAATGCTGGAGGTGTTCACTCATCTATGCCAAGAAATTTGGAAGACAGCTACCTGGCCAACTGACTGGAAGAGATCCATATTTATGCCCATTCCGAAGAAAAGTGATCCAACAGAATGTGGAAATTATCAAACAATATCATTAATATCACACACAAGTAAAATTTTGCTGAAGGTAATTCAGAAACGGTTGCAGCAGTACATTGACTGGGAACTACCAGAAATT
>NW_004444045.1:3327361-3328217 GCF_000243295.1 Trichechus manatus latirostris
TGACAATTGGACCATTAAGGAACATCATGATAAACAGAGAAAATATTGAAATTGTCAAGGATATCATTTTACTTGGATCCACAGTCAATGCCCACGGAAGCAGCAGTCAAGAAATCAAATGATGAATTGCATTGAGCAAGTCACTGCAAAAAACCTCTTTAAAGTTTTAAAAAGCAAAGCTGTCACTCTGAGGACTAAGGTGAGACTGACCCAAGCCATGGTATTTCCAATTGCATCATATGCATGTGAAAGCTGGACAGTTAATAAGGAAGACAAAAGAAGAATTGATGCCTTTGGATTATGGTGTTTGTGAAGAATATAGAATACACCGTGGACTGCCAAAAGAACGAACAAATCTGTCTTGGAAGAAGTACAGCCAGAATGCTCCTTGGAAGGGAGGATAGTGAGACTTCTTCTTATGTACTTTGGACATATTATTAGGAGGGACCTGTCCCTGGAGAAGGACGTCATGCTTGGTAAAGTAGAGGGTCAGCGAAAAAGAAGAAAGACCCTCAACACGATGGATTGACACAGTGGCTGCAACAATGGACTCAAACATAACAACGATTGTGAGGATGGTGCAGGACTTGGCAGTGTTTGTATATATTTCTCATGGTTAGCAAATGTGGAAGCAAATTATTCAAATGCTTGTTCTCCATAGCTGTAAAATATTTTGGCCTTCAGCACAGAGGGAACTTTAAAAGTACATTGTATCCCAGAGCAATTCTGCATCTTTCCATGTTTAGACAGTTTTTCTCTACGCTTTCATGGCTTTAGCTTCCCATTCTCAAAACATGGATCAAAGAACTAAAAGGAGAATAAAATAACATGAGATTTTACCCTCTGAGACTTTACC
>NW_004444045.1:3334689-3336297 GCF_000243295.1 Trichechus manatus latirostris
ACACAATCATAAAATTACCCCAGCTCTAAACCCACAATATTGTTGTTGTTAGGTGTCATCGAGTTGGTTCTGATTCACAGTGAAACTATGTAAAACGGAGCGAAACACTGGCTGGTCCTGCGCCATCCTCACAATCATTGCTATGCTTGAGCCCATCATTGCAGCCATTGTGTCAATGCATCTCATTGAGGGTCTTTCTCTCTTTCGCTGACCCCCTACTTTACCAAGCATGATGCCCTTCTCCACGGACTGGTCCCTCCTTATAACATGTCCGAATATGTGAGAAGAACTCTCACCATCCTCCCTTCCAAGGAGCATTCTGGCTGTACTTCTTCCAAGACAGATTTGTTCATTCTTCTGAAAGTCCACTGTATATTTAATAAATATTCTTTGCCAACAACACAATTCAAAGGCGTCAATTCTTCTACATTCTTCCTTATTTGTTGTCCAGCCTTCGCTTGCATATGAGGCAATTGAAAATATCATGGCTTGGGTCAGACATACCTGAATCCTCAGAGGGGCATCTTTGCTTTTTAACACTTTCAAGAGACCTTTTGCAGCAGATTTGCCCAATGTGATGCGTTCTTTGATCTCTTGACTGCAGCTTCTATCGGTGTTGATTGTGGATCCAAGTAAAATGAAATCCTTGACAACTTCAATATTTTTTCTGTTTATCATGAAAACCAACAATAATACTGGACAAAAGTAATGTTCTTGTGAGGAAACACAGAGTTATGAACATAGAGATGTTATATTATTGTGGTCCATGCATCTAAAAGAATGTGGGGGATTCTTTCATTTTTCATTTATAAATGTATGAGATGTTCTTTCTGTAACAGTTCTGTCATGAACTGGTTGCGTTACTTATATAAGACATTAAGCCTGTCAAGCCTTGGTTTTTATTAAATGTTGGCATTAAACTACAACTCATTGACATCTATGTCATTCCCAGCTATAAAATTCTAGAGTTCTGCAATTCTTGTATGTTTATACCTTGTTTTTTTTTAAACAATTTCTTTTCCTTTTTTTCAATCAAACTACTTTATTCCAGGTAAAAAGATAATTTAAACAAATGAAAAGTCTGTCATATTTACCAAGGGAGAAAATTCACCTGGCCCAATAATAGCTTCTCTGTAATTTATAGCATAGTTTTATAGGACAGTCCTTGACATCAGGCCATAAACTTGTTACTTCTTTTTATTATTTGATAGAGAATTTCTCCTTCTTATGTTATAGCTGCAGGATTCAACCTAATGCCCAGATGTTTAATGCCCCTTTGACTGAGTCCAGTTCTTTAAGAAAAAAGGTGTTGGGCTCACTGATGGCCTGCTGCTGACAGTGGACTTTCTCACACTGGTGAGCTTGCCAAAGTCAAGGAGGGCCATTTGTTTCTAACATAACTTATTTCTGAGGTTCATATGACGATAACAAAGACAACAGTGAAAAACACCAGTGGACTTTTGGGCCATATGTATTATGATTTTCAACAATGTCCATACCCTCTAATTCAGCAGTTATTTTGGGAAACTACCCTAAGGATATTATCTTTTCATACAAAACATTTTCTGAACAGATGTGTTTAGGACAATGTTATTTATGAATAGGAAA
>NW_004444045.1:3336854-3344185 GCF_000243295.1 Trichechus manatus latirostris
AGGAATTGTGAAACTGTTTTCAAAGCTACTGTATGGTTTACATTCCCAACAGCAATGTATGAGGGTTCTAATTTCTCTACATCATTGCCAACGCTTGTTATTCTCTGTCTTTTTTTATTATTGTCATCCTAATGGGTGTGAAGTGCTATCTCATTGGGGTTTTGATTTGCATTTCCCTAATTCATAGGGTTGCTATGAGTCAGGATTTACTCAATGGCAAGGGACAATGACTAATGACGTTGAACATCTTTTCATGTGTTTATTGGCCATCTGGTATCTCCTTTGGAGAAATGTCTATTCAAATCTTTATCCCATTTTTTAATTAAGTTATTTGTCTTTTTACTATTGAGTTGTAAGAGTTCTTTATAGTTTCTGGATACAGTTCCTCTATCAGATACATGATTTACAAATATTTTCTGCCATTTTGTGGATTGTCTTTTCGTCTTCTTAATAGTGTCCTTTGAGGCACAAACAGTTAATTTTTATTCTGTCTTCTCTCTATAGTTCTGTAGATTCCAAATTTTCTTTGAGGATAATGAATATTACTTCAAAACTGAAAACAAAAACAAAAAAAACAGTCTAATGCCTGGATGATCATTTGGTGGAACCTAACATGGAGCCCTGGTGGCGAAGTGGTTAAGAGCTCAGACTGTTAACCAAAAGGTCAGCAGTTCAAATCCACTAGCTACTCCTTGGAAACCCTATAGGGCAGTTCTACTCTGTCCTATAGGGTTGCTATAAGTTTAAATCAACTCAATGGCAATGAGTTCACATAGAGACACTTCAGTCTTTTGAATGTAAAATTGGCAAGTGCATTGCATATCTTTTTAGCATGGCTCCACTATAAGTACAGACCAGGCAGGAGAGAAGCTAGAGCACTAACAGACACCCATGGGAGATGAATATGCCCATCCCCATTGCCATGAGTCAATTCCAACTCATAGCTACCCTATGGGCCAGGGTAGAACTACCCCATAGGGTTTCCAAGGAGCAGCTGGTAGATTCAAACTGCAGACCTTTTTGGTTAGCAGCCATAGATAGCACTTAACCACTGCACTATTTCTTTTTGGGTTTTTGTTGGAATTTCAATAGTTATTTAATAAAGTGATTTGCTAGCTGGGAAAGAACAAAGCTTGTCTCCACAATCCCATTTAGAGCCTTCATCTTGGTCCCAGAGCTCAAGTGCAAGTGTGCTGTAGACCAGGGCTCTTGCCTTCAATGTCTGGTGTGCATCCACCATGCCCCGGGCCTGTCTTATGCTGAATCCCACAATACATGCGGTGGAAAATCTGGTGCCCACTCAGTCCAGCACAGCTGCTGCATAAGACAGTGTTTGCCCATGCATGAGAAATTTATCCATAGAACTCGATACGTAGAAATCACTTACTCAAAAAGCATTCACTGTGTTCCTGTTTGTTGTTGTTGTTAGGTGCCATCTGAGTCGATTCCGACCCATGTCAACCCCATGTGCCAGAGTAGAAGTATGCTCCCTAAGGTTTTCGGAAGCAGATTCAGGCCTGTCGTCTGAGGCATCTCTGGGTGGGTTCCAACCACCAACCTTTCAGCTAGTAGTCCAGTGCTTAACCATTCCCTACTAGGGGCCAGGTATTGTGCTAAGGGAGATGTAAACATACACCAAATTTAGATCCTTCCTTTAAAGAGCATAAAATGTAGGAGAAAACTACAGCCTGCATAAATGATGATGATAAAAGGTCCCAAGTGGGTAACGACCATAAGAGAGATATTAGAAGGTTATAGAAACCCAGAAATGATGTTGTATAAAAGGTCAATGGCTTTAGAATGGGCCTCAGCATTTGTATGGTCTGACTGTGACCCCAGGCCTTCATATGCTCCAGCCTTTCAGGGCTGCTGATTGACTCCCTTCTCAGCTTGAAATTGTCTAGTGCACAGAGCTTCCAGAGTGCCTTTGAGATGCTTTGAAAATCCCAATGATAAACATCTGGACCCAACACAGAAGCCTCCGGGAACTGTCCTGTCAGCAGCCACCTACAAGCAGGCAGTAAACACAACACATTAAATAGTATGTAATGCTCCAGGGACTGCGATCCTCCTGTCTCCTAATCCCTCAATCCTTCCTCTTTATTGACTTGTCAGAAGTCCCACTTGTCCAGTCATTAGAGCACAGAAACAGCTTCCCTGCTATGGTAGAGGGACCTTGGATTACTCACTCTTAAGGATAGAAAGTTACAAGGACACAGGACAATTAGAGTCACAATTTGCCTCCCTTTAAGAAATAAATCTTGTTTTTCTCCCTAGCTTTTGTTTGTTTGTACCCTGAGGTCAACTGAAGTTAATTCTTTTAGTTGATTCTTGAGAAAACTAGCCAGCCTATATTTCCAAGCACAAAACTACATTTCAACTTAAAAAAAAAAAGTCCTCCAAACAGCTATTTCAACCCCTTTAACTTATAGCTACACTACCAATGTTTTTAACACCCAAAAATCTCACTCCACTATGATTTTGCCCTAAGTATTCAGATTAGCAAGGAGCCCTCGTGGTGAGTGGTTCAGTGCTGGGCTGCTAACCTAAAGGTTGGCAGTTCAAATCGACCAGCTGCTCCACAGGAGAAAGATGCGGCAGTCTGCTTCCATAAGAGTTACAACCTCGGAAACCCTATGAGTCACACTTGAGTTTCAGAGTTACTCAGGTTAGCTCAACTTTTTACTTCAGCTGTTTAGCATTTCTCTGAATAACTTGAACCTCTTTTATTTCCTTTTTATTTTTTAATACATTCTTCCCAGGGAATTTGCTTTCTTCCTTTTTTATTTTTTCAACCACTTTCAGTCACATCAGAAAACAACATTTTTTTGTTCTCCACCTGCTGTTCTATTTGTTTTGTTGCCTCGCTGATCTGTCACTAATTAAGAAGATACAGATTTGAGCAATCTGGTATTGCCATTTTCTTTATAGCAAGAAGTTCACTCTTCATACATTGAGAGCATGGGAGAGAGACCACTCATCAACATTTATTTTTATCTGCTTGCATTTGGGATTTCCTTTTTCCAAACAAGAATATGGGAGACTAAGTGGAGGAAAATAATAAGAACAAGGTGTTGAAGCCACAGAGAAAGTCATTCATTCCTTCATTCAACACATATCTTCTGAACACTGTGGTTGGACCTAGAGATAGAGAGGTGAAGGCAGAATAGATGCCTACTCTAGCACAGGTTAGCAGTCAAAACCCATAGGAAGTAGAGATTGTCAGGGATGATGAAATTGTACGTAGTCCTCTTTAGGTAACTAACAAGGAGGTGACATGTGAGTCTGAGTATGCTGCAGGGAAACCAGCAAACTTCCCTCTTTTCTGGGAAATTTAGGTAGGTTTAGAAGTGATGTAAGAGAAATGTGGTATTATTAAAACCAAAACCAAAACCTATTGCTGTTGAGTTGATTCATCTCATGGTGACCCCATGTGTTACAGAGTAGAAACTGCTCCATAGGATTTTCTTGGCTGTAATCTTTACAAAATAGGTTGACAAGCCTTTCTTCCATGGTGCCTCTGGGTAGGTTCGAACCACCAACATTTAGGTTAGTAGTCAGATGTAAAACCAGCATTTAAATCTTGCTTAATTATTTTATATCTTCTTTGGAATTTGGTCATTGCTTTAAAAAAAATTGCTTTTGTAGGTAATTATCACCACCCTTTAGGAAGCTCTAGCCCTCTGAGGTAACTGCTAATGGACATTGTGATTTTCAATAATCAGAGCTTAAGGAGATGAAGAAAATGGTATTTTAAATTATTCTAGAATTTTCTCTTTGTTGCTTGACACACTATTAACTTTCTACCATATTGCTGCTAATCTTTTAGGAACCTTCTCCAACCCAACTGTCTCCTTGTCCTCCTTGGGTCTTCCCTATAGAAAGATACACAAATAGCTAATTCCCTTTAGAGGTTGTCCATTTCCACTGAAGTCACTAATTCTGTTTCAGTTTGACCTGGATCAATGGATTTCTCTGTGCTTCTGTTCAGTTCTCTCTTTCAGCAACAATAGCATTCTTTATCTATATGGCTTAGGGGATGGAAGGACACACGGACCTAACCTGCTGCTTCTTTTATTTCAGAAAATCCATTTTCTAATCTCTTTTTCCTTGACTCAAGTGGGCCAGTTTTTCCCCTACATTTTGTAATTTGTCACATTTCCATTTTTGATGGGTTGTTTCAAATCAACTTTTCTGAGAAAAGGGTTGTGGTTTATAGATCCATCACCATCAATCATGTTACCAAGCAATTGAGAAGTACCCTTCTTTTTATGTCTCATTTAGGAGAATTGCTTGTTTTACACCCAACAGATGATCCAAGTAGAATCTGCTTGTGTTTAGTAAGAAACTATAAATATTTGGAAACAAAGACCTATATTAAAAAACAAAACAAGAAAGCGATGAAAACGGATAGTCTAAGACAAGTCCTGCACTTAGAAACTACCGCTGTTAAATACTTATTATTTGCAATATTTAAATACCAAATGAACAAGAAATATTTTATTGCTCAGGGTCTTCTCCAATCAACCTGTATTCTCAGCTTTCGTTGTTGTTATCATTGTTAGTTGCTGTCAAGTTGGCTCCGACTCATGGCAACCTTATGTATAATAGAACTAAACTATAGGAAGTGTTGCCCATCCTGTGCCATCTTTATGATCCTTTTTATGTTTGAGTCCATTGTTGTCCAATCCATCTCATTGAGGGTTTTCCTCTTTTTCACTGACCTTCTACCATACCAAACATGCTCTACCACCTTCAAATTAGATAAGGAAGCTGATTTAAATTACAGTTCTAAGTTCTGAACACTTATTTGACCCTTTTGTAGCCAACTTTAGGGTTGATGTACAAAACAGTTGGAGACTAGATCTGAAAAGAAAGCTAGCAAGGTGAATGGGGAAAATGGCAGTAAGGGTCCAGGAAGGTCCTGTGGACCACCTGTAAACCAGAACCAAAACCCACTGCCATCAAGTCTATTCTGACTCATAGCCCCTCTATAGGACAAAGTAGAACTATTCCATAGGGTTTCCAAGACTGTAAATCTTTACGGAAGCCGACTGCCACGTCTTTCTCCCATGGTGCAGCTCATGGGTTCGAACTGCCCATCTTTCGGTTAGCAGCTGAGCACTTAACTACTGCACCACCAGGGCTCCTGAACCATCTGTATTACCTGTTTGAACAGAGAAAAGAGGGAGCTGGGTGCTTACTCTCTTCCCTTAGAGCCACATGATTGACCTTGCCCAGGTAGCTTCCATACAGTTTATCAAAGGATAAATTGGGGGCAGGGAGAAAAGAATGAGAGATTATTTCCAAAGATCCTTACCTTGAGGTCTTGGCCTTTATCCATTATTTCTCCTGATACCAGTTCTAATGAAGTATATATAGGGCACAGTTTTTTGTTTGTGTTTTTTTTTTTTTTTTTTGCTATTGTTGTTGCTGAAATAGTGCAAAGGACACCAGATTAGTTAGAAGACCATACTCTTTGAAGTCCTATTATGTAACCTTTAGCAAATTTTAACTTTTCTTGTTCTAGGATTATTCCCTTTAGATGGATATGATAACACCTATTCTGCAGGCTCAAATGCAATATATGTGGGAGTGTTTTATACTTTGCAATATGCATCTTAGCAGCCTTTTTGTTATTATTTGTTTGTTTTGTTTTGGGCTCTCCTCTCCAAACCAATGTAAAGAAAGTCTTAGGACGAGCGGAAGGGATGGAAGCAGGAGGGAATGGAAGGCGAAGTCCTTATTTATATAATGAATCGCCCTTTATAATTCTTTTTCTGTCAAATTTCTCCTTGGGTTTCTGATAGTTTTCTCCCTGTGTGTTTTGTCCTTCTTCTATCTTGAAAGTGCACATTTATTAATGACAAATGGATAGAGAAATTTTTTAGACTACATGCTGAAGTAGAATGAACTTATTAAATATTAGTTTGAATCTACTTTGTTTGACCTTAAACAAGTTACTTAACCAGAGCCTTATTTATAAAATTGAGTTGTTAAAGGGATTAGAGGTAACACATACACATATGTACACTAGTGCAAGGAAGAGGCTGAATAAATGGCTGCTTCTACCAATCTGATTATTGCTATTATTATTAAAAATAATATTTAAAAATAATAGTATTTTCTGTATACAAGACATTCACTGAATTCAAGTTACCTTAGTGCATTGTCTTAGTTATCTAGTGCAGCTATAACAGAAATCCCACAAGTGGATGGCTTTAACATAGAGAAATTTATTCTCTCACAGTCTAGTAAGCTAGAAGTCCGAAGTCAGGGCGCCAGCTCCAGGGGAAGGCTTTCTCTCTCTGTCAGCTCTGGAGGAAGGTCCTTGTCATCAATCTTCCCTTGGTTTAGGAGCTTCTCTGCACAGGAACCCTGGGTCCAAAGGATGCACTGTGCTCTTGGCGCTGCTTTCTTGGTTGTATGAGGTTCCCCCATGACCATCTCTCTGCTCCCTTCTCTCTTTTATATTTCAAAAGAGATTGACTTAAGACACAACCTAATCTTGTAGATTGAGTCCTGCCTCGTTAACATAACTGCCTCTGATCCTGCCTCATTAACATCATATAGGTAGGATTTACAACACACAGGAAAATCATATCAGATGAAAAAATGGTGGACAATCACACAATAAGTGGGAATTGTGGCCTAGCCAAGTTGACACATATTTTGAGGGAACACAATTCAATTCATAACATGCATAGCGATAGGGTTTTAGAACTGGAATAAACTTCAGGGATAATCTAATAAGTGAAATCTAATCTAACCCTTGTACATTATACATAAGGAAACTAAAGCCCAGGGAGCTTCATTAAGGGCATCATTTGCCTTTAAAATAATCAGAGAGCTTGGATTAGAACTCCAAAGCCATAATCAGGACTTTTTCCACTATGTCATATTATTTAACATAATGCTTGGTCTTTCGCTTCCGGATTCTATCCTGGTTTCTAGGCCCAACCAAATACACCTAAATCTTCCCCACCTCCCAAGTACCTGATTAGTGAGAAGCCTGGTCCATGTCTTATGGTTTCCCCAGGCTTATAATACCCTAACTTCCCATTCTTACATAGTCTGTCTTAGCATTCTGAGCCCTGCACACAAGTCCATTTAGATGCCTTTCTATTTAATATTTTTCTTAGTTACCAAATGTGTTTATAGTGACATATTCCTATATATTTGTGACAGAGTATAGCCTTCATATAGATTTTAATGAACACAGATATACTCTTGCATAAACCAAAAAACCAAACCTGTTGTCATTGAGTTGATTCTGACTCATAGCAACCCTATAGGACAGAGTAGAACTGCTGCATAGGGTTTCCAAGGAG
>NW_004444045.1:3344444-3374078 GCF_000243295.1 Trichechus manatus latirostris
ATTATTAAGTATTTATTAATTTTATTTAGAATATTAATCTTGAGTATCATATACTTGTTCTTTCAACATTGCCCATGCCTCAAGGCATTCAGAGAGCTCCTTGAAATCTCTGGATTGAGGAATGACTATAGTGAAGAAAGCTGGGATTAGTGATTTCATTAGAAAGCAGAGACAAGTGGTCTCAACACCACTCTCCCATGAGGTCTCTCTTCTACAGGCTCACAGATACTCCCCAACAGCGTTCCTGTTACTACAGGGTTCTGACAGTCCCACCTCTGGTTCTGCCTGGGAACTTCTCTCAGTGACGTTCTTGTGTCTGTGGCTGCAATTACAAGTAATTGGGCAGGTACTGTGTGATGGAACCATGCCAGGTGCTTTACTGGTGTGGTCTCATTTGATTTTGGGGAAACTATTGGTTTATTCATGCTAAGCAGAATAGATTTGCCTTCTATTAGGGCAGAATATTAGTGCATGTAAGACTCATAATTATCGCTAGAGGAGACAATAATTTTTCCTCCCCCAGAAATCCATTATCTGTAAGATTTTCATACTAATTTTCCCTGCCTGCTTTCTGAGCTATACCACCTTGTCAGAAAGCCCCAAGAGTCAGCAGCAGTTTCCCCCAGCCTACTGCCATTCTATCCATTCCAAAGGTCCCTGGACACCACTGCTTGACCTCTCCCTTAGAAAGTCCCTGCTGATAACCAACTTCTATCTTTTCACTTTTGGATGACTCTTGGCTTAAAACCCCTTCAAGACCCATGGGACATACGGTATCCCAGCCACTTTTTTTTGCCTCTGGAGTTCTTTGAGAAGGCAGTAGTCCGATATGAACTGCCTGAAACTCAAGAACCCTGAGTTAGAGCTTAATTTTTGTGTAGATTGAGCATTGTGTTAGATGATGTCTCCTGGTTGGGTGAATTTTCTAAACTTTTAACACGTTTGCCTTCAATTCTGTGAGATAAGCCTCCTCACTATGTTTCCCAGTTACTGTGTTCTCATGAGAATGTACTTATAGTGAGAAAAAACTATTGCCGGTCTTCATTCAGTCATAGTGGCCGTTTTCTCCCTGACACTATTCACCATTTCCAGGTGTTTCTGGCTCCCTGCTCTGCTTTGAGTCTTTGCAATCTTTCAGGACAGCTTTTCTAGCTAGTGAACAGTAAGTAATGCCTTTGCAATAAGGAATAATGCATTACAGTCGTTATTTTTACAAGAGGCTTAAACTCCTATAAGTTATTCTTACTCCATATCCAATCGTAAGCCCCAGTCATTGCTTCCATGTGTAGCAGGTGGCATGCACCACGGTGAGCAGGTATGCAGTATTCCAGGCCAACTCTTTCTGCTTCTTACTTGGTAGTACTGCCTTTGTTATAATGAAGACTATATAGTAGTGATAAATTTCCTGAGATTCACATTTCTTTGGCTTTATTTGTTTGGGAAGGAGGCTTGACCCAGGCAATTTTCTCCCATTCTGTATTCTCATGTTTGCTTGGAAGTGTGCTATAGTTATTGTGCTAGTTTTGTAGGACCAACAGCTATTTTTTTCTGGTACATCCCTCTGTTTTAGAAATGGCAAAGAGACTTAGAGGGCCCCATGAACTTCTAGATTTTTTTTTTTTCTCTTCCCAACAATGGGGAAAACTCCGATGAGGACAGTGATGATGATGCATTTGAAGCCGTTTTAGATGATGTTGAACCTGAGTCAAGTTCTGAAGGTGGGGCAACAACACTGACAGGATAGAAGTGGGTAAGGAAGCAATGAATGACGCAGAGGAAAGGGATGGAGTAGGTGATGGTGACAATGAGGAAGGTGGATGGAGCAAGGATGTCTCCTACTTTGAAATATAACTACTTCACTTGGTCAATATGCCCAGGTTTACCCAGACTTGACCAACTCAGGCAGAGAGGTAGATTACTTTCTGACAGTATTTATGGAAGAGATCTTGCAAACTATAAAGGACCAAACAAATCTTTATGCAACCCAGAGTGCTCCATACAGTAGAGAGGGAAGACTATTAGAAGGTCCACCATAAACTGGAGGGATACAACCATAAAGGAAATAAAGGCATACATTGCTGTGCACAAACTCATGGGTATACATGTCTTACCTGAGCTAAGTTTTATTTGTCCAGTGACCCCGGCATGGGTGTTGCATTGATCTAAGACCTAATGACTAAAACTAGATTCAAAAAACTGACTGAAAACATACAGTGCAATGACAATTCAAAAGCCATTGCCAAAGGAGAACCTGGCTACGACCAGCTTCACAAACTGTGCCCAATTGTAGGTGCTCTCAATAGCCACCTAAAAGGAGGTGTATGTGCCATCAGGTGTCATGGCCGTTGATGACAGTATGGTGCCATTCAAAGGCTGTTCATCAGTAAAACAATACATGTCCATGAAGCTCGTCAAACTTGGGTACAAAGTATGATTTTGATTGACTCTGTAACTGGGTTTGTGAGCCATTTTGACATCTATTATAGAAAAAAAGGAATAGGCAATGACTCATCCCTCTCCCTCAGTGGGAGTGTTGTGCTGGGACTATGCCATTCATGGCACCATTCTCACAGGCTCATTGCTTTCGATAATTATTTTACACCCTTTAATCTGATGAAAAGCCCGACTGAAGTAGGACTGTATGCTGTTGGCACCGTGCGAGCACACAGAAACGGGCTACCATACGTGCTGAGGAGGAAAGAAAATTCACAACGTGGAGAATTTTGGCTTCATACGAGAGGATGAGTGTTAGCAGTAAAGTGGCAAGACAATAAACCTGTGACAGTTCTGTCAAAGTTCCACAATCCACAGTGTATCGGTGTTGTCAAAAGAAAGAACAATGATGGTTCCTCCTCTAATTGCCTTTGCCCAAGAGCGGTTGCAGCATACAACTCCATTATAGGAGTGGACCATTTTGAAGGAGCCCTCGTGGTGCCGTGGGTAAAGCAATTGACTGCTAACCAAAAGGTTGGCAGTTAGAAACCACCAGTGGCTCTGTGGGAAAAAGATGTGGCAGTCTGCTTCTATAGAGATTTATAGCCTTGGAAACCCAGTGGGGTTGTTGTGAGTCGAAATCAACTCAATGACAGAGCGTTGGTGGGTCGGGAACGTTTTGACCAGAAGCTCGAAAGGTTTGAGATCGGAAAGCACTCTCTCAAATGGTGGCATTGATTGCCTATTTTCTCAATGACCTTGCGTTGTAAACAGTTTTACAATGTGGAACATTATCCATGGGGGAAAATGTCACCAACTATCCTTCAGGTTCATTCACAGTAGGCAGCTTTCTGGGTGCCAGAAAAGGAAGAGAAGAGGAAGATCCTCACTTCTGGCGATGCACAAGCCAGGAGTTAAGAGAGGTGCCAGATGAGCTATGGCTCCAAAAGAGTGGAAAGTGTTTTCCTGTCGATGAATCTCGAAGGCGGTGTAGAGAATGCAGCACTGATAACAAGGAGACTATAACAAAATTTATGTGCTGGCATTGCCAGGTGCCTTTATGTATTCTACCATGTTTAGAAAACTTTTATACAAAATAACAAAAAGGCTAAGAAGAAAGAGAGAGAATAAAATGTATGTGCTGGCATTGCCAGGTGCCTTCATGTTTTGCAAATTTTCAAGAAATAAAAATATTTAAAAAAAAACAATTTTATCGTTGACTCATATCAGCAGGGTTTACATCACTATGAGTCTGAACGGACTTGACGGCACACAACAACAAAGGGGCCACTGAGACACATGTGATCCCAGATAATAGGCATCAAAATTCATAACTCATAACAAAAATTCTTTACTGGTCCTTTAATCAGCATGCCTTCATTAGTGAAAACACATAGTATCAACAAAAAATTCAAAGGAGAAAATAATTGTGTCTTGAAAGGGTTAAGAATTAATGCACTTCTCACAAAAGTGTGAAAGAGGGGGAAAAAAGCTGAGACTTAGGTGTTAAATAATTCTAGATTCAGATTGTGGCTCTATCCCTCATAGGTGACTTGGTTTTAGGCAAATTAAGTTATTCGACAATAATTATTATTTATATCCTAGAATATTTACTGAGCTTGATTGGTTAGATGTTGGGTTTAAAAGGTGCTTTAAATGAGTTGTCTCAATTAATTAAGCACTCTGATTTTTAATTTCCTATTCTGAAACACTGAGGCTAAATATGCCTATCTCATCGGGAAGTAGTAAATGTTAAACAGGGAACATCAGAATTTGGCAGGGTGGATAAAGTTAGTGTCTGAGTGTATGGATATGGAAAAGAGACAAGGTTTATAAATGAAATGGAAATCTATTATAAAAGAGTGTGTGGCAGAAATTGTGAAAACAAGGAAAAGAAAGTCTGTTGGAGATATCTACCTCTAACTCTCTGTGTCATCAAGTACAAATGAAGGAAAAGAAAGACCTCTCCTTTAGACATGAACAAGAGAAACAAGTTGTATATAGAATTCTAGGGTTGAACTAAAATAGAGCCAAAGGTCACGTATGAAAGAGAAAGTTCATGCTTTAGGGGCCCTCTCTGGTGATACTATCTGCTTTTGCAAGCCATCAATAAACTTATTTATTTTTCTTCTTCAAGTGCTCATGTGCATTAAGAATACAATTGATCACATTCAGTTGTAGAAGAGTTTTATTCCAGGATGAAACAGAAGGTTTCTTTCTGACTTGTATTGAATTGAGGGAACCATGATAACCGTAGAGAAGGATGCACATAACATTTTGTGGGTGGGCACCATGCAATTTCTTTTCCTTTAGACTCTACAGAGTTTCTAAGGTATTTTCCATGTTCAATTTGATTCAGGAAACTGTGTGTTCTGTAGGACTGACTCTTTTTGGCAACGTATGAGAATTACCAGTGATTATGGCATTTGCTGTTTGAGATAGTAATTCCCTCATTTCCTTTAGTCTTTATATATGACCTGCTGTAAATATTGACAGCTATGTTGCTGGAAAGAATAACACAGAGACGGCTTTTCTTAAGCTCTAAACTGAATTTCGTGGTTAATTGATTGGCCAGCTGCCCTGCTGTCTCTTGACCTCTATAAGAGCCAGCAAGATTGATGGATCCAACAGCCTTTCATGGTGCACTGAAGCATTCAGATCTATCTTTTGTTATTTGGGAAACACTAAGTTCTTATGTAGCACATTATTTAGATGGACTCAGGGGCTGATGAGTTGGGAGGCAGGCAAATGCTCAACTGGAAGACAATGTCTATAGATCAAAGGAGCCGAAGAGACAGAGAGTTCATAAAATGTGAATACAATCCAGGAGAGGATTGATGATTATGGAAGCAGAAAGCCAATCAAGTTAAATATTCATTCTAGCAACAAGTCTGATCGTCTCACTGGGACCCATCCCTCCGTGAAGCTTCCTCAGCTTTTCAAGGTCTACACAAGGGAAGAACAAAGCCGCCAAGGATGCGCTCATTCTGGAAAGGCGGCTGCAAGATGCCATGAATGAGAGGTCAGCCACTACCATTGAGAGTTCATCTCATTCGACCCCATAAAGAATAAGGCCCACACACTGGTTCTTCAGGAGTGGCTTAGCATCATTAACACCAATGAACCCTAGGGAATATGACAATGTAGAATTTTGGGGTCATTTCCTCAGAAACTATTTTCTCCTCAAAAATAAAACAGGGCTGAAACTGATATCTTAAATGCTCTGTTTAGATTTTCATATATTAACGTTCTGAATCAAGTGATACACCACTGCTGTGCAGCCGATTCCAACTCATAGCGACCGTGTAATACGCAGTAGAATAGCCCCACAGGGTTTCTAAGGCCGTAATCTTTATAGAAGCAGACTGCCACATCTTTCTCCCGCGATACAGCGTGTGGGTTCGAACTGTCAACCTTTCAGTTAGCTGCTGAGCACTTTAACCGCTGCACCACCAGGGCTCCTTAAGCAGGTGATACCAAAACCAAAAACCAAACCCACTGCCATCCAGTCAATTCCGACTCACAGCGACCCTATAGGACAGAGTAGAACCGCCCCGTATGGTTTCCAAGGCTGTAATCTTCATGGAAGCAGATTGCCACATCTTTCTCCCGTGGTACAGCTTGTGGGTTTGAACTGCTGACCTTTCAGTTAGCAGCTGAACACTTTAACCACTGCACCACCAGGGTTCCTAATCGGGTGATAGGCAGATATGTTAACAAGTATGAGATTGGGATACAGGGCCTTCTTCAAGAGCATAAACATGATGTAGTAACAAATCACTAAATACATAAAAATGTTGTTGGCCAGTTGTTACCAGCAGGTCTCTCATTGCCATTTCAAAAATCTCCATGTTTAATGGCTTTTGGGGATGGGTGGACTGGGGACAGGAGTGGAAGCACGAAGGGTAAGGAAAGAGAGACTAAATTCAAGAAGTAGGAAAGTAATAAATGGTAAGAACTATTAATTTAGTGTCACCTCACAAAAATAATTAGATTTTTGTTCTTTGGTCTCTCACAATATGTAGTTTAACTCCACTTAATCATTTTGTGAATAAAATGCCTCAATTTGCTTATTGGTTCTCGTCTTGGAAAACAGTCTAATGAGATAACTTAGCTCTACTGGGTTTCTTTTTTGCTGAACTTGCTAGGTTAGCTTCACCAATAATACAGCTGTGTGCAGTAGGGAGCATTGGAGATTTGGAAAATCCCAACGTACAACAAATCCGCACATAACTCTCATCCCCTGGAACAATTGCAAAGTAGAAATTGCCTGATCTTTTCAAGTGAGTGTTGCCACTTTGACCCGGGCAAGTGAGAAATAAAACAACAATACCAACCAGCAATTTCAAGCATCCTTCTGCTGCATAATAACTCAGCAGTAGGCTTTGCTAATGGTGTTTATGAGCTGCCAGGTTGGGATTGGCCCTTAGGCAAGGAAGCATTTGCCCAGTGGGCTCTTCCACGTGGGGGGCCCTTTTGCAGCCTGGGAGCCCTTTTAGGTGATTCTCAGCAGGAGTGGCCACTCACAGGCCAAGAACTTTTGCAACAAACTAACTGTGTTCAATTAATGCTTTCAGGTCCACGCTGCATTCAAAATGGTTTAGGACACCAATATAATACCATAAAAATTACTATCTAGGGCATGCCTTTGCTAAGAAGTCATGTCTACTGGTTTGGGGGTACTATTTATTTGCGGCCATTAATGCAAAGCAAACTAACCAGAAACAAATACTTCCCAAAGTGTAATAGAGATCATTCTACCCTAAGACCAAAGAGCCCTATGAAGTGCAGTGAATCTCAGTGCAATACCTATCAACCAGAAACTGTGAGATGAGGACAAAAGTAGAATATACACAAAAGAGGGCAGGAGTAGAGACCACACAGTGGTGGCTGAGGAAAGGTGCACTGTCAGAGTTGTCCTTTGGCATCAGAATGATCCAAGATGTTCACGAGTTCAAGTCAAAGAAGGAAATCGTAATCCCCAATAGACCTTAGGTTTCATTTGACGCCCACAAGCTGAAACTACCTCTTTGGGGTGTGTATTTACCTCAGCAGAGAATAGAATTGAACTTGGAAATTGTCTCCAGTGCTGCCTGTTCTGACCTGTTAGCTCAGCTCCTTGAAAACTGTTGAATTGAGCTGCGCAGAGGAGAGTTCTCGGGATGGCATCTGTTTACTGAGAAGGGGCTGTGTCCACCTGCTCTAGGGGACTGAACTAAATTGTAAATCTACACTTTAATTTATCTAAAGCATGATTTCAAGGTGGGGGACGGGGTGGGGGAGTAGGAGACAGATCCTAGCAGAGTGCCAAGGAATTTCATTCAGGTTCCCAGTCTCTGTAGTTCTGATGGGACAACTAAATTCATTAAACTGAACAAACAGAACCCAATTTATCTGCCATATTTCAGAGGAAAGGAGAGAGTTGAACAAGTAGTAGTGACTCGAAGGTATTGAAGATTGTTGCCCTTACAGTTTTTTTTACTAATAATTTTTTTTCTTTGTAAAAGAAAATTCAACTTTATGCATTTTCTTTAAGGACTCATAAGAGTGTGTTCATTATATGTTCAGTGTTCTGGTAGGCTTAGAGAGGAGATGCAAAAGAAGGAGAAGGGAATTTAAGTAGATCTTTATTTTACCATTGAAAAATACACATTAAGTACCCAAATATGGAGGATGGAGTTCCTGGGTGGTACACAGAGTTAACATGCTCAGCTATTAACTGAAAGATTAGACATTTGAGTCCACCCAGAGGTGTCTCAAAAGAAAGGCTTGGAGATCTTCTCTTGAAAAATCAGCCATTGAAAACCATATGGAGCACACCTCTACTCTGACGTACATGGGAGGGCCATGAGCTGGAGTAGACTCGATGGCAACTGCTTTTCATATGGAAGGTACAGAGAAGCGGAACACATAGTTCCAGCCTTTGAGGTGACAAAGTGAGATGGCAAAAGCAATTAATAAGAGCGCAAGGCAACCTAGCTGCAGCTGCCCTCAGGCAGCACGTGTCAAATGAGTGATTGAGAAAACAAGTGTGAAGTCTGAAGAGTGAGCTGTTGTTGTGGTCTGTATATCACGTGCTTGGAGCCCTGGCTACAAGTGAGGCAGTATTGCACAGTGGTTCTATTTATGGACCCTGGAGGCAGGCTAAAAACACCCAGAAAACAAAACTCATTGCCATTGAGTTGATTTCAACTCTTATTGACCCTATAGGACAGAGTAGAACTGCCCCATAGGGTTTCCAAGGAGTGGCTGGTGGATTCAAACTGCCAATCCTTTGGTTAGCAGCCGAGCTCTTTAACCACCTCACCACCAGGGCCCCACTGCACTACCCAGCCTCTGGAGGCAGGCTACATGAGTTCAAATACTAGCTTTACTTTAGTAGCTGGCTCTGGATCTTGAGCAAGTTACTTAACGTCTCTGTTGTAATTTCTCCATCTGAAGTATAGGGATGATAATAGTCTACAATAGCTGCTATGAGGATTTAAAAAGTTAATAGACATAAAGTGCTTAGAACAGTGTCTGACAGACTTTCTGAAGGAATTGGGTTTCAAGATTACCTTGAAGAGTGGGTTGGATTTTCTAGGGAGAGGGAAGGCATCACCCTTATCAAGGGAGAGGTGTCAGTGCAGGTAGAGAGGCAGGGATGGGGAAATGCCTGGCTTGTTTGGGGGCTAGTGAGAAGAACTTTGACTGGGGCTGAAACTTGTCAGAGTGAGATACGCTGAGGTCATACTATTAAGAGCCCTGAATATGAAGATGAAGGAGCCCTGGTGGCTCAGTGGTTAAGTGCTCCACTGCTAACCAGAAGATCAATGGTTCTAACCCACCAGCTGCTCTATGGGAGAACGATGTAGCAGTCTGCTTCCATAAAGATTTATGGCCTTGGAAACTCCATGGTTCAGTTCTACACTGTCCTATAGGGTCACTATGAGTCAAAATCGACTCAACATCAATGGATTTTGGTTTTGAATACGAAGATAAGGAGCTTGCTTTTGATTATATGAGAGTTTTCCATCTCTCTTCCCTTTAAGACAAACAAATGAGAATGCTGTATGAGTAACAGAAGATGACTGTGTGTAACTGTGAACAGAATAAGCACCTGTAATCAAATTAAATTCACAACAAAAGTAATTTACCACATGAATGATATTCATAATCTGTGGTGTGCTGATAACCAGATCTCTGGGGGAAAAAAAAATCCTGATACGTATAAATACTCGCACCAAGGCCTATGCAAGCTGTCAACATGGTGTCACTGAACAGGGAGTTGAGAGGAGACGTGCATAATCAGCCCTTGCTGGCGGACGCAAGTGGGCTTCAGCTCACCATTGCGTTACACTTTGTCTCCACAAGCACCTAATGAGCTCCTTCCTGAAAGCAGGAGCTAAGCCATATACCCCCATACTAGGTACCTGGTAGTTGTGTGTGTGTGTGTAGATATATCATGTACTCACACAGTGGCGTAGTGGTTAAGAGCTCAGCTGCTAACCAAAAGGTCAGCAGTTTGAATCCACCAGCTGCTCCTTGGAAACCCTATGGGGCAGTTCTACTCTGTCCTGTAGGGTTGCTATGAGTCAGAATCGACGCCATGGCAAGAGGTTTGGTTTTTTGGGTACACTCACATACGTGCTGTTGTTGTTTGTGTGCTGTCGAGTTGATTCTGACTCTATTTACAAGTATTAGAGAACAAATAAAGACCAAAAAAAAAAAAAAAACCCAAAATTTGAGTTGGCTTTATAAAGGAAATGCTAATTACAATCATTTTTCAGGTTTATTTATATATACCTACACATATACATGTAAACCAAAACAACAAAACAAAGCAAACCCATTGCCATCCAGTTGATTCCAACTCATGGCAACCCTATAGGAAAGAACAGAACTACCCCACAGGGTTTCCAAGGCTGTCAATCTTTACGGAAGCAGACTGCCACATCTTTCTCCCATGGGTTTGAACCACTTACCTTTTGGTTAGCAGCCCAGTGCTTAGCCACCGTGCCATCAGGGCTCCTTACACATATGTGTGTAGGTATATATAAATGGATCTGCAAAATGATTGTCATTAGCATTGCCTTTATAGAGCTAACTCAGATTTTGAGTTTGTTTTCTTCCTCTGTATTTGTTCTCTAGTTTTTGTGAATAGTACCAATGTTAGAGTTTTCCCTGTTTATTCTCTTCACGCCATTGACATGTGCTAAAAATAAGAAACTCCTATGTCCTGCTCCACAGATCTGGGCTGTGACCCCTGTGCCCCAAGGGCCCTGCTTCCCAGAATGTGCCTCACCTCCCTCCATGCTCTGTTGTAATTAGGAAAGGGCAGCCTGGAGTGTTGTGAGTTACTCTGTCAGATAAACCCAGTTCTTCTCCATACACGAGGAGAGTGTCAGGCTCCTGTCCAAAGGAAATGCATGGAGTAGGGAGAGGGAACCATCAAAGTGGCCTCAAGGTCCCAGGCCACTTCGGAGCGTTGAGTCAGGAGGACGGGAGCTGTGGAGGAAGAGGGAGGGAACAGCTTGGCAGAGTAACCTGCAGAAAGATGGGCTGAACTAAAGCCCTAGAGATACTCGCCTTCTTCAGCCAGGAGTCTCTAAACCAGGGTAGTGTTAGGGAACAACCTAGGCTTTAGAACTCATTTACACCAAAGTGCAAAAATGACTAATTTGACGTCAGTCTTTGATCTGTAAGGAAAAGGTGTTGGGCAGTGTGAGACTGAGGCCCCGGGGGCTTTCCCACAGTCCCTGCCTCACACGTGGTACATACTCACTGCTTGTTTGGATGCCATTGAGTCAGCATGATCCACATACAGTGTCCCAAGGAGAATATCTGTTTTCAGTGCAATATGCAGAAGAAGTGGAAGAGACTGGAACAGAGAAACTATGTTAGGCTGCTCTGGCACCCAGATACGAAATATTCAATGTCCTCATGTTGGTGGTGTCAGTAGTAAGGAAAAGAGATGGACAAACGCAAAACACACTTTGAATTAACATGATTTTGGGACCGATTGGGGTTAAGAAAACATGACAGCAGGGAGTCAGCTTTGTCAGAGATTTCAAGAACAGGTAACTGATTAAATTTGAAGACATTAATAACAATAAGGAAGCTAAGCTAGGTTTGGTGAGAACATGATGGATTCAGCTTTAAGTATGTTGAGTTCAAGGTGACTGGAAAGTCCAAGTGATGCTGTCCAGTAGATAGTGTGAGATACAGATCTATTTGGATTCACTTGTGCAGCCTCTCTATGCCTTATATTGTCTTGTCCTTACAGTGCTAGAGACTTATATAGAAACTGCCTTTTGTGTTTTTCTGGTGAGTCAATAAACACATTCTCAGCATTGAAGGAGGCTTTTTATTTGCTTGTTTTATTTTTGTTTCTGCTTATGGAAGTTAAAATATTTACTTGTGTACAATTAATATCATGAGGTTTTGGGTTTCAATGAAAAATTATAAACTTAAAGGATAATAATGACTAAAATTGATATAAAATGTATATTTAGGCTGTAAATAATAAGCATAGCCTGAAAATAGCTTCATTTTCTCTTTTACTTAAATTTTAATCACAAAGAAATACATGCATGAACAATTAAAATATACCACGTAACCCCACCTCCAGAGAGTTGTGCTGGTGGTGGGGTATCTCAAAGGGTTCCAGCCTCTATCCATCTCTTCAACCTCATCTCCCGCCACAACATTTAAATTGCAGCAATACCAAACTTCTTGATGGCCCTCAAACACAGCAGGCTGTTTTATATTTCTGGGTTCCTCTACCTGCTGCTCCCTCTGCAACGCTCATATGTCTTCTCCAGCCCTCTCTACCTTCCTCACCCCTCCACATCCTCTCTTACATTGATGAACTTCTACTCATTCTTCAAGACCCAGTGCAAACCTGACTTCCCTTTGGAACTGACTTGCCCAGTTTCCTGAACTCATAGTTAACCCCTTCTTGTTTTGATTCCTCACTGACATCTCCCTGAGTCCTGCGTATTTTCATAGTATTACATTGGATCCTAATCTCTTAATTGTTTACAGGTCTGCCTGCCCCAACGCCATGAGCTCTTCAAAGGCAGAATCTGTGTCTGCTTTATTTTGTATCCCCAGTGGTAGACACAAAGCAGACAGTCAGGTAATGTCTGTTGAGTGAATGAGAGGAGGAGGGAAGGAAGGAAGGAAGATTAAATGAACTAGTTTGTTTTCCTGCTTTGTTGAAGAAATCCACCGAAACAAAATAAGTAAACAGTTGTTAGTATACTGCATTCTACACCCCTGAGAGAAGTTGCTCCTGCTGTGGCAGTTCTGTTTAATTTTCCTTTAAAATTTTAATATCTTTTTTAAAATTTCATATTAACCTTTATTTAGGGAATTATACTTTATGTCACAACTTATATTTTTCCCTCTCAACTCCAATAAATTATTCTTGAATTAAAGAGCTTTGGAAATCATGTTTTTCCTACAATTTGCGCTTATTTCTCCAAATTTCTTAGTATATGCTCCTTTTATATTTTGTTATAAATTAACACTAAAGAACAGAGGGAGTTCTTCAGATGGTTAACAAATTCCAGGCACCTCATGTAGAGCTGCATAACTGTCCCTTATAGCACAAGGGGAAAGACCGTCTCTGTGAGAATCCTTATGTAAGCACATAGCACCTCTAGGTATTCCACTCAGGCTGTTAGAAGACAGCAATGTTCCCCTGGAGAAGAACAGGAGTATGGGAAATGGTCAAATTATGACTTTACTTTGTATTATGATCAAAAACAAAACAAAACGAAAAAAAACCCATTGCCCTCCGGTCGATTCTGCCTCATAGCAACCCTGTAGGACAGAGCAGAACTGCCCCATAGGGTTTCCAAGGAGCAGCTGGTGGATTCAAACTGCCGACATTTTGGTTAGCAGGCATAGCACTTAACCACTGCGCCACCAGGGCTCCTGTGTTATAATGCACTGTATTATTAGCATTGATATTAAAATATGATGGGAAAGAGTCTAATTTTTCTATTACTCAGTGTTACAGATTGAATTGTATTGCCCAAAAGGATATGTTGACATTGTAACCCTTAGTACCTGTGAGCATGACCTTGTTTGGAAATAGTTTCTGAAGGTGTTAGCAGTTAAGTTAACGTGAGGGTAGATCCTAATCCAATATGAGTGGTATCCTTATAAAAAAGAAGAGACACAGAGACACATATACAGAGAAGACAACTACATGAAGATGGAGGCAAAGAGTGAAGTGATGCATCTACAAGCCTAGCATCGCTGGCTGTCACCAGAAGCTAGGGAAGAGGTATAGAACAGACTTTCAGAGCCCTCAGAAGGAAACAGCGGGGCCAACACCCTGACTTCTAGTCTCCAGGTCTGTAAGACAATGCATTTCTATTCTTCTAAACCACTCAGTTTTGGGTATTTTGTCACAGCAGCTTTAGGAGACTAATACACTCCAAAATCATTCTTTTTTACTCTTTGCCATATTTACCCTTGGGTCTCAAAAAGTATAAAAACACGTTGTTTTTCTTTTTAATTCACTATACTTCCACAAGACGCTACAGAATTGACACAACTTAGTGCCAATTCCAGACTCTTTCCTACCTCTAGTAGATCTACACTAGCAGGTGCCTGATACACATTAATGAAGTAAATATGAAAAATCTGGAGTGAACAAAAAAGTCATATTCTTTATTAAAAACATATAGAGAGAATTTTTGTCAAATGAACATAATTGGCAAAGAAAAATCTCATATTTAAATCTTTGAGTTTCCATTGTTGCCAACAATAACATGTAAAACAGTATTCATAGCTCTCCTGCCAGTTATTCAAGGAGCTCTGATGACACAGTGGTTAAGCTCTTGGCTGCCAACTGAAAGGTCAGTGGTTCGAACCTACCAGCTGCTCAAAGGGAGAAAGATGTGACAGTCTGCTTCTGTAAAGATTACAGCCTTAGAAACCCAATGGGGCAATTCTACTCTGGTCTATAGGGTTGCTATCAGTTGAAAGTGACTTAATGGCAATGGGTTTGGCTTTTTGCCAGCTATTGGATTTTTTTTCAAACTTGAAAGAAAAGGTCAAAAACAATTTTGACTGAAAGCTGTGATACTGCCTCAAATCTGGCACTCAGTGTATGCACTAGGTTCAGGAATGAAGGCGTAACTTTAACTGTGCCTGTAGCTCAATTTCCACGCCTCAAGGATTATAAAGACGGTGTCAAACAAGGAACAAGGAATGAAACTTTTATTCATTTGACTTCTTATGTTTTGCTGAGACAGAAGTTGATCTGAGAAAATATGTTTTTGGAGACTGGCATTGTTTTGCACTTGCTTATAAGGCAGGGCTTGATGACTCCTTCTGGTCCCTTCCGGTCTCCTAATTTTCCTTTCAATGTAAGCATTTGGTTCCAGAAGTGTTGGAGAGTGTCCTTGTGCTCCACCCTTCCAGAGATAAGCGCCAAATGAGATTTTAGAAATCCAAGAACAAATGCAATGTGCAACATTTTATCCTTGGATTCTTGGAGACCAAACGCCTATATTCCTGTCCCCTGGCGTACAGACCGTCTTGTATAGCATTTGGTGCCACTGAACCCTGAAAATCCAGCTATGCAGCATCTGTTGGGGAACACGGTCTGGTTTCTGTGGATCAGAAGCATTTCTCTAAACTGTAGCGTCTCAAGGATTTTTTAAAGAGAAGGGGTTCTATCCAGGAAATTCGTTACCGGTCCCTTTCAACCAGAGTCAGAACTAAGAATACTCAACAGATGGTTGTGGAGTGAGGTAAATTGCATGCAGCCTTCAGTCATTAGTGACAGATCTATTTTAAAGGCATGAGGTTGTGTAACAGGGTACAAAGGCAGCTCATGATTCTAATTGTTGGGCTCCATTAGAAGGGGTTTTTCTGGAGACCATGGATTCTCACAGCACCACAAGCAGTCTACCCTCAAATGAAAAGCATCCTGCTGGCTAATTAACTTGCAGCACTTTCTTCTCTATTGTGTCCTGACTTTTTTGTTTTAATCCCAGACTCCATTGTTTCTATTAGGACTGATGGCGCCTTCAATGATTTCACCCAAATATTTTATGACAAAAACAGTTTCCCTCGACCCCTTACGCTGATTTTATTGCTCTCATCTTGCTTTTAATTTTTATAATCTGCAATAAAAAGGAGATTTTTTAAAATTCAAGCTGATCTTGTCTTATTTTTCAGTCTCCTGGAAGTCCGATTCTTGCAAGATACATTTTATCCTGTTCTTTAAAGTCCGAAGTAAGAACATATAGTGTGATTAATTTGGTTTTCACCTATTTCAACACCCCATATGAACATTAGTGAATGATAAAGAGAATTCAATTCTATAACAAAATATACACCAGTGTCTATTGCCTAGAAGTTCTGTTTAAGCAAATACATTGCCAAAGCAAAATGAGAGGAATTTATGGAAGACTGGGAATGTTAAAGTAATCTTTCTCTTGGAATTGTAGTCGTAACATCTGAAATGAAATGTGGGAGCAAAAGAGGCCATTGAAAAGATACCATTATACCACTGACCATTTGGGAAACCCCCAAGGAAATGGCTTAAAGTACCATACATTGCTTGGTGATGCTCTCTTAAGTGTATGATCTACGGAATAAGGAGGAAGAAATGGAATGACAGTGGGTGGAAGGGAGGAGCCTCAGGTGGCAAAGAAATCTGTAGCATGTGAGTGAGAATGACATGTCAAAGTTTAAAGAGGCATGCACCCCACCCAGAGCTGGAATCACGGTAGACAGTTTTTCTGAGGAGCTTCTAGGCTTCTTCCTGGTGAAGAACTATAAGCGTGAGAGACTCGGGCTGCACATAGTCAAAGATATTAAGTAATGGAAGGTAAATATTTAAATTAAAACTTATACTCATTGTCCAAATGTCTGTACAAGGCTTTCATTTAACAATAGCTGGCACATATTATGTTGGTGGAAAATGCAGGCAAGTGTTGGCTCATTCAAAATGTTGTCATCACCACCACTTTAATATTTAAGAGATTAAAGTTTTGAGACTCTTCCAAAAAATTGTATTTGGAGCTCAGTTGAAAGACTTCTCTGCCTCCCTTTGTTATTCTTTGTCAGTTTGTGACTTGGAATGTTCTAAATACAATTAAACTGCCTATGGGGTTGGTAGTTCGCAGAGTGCTGTCCCTCGACCAGTACCCTCAGCATCAGCCCAGAACTTAGAAATGCAATTTATTGGGCCCCACCCAATGGGCCCCACCCAATGGGCCCCGCCCCGGGTCTACTGAATCAGAAGCTCCAGGATGGGACCACAACTGGTCAGAATCAGTTTGGTTTCTTAAGGGTTTTCCTGAACTTTTGCCTCTTCTACTTTGGGATTTAGAGGGACTGTTTTCCTTTCAATTATCTGGAGTGAGGTGGGGAATCGATCTCTCTCTCTCTCTCTCTTTTATTTTTTTAGCACAGTTTGCTCCCTGAAAAGGTGGGAAACTGAGCTAGATTTTGTATTGTAAGTGTCAAGTCAAATGTGCTATGTAACCAAGAAGTATCAGTATCTACTTGTTGTCAAGTTGATTCAGACTCATAGTAACTGTATAAGACAGAGCAGAACTGCCCCATAGGGTTTCCAAGGAACGGCTGGTGAATTCAAGCTGCTAGCTTTTGGTTGGCAGATGTAGCTCATCCTAGCTCTCAACCACTGCACCACCGGGGCTCTTTTTAGACCCTTAAAAAAAAAACAACAAAACTCATTGCCATTGAGTCGATTCCAACTCATAGCAATCCTATAGGACAGAGTAGAACTGCCTCATTGGGTTTCCAAGGAGCAGCTGGTGGATTCCAGCTGCTGACCTTTTGGTTAGCAGCCAAGTTCTTAACCATTATCAGTATATACCAAACCAAAAACCCATTGCCGTCGAGTCGTTTCCAACTCATAGCAACCCTATAGCACAGAGAGTAGAACTGTCTCATTGGGTTTCCAAGGAGCAGCTGATGGATTCGAGATGCCAACCCTTTGGTTAGCAGCCGAGCTCCTTATCAGTATCTAAGATTGTTTATGCCGAACAAATATACATTTTTGTGTGTAATCCCCATAATTCTTTCAGTGAGCAGAGATATTTATCCAGCTCAGACATAAAAACTCGAGTCAGGACAATGTAACAGCAATTTTCACCCCAAACAGCCATGGGGACCAGACTATTCTATTATGCATCAGCGCCTAGCAAACTGCTGAGCAGATACTAGAAGCATCCAACAAATCCTTGTGGAATCGAATTATATGGAAGTCAATTATTCAGTCACAGCATTGGATTAGGAGGTTGAGACTCTGACAGATTTACTTTCACTTGACCTGTGTGACATTGGGTTTTGCAACCTTGTTTTCAGTTTTTTTTGTCCACTGAAATTCCTAGAATTTTGGTTTTACTTTTCTTCTTACACATACAAAATCTCTGCCAATACACTCCAGATCTGGGTTACAGTACTTAACTTTGCCTGTGAAACATGCCAAAGAGTTGATTGATATTATACTATCGACAAACATCCTTAAGAAACTTAGGACAAACCTTCTATTTTGTACAAAAATAAACTCTAAACATATGAGGCCTTCTGAGGTGAAAAGAAAGTGCGTGAACCCAATAAATGTTTTAAACGAATCTTGTTTCCTCTGTCCCCGTGTTCTGACTAACGTCTGTGTTCATCTCTGTATTTTCATTAACTTGAAACCTTTAGTAAACTTTATACCCTCTCAGCCTAGTTTCTTAGAATTGCCTGTTCCGGTCCAAGCAGTTCTTCCCATTAAACAGTTTTTTTTTTTTTTTTTTTTTCATTAAACATATATATATATATATATATATTTAGTGCCTATATACAGAGATGGTGAGGAAAGGTTTAAATTCGTTGTACTCATAGCCAACAATATTAACGAAGTGTTTCAAGTGTTTCTGAAAGTATTATGATGGCATAGCCAAAAATATAAATAAAATAATAAGGTGGAGACGGATTTCTAATTAAAATAGAGCTTTTCCATCCAAGGCAGAGCTTTAGTCCTGTGCCTTACTACAAGTGGCAACTTTACCATTCTTACCCAAAGGGAGGTAATTAAGAGTCTTTCTGTAGGTTAAATTCGGTATCTACAGAGGTGGGGAAGCTTCAGGCTTTTATTGTATTGTAAGCCACAGACCTCTTTCTTGTTAATCAGCGCTCTAAAAATCTCTTCAGAAAGCAGTCTAGTGATTCTCAACCTATTAAAAGCGCTGAACTAAGACCCTCAGTGAAAGGTTCTGAGGCCTACGAAGAAGTCAAAACAGAACGTGGATTAGCCCTGCTTTCCAGAGACAGACCACTCACTGGGTGATGCTCCTTCCTGACTCCAATTTTCTAGCTCAGAGAATAACAAACTGCCCGCCCAAAGCAGCTATCTTGTATACTTGTAGCTGAATTATTTCTTCTTCTTTTTTAATTTAAATAGCGGAAGTGAGTTTGTTATTTTAGAATGGAGGATTACATCTTCTTAGACATCCGGTAGAAAAACCAAGTGCTGGACAAGGGTGATGCATTTCATTCAAATTGGCACAATGAAATAGTTGTAAATGCTTCATCTGCAATTGCAGTCTGGAGTCTTCCATGTGGTAATTGTCATCCCTCGGCTGATTTGGTACATTAGATTGTCAATAAAAATCAAACTAAATCCATTTCGAGCATCTTTATTCCATCAAAAAATGTTTAATAAACGCAAATAGGCAAAACAGAATTTTTCTGTTAACCTGACCTGATGTTGCAAGGATGAGCTGACTTGGGAGGTAATGGTTCCCCACTGTTGGAGGATTTCGCGTTTAGGATGGATAATTCCAGATGCTGTTGGAATAGATGATACTTAAGGTCCCTTCTAATCCTAAAATTCTATGATTGTAAAATCCATCATTTTATTAAAAGAAGAATTTTAAAGGTGTTTATGTGGAAACGATAGTATAATGAAAGGAGGATTGTAGAGAGGATTTTTTTAGTTGTTAAAAAGTAATCACCTCACTTCGTAAGAGTTTTTTTTCTTTAATTGCTTCTTTGTGGCAAATGCTGTGTTGTAATCAAGTAGTTTGTACAATAATAAAACACTTCTCCATTAAATTGCACTGTGAAGAATTCAAAGATGAACAGAAGTAGTTCCTGCCCTTAAGAAGCTTATAAGCTTCCCTTGTAAAATTGACTTCTTTTTCTGATGACGAAAGTAATAGATGTTTATTGTACATTTAAAAACTACCAAGGAATATAAGTAACTCAAAACTGTACCACCAGAGAAGATAACTCTTAATATTTTATGTATTACTTGCATCTATATTCACATTCATACTAATTATTCATATTATGTGTCCTATTTTAAATTGCTTTGAAAACTTTATAATTGTACCTTTTTTTAATACAGATGAATCATGTCTCAAAATAGACCCAAATTGATCCATTTGCTAATATTTTTTTTATCCTACCCTGTTAATTGGACAAGGAGGACCACATTTATAATGGGATGGGTGGGGGAATCAAAGAGTTATTTCCGTGATCAATTATGTACTAATCAGCCATGAGAAAAAAAAAGAAACAAAACAAATCACCAAACTGACAAAAAGAATTTCATTTAGTGGCCATACATAAAAGCCAAATGGAGACGTGGAGACAAACAGTGAAAAGTAATGGAAAAATACTACTTTTAAGGAAAACAGGAGTTTAGAAAAACCAGGATCCAGATTTCTCCAGATTGATTTTTTACTCTGAGCAATTATTGAATAATTCTTTAGCTATGCTTTGTGCCTCAGGAATAAGTTACTCACACTCCCTGTTTCCAGACCTTCGAATATAATGTGTGTTACAAAGTATATGGAAGTACCCAGGTGGTACAAATGGTTAATACCCTTGGCTGCTAACCGAAAGTTTGGAGGTTCAAGTCCACCTACTTGGGAGAAAGGCCTGGTGATCTACTTCTGAATA
This sequence comes from Trichechus manatus latirostris, assembly GCF_000243295.1. Taxonomy (NCBI): domain Eukaryota; kingdom Metazoa; phylum Chordata; class Mammalia; order Sirenia; family Trichechidae; genus Trichechus; species Trichechus manatus. The sequence continues at coordinate 3,364,812 of NW_004444045.1, forward strand.
ATCAGCCATTAAAAACCCTATGGAGCATAGTTCTACTCTGACACACACGGGGACATCGTGAGTTGGAATCAACCAGTTGCGGATGGCAACTGGTTACAAAGTATATAAAAGTTCTGTTCTGCATGTCATTACTAGCTATAGAATGGCTTGTAGCCATAAGTATTCCTTAGAAGTTGGTGAACAAACTAAAGTATAAGAAACAGTACAGAAAAATACAAAATTTCCCATTCCTTTTGTGGTTTGTGATTTGTTTCCTTTTGATTTTATGATGGAACATTGAAACAGAGCCAGTGGATAATACAGATAATTGTGGCTGACAATGATGAAGGTTCTGCATTTTCGCACTAGCGTAGGAACAGGGACTATCCCAGCCCGGTCAATCCCATTCTCAGATTACCTTCCTTGACTTGTCAAGCAAGACCTTGGTGAATTGCATCAGGCCAGTTATTTCCGAACAGAATCACTACTCTGGGGTGGTCTGACTAAATTTAATACATTTATAACAATTTGAAAGATTCCTCCAGGAGTTTTATAATGACGTGTAATATTAAAACGGACAAACAGAACTAGGAAATATAGAACTGAAGTCTTCCACTCAAATTGTTAAGCTTTTTCACAAAAGCCCTCAAGATTTTAGCAAGAAATCCCCAGACACAATGTCAAATTTCTCAGCAGGTCTCTATTGTTTTAGCTTCTCCCCTATATGGTAGTTAATGAAGTACTAGAAGGGTCACTGCTCTGTTGTTCTGCCTGAGCTGAGGTTTATCTGATAAGCCCACCATAGGAAGCCTTTGAACATTTTAGAAATTGTTCAGGGGCTTTTCATCTAAAATTAGAATGGCGGCTGGCGGTGATTAACCAGGGTCCATGGACATAGGCAGGGTTTATCTGTCCTTTGAGCTCTTCTTGGTCTTTTTGTCATGTCTCATTACATATATTAGGACCCACTTCCTATATTATTACTATCGTTGTAACTCCTAAGTTATGTTTAATAAGCAGAGGAAGGATCAACGAGCCTAGAATTTCTCTCCTCTCTATTAAAAACGAAATTCTATTTAGTACTTAATTAGTAATACATACATATGTACTTCTCATTTACTATAATTGTACAACATAAAGTAAGCAAATATAAATTTTTATTCCCTTTTTTATATAAGGAGATAAGTTCAGAGACTTTTAGAAAGTTGCTCAGAATCACACAGCTAGTAAGAGTCAGAACTAAGATTGGAATCTATTTCTTCTGGTTCAAAGGCCATGCTTTCCACACCCAGACACCCATATACCAGTTGCTGGACAGTCAGTTCTGACTCATGAAGACCCCATATGTATTAGAGTAAACTGTGCACTATAGGGTTTTGAATGGCTGATTTTTTAGAAGAAAACTGCCAGGTCTTTCTTCCAAGTGCCTCTGGGTGGACTTGAACCTCTGAGTTTGACTAGCAGTCAAACTCACTAACTGTTTGGCCCACCCAGGGACTCTTTTTAATGATTCTGATTTGGTTTGTGAGTCAAATTGTAAAAGTTTAACGAAAATATCTAAGTCTCTAACACTTAAAATATTGGAGAAGTGAACTTAAGCATAACGATGGTTTTTAACTTACCGGTTTTCGCGTTTCTGCCCATGTCTTCAACTGCTCTGGGGCCATAGAGATCCAAGTCCAGGCAGCTTGGACCAACCAGTACCGACCAGTTGACCTCACTCTGGCCGAAATCACCGGTCATAGCCCCATCTAACAAAGTAACGTCTAAGCAAACTAACAAATGTACGCTGTTAGTCCAGGGGTAGGTGATCCTGCTAGGGGACAATTAGACTAAGTCAAGAGTTTTTTTTAATATGATGATCAACTTGGCTCCTGTGTTCCATTGTTTTCTGTAGGGTGCAAAACCAGAATTTAGAGAAGGTGAGGTGCTCTTTCAGATATAGACTATGCCTTTGAGGGAGAAGGTAGAAAAAATGACGAACCACAGTGGGGAGAACTGGTTGGCAAAGAAAACGGTTAGGATTATGTTTCAATACTCCAGTGAGAATGGGCCTTCTCATACATGTTCAGCAGGAAAGTACAGCATTTTTAGAGGGTAATCTGTTAGTATTTATTGATTCTTTGGAAATCTTTGCCCAGGGGTACAAAGATACATATACAAAAATATTCAATGCAGTAGAAACCCATACGTCCATCCAGAGAAGACTATGATGTAACTAGACAAATGTAATACTTTTCAACCATTAAAAAGAACGGTAGAGATATATGTCCTGCCATGAAAAGATGTCTATAATGTAAGGTGGTTTTTAAGTGGCAGAACAGTGTGTATCATATAAGCTTATAGTCATATGAACAAATTCTAACTTTCACATTTAGCTGTATAAGTATGGAAAATATATATATTTGCAAATGTGTAAGTGGAGCCCTGGTGGCGCAGTGGTTAAGACCTCGGCTGATAACCAAAAGCTTGGCAGTTTGAATCCAACAGCCTCTCCTTGGAAACCCTGTGGAGCAGCTCCACTCTGTTCCGTAGGGTCACTATGAGTTGGAATCAATTGGATGGCAATGGGTTTGGTTTGATTTAAACACATTAAGTATGGAAAATCTCTATATAAAATGGTAGCAATTTTCATTCTGATATGTGGAATTACTGGGAGACTTTCATTGCCTGTTTTTCTATACTTTTATACAGCTTGAATTGTTTACAATACTTTGTAATCTAAAGAAAATACTTAAGACATTTAAAACAGATGATTAGCAGGTTAATTAAGGCAGTGGCCGCAGGCTGGAGCGGGAAGACGAGGAAGCCATTACCGAGGTAGACTGAAGAAAGTCTGGTGTTTGCAGAAGGTGAGCGACTGAGGGAGAGGGGGAAGAGTTCAAGGTGACGTCAACATTTCTAGCTTGGTAGACTGGTTCTTTGGTGATTGTACTACAGAAATGAGAAAAGAGAAGGTAGAGGAGGAGTTCATTGAGGAGGATGAGTTCATGAGTTTCATTTTGGATTTAAAGTTTGAGGGTCCCAAAAGGTACCCATACAATTGCCTTTATGTACTCTATTCTCCACCTTCTCACTAAGTCCTTAATATTTATGGAGGCCTAGTAGGTTAATAAGGAGCCCTGGTGGCACAGTGGTTAAGCGCTCGACTGCTAAATGAATGGTTGGCAGTTTGAACCCACCAGCCAATCTGCAGAAGAGCCATAAAGATTTACAGTCTCGGAAACCCTATGGAGCAGTTCTGCTTGGTCCTGTAGGGTCACTATGAATCGGAGTCAACTTGATGGCAACAGTTTTTTTTTGGTTTAGGAGGTGGATGTGTTTGTGTGTGAGGGGAAGGTGTTAATATTTTTAGAGATTAATATTTTTCTTTGTCTTGATCCTTTTACTTTTCTTTCATTCAGACCCTGTAGTTATTACCAGATAGAAGGAATGTAGCAAGGCCTGTGAAATTCTAGTTTATCTTCTTCTTTTCTTCTCAAGCTTAGCCCCAGAGAGAAGATTCTTAACTGTAGGAAAAAAATGTCCTGGTCATAAACAGAGGGAAGAACATGGCTATCCAAGATTTAAATAAAAAAAAAATACACAGAAATGGTTACATTCTAGAACATATAAATAGCATCTTCAAATTGACAAAAAAAAAAAAAAAAAAAATCCAGTGGAATAGAGAAAAAGGAGAATAAAGAGAAATGTGCTCCACTTCTTGGATAATGGTGCTAAGAAGACAGAAAGACCCCTGAAAGTTGTACAACCCTAATGAAAAGGGGCCTTCGTCTCTATTCCTGTGTGTTCTGTGGCACAAGGAGTGGGGAGTGAGGAAAGGTGGGTATGGAGCCCAGGAAGAGGACTCCAGAGAAGAAATGTCTCTGTTTATGCTGAAGCCAATGACTTCATTGATGGTCACATCAAAGGGCTCCTATGCCTAAAGGGTTGTCCAGAAGTGTCAGGGGCCACCACACCCTAAGGGCCACGTGGGCTGTGACAAAGACCTCTTCTTGTAATCAATGAGAATGGATGATGACACAAGGGCCAAAGACTAGCTTGGCTCCCCTCAGCCCTGCTTGGGTCCCACCCACCCAGGACTCTGGAACAAATTTCCGGGAAAGGATCCTTAAACAACAACAACAAAAAAAAAACAGGTTAATTTTCTCACCAGTCCCATACATTAAGCTCTTGAAATCAACTTTGAGAAAATAAGGTTATATTTTTTAAAATATTTGAATGATGGGCTGAGACTTTTGCCTGCTAGAGCAGATAAGAGAGGAACTATTCCAATTCACAGAGCAACCAGATGTACATGTTCAAACAATTACGAAAAGTATACAACAGATTTTTATCAACAAATACATCAGTAAGCAAACTTATGTGACCCTGCTTCACCATTCTTGTTTTTCCTCAACACACACACACACACACACACACACGCACACACTCACATACCTTTGCGTGTAATTCTGTGGGATATACAGACTCTTCAGAAGCACGTATATTATGAGTGGATAAGAAATGCTTATAGCCCTAAAGTTCCATAAGAGACCTCCTCCCTACTTTAGTATTATGAAAGTATTACATTTTTCCTCATGATTTTCTCAGATCGTCAGAGACACTTCTGACCATTTTCACATGTGTAAGCAGTATGCTTGTTGTTGTTGTTAGGTGCTGTCTAGTTCGTTCTGACTTACAGCGACCCCATGTACAACAGAACGAAACACGGCCTGGTCCTGCGCCATCCTCACAGTCGTTGTTATGCTTGAGCCCATCGTTGCAGCCCCTGTGTCAGTCCATCTCATTGAGGTCTTCCTCTTTTTTGCTGACCCTCTACTTTAGCAAGCATGATGTCCATCTCCAAGGACGGGTCCCTCCCGATAATATCCAAAGTATGGGAGATGTAGTCTCGCTATTCTTGCTTCTAAGGAGCATTCTGGCTGTACTTCTTCCAAGACAGATTTGTTTGTTCTTATGGCAGTCCGTGGTATATTCAATATTCTTCACCAACACCATAATTCAAAGGCATCAATTCTTCTTCTGTCTTCCTCATTCATTGTCCACTTTCACATGTACGTGAGGCGATGGAAAACACCATGGCTTCGGTCAGGCATACCTTAGTCTTCAAGGTGACGTCTTTGCTTCGTAGCATCGTGCTTAGCCCTAATTATTCCTGGGTGTTTTATACTGAAAGTGAAAGCAGCAGCAGTAGCTAGATTATTTTAAACCTCTTAGTCTGGCTAGCTTTGGGGTCTTTTTCAAAGTGTGTATAAACTAGAGTTTGTCAATTGAGTTGCTATGGCTTGTGTTTTATTTAGTCAACCGAACGCGTTCATTGATAGCATACAGTAAGGAATCTCAAATGAGGAAACACTCTACTAATGTTAAATATGCCATGTGGAGGTTAAGGTATGCATGTAATCAGAGCAGATGAGAAGCTGATGAGTAGCCATCAGGTTAGGAGCCTGCAGCTGTGGCTCTGAATACAGAACGGATAGCCCCAGGATACTGGGATGCTATGGCTCCTGGGAAGCTAGACTAAATGGACAGAGCAGGACCAGTGTGGTTGGACCAGAGTAGAAGCTCAGGTCCTGTGATGAGCATTGTATTGGTCTCTCCACCACCCAGTGTAGGCAGAATGGAAGGCTATAACATGTTCAGAGGTTGTTCTGTGTTACAGCTTCCTACCTCCCAAGCTGGCTTCCTTCATAAGTAAAACTGTGACCAAGGCTATTTTAATGAGATTAGGATAAAGTCAGGTCATGGTAAACTATAATGTATGATAGTTTATTTAAGGTAATTCTTGTTATTGTTTCGCTTGGTGAGCCAAGCACTATAAATTATATATTATAATAAACGACCAAGCTAAAATATATATATTTTAAAACATTTTTAATGGTTCCTTTTCTTCTGTGCTTCTCAACATGTTTAAGCAAGTGATAGATTTCCATAAAAGGGGCAAAAGAATTTGAAACTGTGAGGCAGACTGACAAAGAGGAAATATATCCTGTCTGAGCAAGCAAGAAAAAAGGGAAAAGAAAATGAAAATTCTTGCAACATTTAGTTCTTCAGAAAAAAAAATGTGGCCAGCATTTCTCCAACAGCAGTTGATTTGTCACTTTAAATAAAAATGCCTAGGAACATATTATGTAGATTTATGCAGGAAGCATCAAAAGAAGATGGAAAAAAATATACAGAGTCACTGTACAAAAGGAATTGGTTGACATTCAACCATTTCAGGAGGTAGCATATGATCAAGAACCAGTGGTACTGAAGGAAGCGGTCCAAGCTGCACTGAAGACATTGGTGAAAAACAAGGCTCCTGGAATTGACAAAATACCGATTGAGATGTTTCAAAAAACAAATGCAATCCTAGAAGCACCCACTCGTCTATGCCAAGACATTTGGAAGACAGCTACCTGGCAAACTGACTGAAAGAGAACCACATTTGTGCCCATCCCAAAGAAAGGTGATCCAACCGAATGCAGAAATTATCAAAAAATATCATTAATAACACACGCAAGTAAAATTATGCTGAAGATAATTAAAAAATGGTTGTAGTAGTACATTGACAGGGAACTGCCAGGAACTCAAGCCTGATTCAGAAGAGGACATGGAATGAGAGTTATCATTGCTGATGTCAGATGGACTTTCGCTGAAAGCAGAGAATACCAGAAAGATGTTTACCTGTGTTTTATTGACTATGCAAAAGCATTTGACTGTGTGGATCAAAACAAATTATGGATAACATTGCAAAGAATGGAAATTCCAGAACACTTAATTGTGCTCATACAGAACCTGTACATAGACCAAGAGGCAGTCATTCAAACAGAACAAGGGGATACTGCATTTTTTAAGATCAGGAAAGATGTGTGTCAGGGTTGTGTCCTTTCACCATACTTATTCTATCTGTATGCTGAGCAAATAATCTGAGCAAACTGGACTATATGAAGAAGAACATGGCATCAGGATTGGAGGAAGACTCATTAACAACCTGCAATATGCAGATGACATAACCTTGCTTGCTGAAAGCCAAGAGGACTTGAAGCACTTAATAATGAAGATCAAAGACTACAGCCTTCAGTATGGATTACACCTCAACATAAAGCAAAAAGAAGTCCTCACAACTGGACCAATAAGCACCATCATGATTAAATGGAGAAAAGATTGACGTTTTCAAGGATTTAATTTTGCTTGAATCCACAGTCAATGGCCATGGAAGCAGCAGTCAGGAAATCAAACGACATATTGCACTGGGCACATCTACTGCAAAAGAGCTCTTCAAGGTGTTCAAAAGCAAATACGTCACTTTGAGGACTAAGGTGCACTGGACCCAAGCCATGGTATTTTCAGTCGCCTTATATGCATGCAAAAGCTGGACAGTGAATAAGGAAGACCGAAGAATTGTTGCCTTTGAATTATGGTGTTGGCAAAGAATATTGAATATACCATGGACTGCTAGAAGAACGAACGAATCTTCCTTGGAAGTACAGCCAGAATGCTCCTTAGAAGTGAGAATGGGAGATTTCATCTTACATACTTTAGACATGTTATCAGGAAGGACCAGTCCCTGGAGAAGGATATCATGCTTGGTAAAGTAGAGGGTCAGTGAAAAAGAGGAAGACCTTCAATGAGATGGATTGACACAGTGGCTGCAACAACGGCTCAAACATAGCAACGACTGAGGATGACACAGAACCAGGCAGTGTTTCATTCTGTTGTACCTAGGGACGCTGTGAGTCAGAACCGACTAGATGGCACCTAACAATGACAACAGCAGGAACATATTACAGAAATGCCTCCCTGGGACTTAGTGCCTCTGTCTGTTAGTGGGGGTCACGGCTCAATGGAGTTAACTACTCGATTTATAAACTCCCTCCCAGCTCTAGCGTCCTGTAAATTTTGGGGTCTGGTGCATGGATACGCAAGTCCAACCAGAAGTATCATTGGATAGTAAACAAACTTGGATAATTTGTGAGGATAAAATAACATACAGATTCTTCATGCATATCAGTGAAAATTTATGTCAGAAAAAAAAATCTTTGTGATAAGGTAGATAGTCCAGGTGATCTTTGATAGTACAAAATGTGGTATTCCAAACCAAATGATATATTTATATAAACCAGGGAACTATTAGTTATGCTATTTTACCATCACAACTCAATTTTTATTTAAATGGGAATATGAGGAGCCAACTAATGTGTAAAATGCCTTAAAAGTATTTTAATACTCCTAAGATGTTGTACTGATGAGCAATACTAATTGAAAATTTTTCTAACAAGTTCATAACCTACGTACATTTTCCAGCTGTATGCTGTAGCTCTCAGGGATTGGCAAGGCTGAATCAGAATACCTCTTTGCCAAGACTTGTCTGCAAATTCTTAACCTTTTTTTGTTTGCCAAGAACAAAGAAAAATTGTTGTAAACTTAGCTGCTGTTGTAACATATGAACAGGCTTTTTCCAAAAATGCAAATTAGACCAACAAGAAATCGTTACATCATTTGCAGCATGCAGTTACATTGGGTTTCTGGTACCGTGCAGATATATTAGCTTCATACCTTACGTGATGTATTTTACAGTGGTTTACAATTTGTGAAGCACTTGCATATGTGTAATATCATTTGATCTTTTCTAAGAGCCAATGTTTTTAATATACTTTATGTTTGAAAAAAGTTGATACTTAAATTTATGTGATGCAAGCAACATACAACAAATGTTTTGATTTGTTTTAACACAAAAGCATCATTTAATGGATGGCTGCTTATGTTAGTATGTAGAAGATAACCAAGTATTTGGGGTCAGGTGGATTACTATTGAAGATTTGATTAAGCTTAAAAATTTGATACACTGTAAAGTTAATTACTAACATATAGGTTACTGATAAGCTCATTGCTTCAAATAAAACCGTGTTTTTGGTTGTTCGGGTTTTATTTTTGTATCCAAAAGCTATAAAAATGCTCCATTGGCTCAAAGCCTTGCTTCATAGTGGTAGGATGCATAGTCCATAAGAAGATAAGGCTTTTTAATTCTCATTAGTCAGAAATTAAGAATTTATAGTTTTGTTTGGTCAGTAACTACTGCATCCTAGTGACAATGTATTCTTCAGAGGATTAGAAAGAGACTTTGAGAGAAAAATAGAAGACTATATTGTAGGTTTGTGTCAATAGGGGTATAGCTGAGTAATTCTGTAAGGGTAATTTTACGCCAGAATAAGATAATGAAATCTGGCTGAAACCTGTATTGTTCCTCATCTACCTCGTTGTTGTTGTTGTTGTTGTTGGTAGTTGGCTCTGACCCGCAGC
>NW_004444045.1:3376582-3384752 GCF_000243295.1 Trichechus manatus latirostris
CTTTATGTCCCACAGTCCAGTCCAATCCCTGTTCCAAGACAGATTTGTTCGTTCTTCTGGCAGTCCATAGCATATTCAATACTTGTCACCTTGCTGACGAAGACATATATAGAGTTGGTCTATATGAAGTCATTTGTAAGGCAAGACAAGATTTCTTTGACTTGTAATACCGCAATATTCATTTTTGGTTAATTACTAAATGATCTATAAGAGCTAAAGTAGAAATTAAAAATATTAACACATAAACACAAATTGGTTTAAATGTTCTCTAGCAATGATCAAGAATAGAAAAGATAAAAAGGAGAAGAAAATAGGAAATAATTAGAAAATGGGTCTCAGGACAAGGGATCACTGTATACTATAAAAGCCGTGGATACAAAGATATAAGGCATAGGGAATCGAAAGGGGCTGCCAACACTGAATAAAAATATATTTTTTCATATGTCACGATTTTGCCCTGGTCTAGTGCTAGTGATGGATTTTCAAGACTCATTCTTCACATCCTTTTCATGCTCATTATTTTGACCCTCATCATCCTCACTATTAAAAGAGGGTACAGAGGCAGAGGGAAATCAGCATATTGTCACCTACTGCCAGGATGCTTGTTACAAACCTCCTTCTGAGGAGGCGGCCGGAAGCCTAAAGACACAGAGCAGCATTTCTCTCAGAGCTCACGGCCGGGAGCAGATGGAGGAGAACACTCTATCTGGAAATCTAGAAAGAATCTTATAATTCCTTGCATCATTTAGTCCTAGTGGTGTGGGTGACCAGCTGACCTTTGGCAGAATTTAGGAGTGTGAATAGGAATGAGACTCGGGAGTTCCCGTTTTGCTGTTCCACCTCCCACTGAAATGTGACTTGGAAAAGAGAGAGGGCGTATGAAGATATGGGTGAAGGGCTGAGAGAAGCCCTCCAGAGCTGCATAAGGAAGAAAGCATTTCATGACCGTTGGAGCCCTGGTAAGGGTCTAGTTCCCGGTCGCTATTACCATAATGATGCAGAGAGAAAAAAATTCCCAGGCAGAAGGATTTCATTTGAAAGCGAGAAAACTAAACAGACAAACAAGTGCGTCTATTGATTAAAAAGAGAACATCTATTTGGCGTTATATTAGGATAAGAAAATGAGGGAAAAACAAAAAAGCAGAACAGTCGACTCCGAAGATAACAAAATGAGATAGCCATAGTAAAATTGTTCATAATTAAAAATCTAGTGGACTTGACTGAGAATTTAGTCTTTTTCAGAAGTATTAATGACTGGCTACAATGTACATTATTAAATAAATGATAAATAAGTTGCTCACACAAGCCATTTTAATATCGCAGCATTATAACTAATGAGTGGTATCATAAAATTCATTTTTATTACTATAGCAGTGTGTTATTTCCCTTGATTAGGTTTTTAATACTTTAGAATTTTTTTCCAGATATGAAATAAACCTACACTTACATTCCTTTGAAGTGTCATATGATGCTTTAGAGTTAAAGTAAATGTAGTTTTGAGAATTATTAAGCTACATGAGATAATTGGAGCACACTGAAGTAAAAGAAAGTAGGACCTGTTTGTTCTAAAAAACTCAGCGTAGCTCTGTAATCTTTGTAATTGGAGCTAGCTTGCTAAATTGATATTTTCACCTTAAACATTAAAAAACTCATTAAGTCTTAAAATAAATGTCTTTGATGGATGGCCCTTACACAAATTAAAGGTTGCTATTTCATTAAGCTAAAATGCATCACTTACAAATAAATTTTCCTGAGGGGGAAACTTCTAGAAGCAAATGGGTTTAGATAATAATATCTATGGAAATAACCATAATAAGAGACTTTGTGGAGGATTGGAAGTATTTTCAGACTTAGAAATTTACACAAACCAGATTTGCACTAGGGGATTCTAAGGTAAACTAACAATAACGTTGCACACATCTTGTGTTATTTTATTTACTAAATTCTAAATTAAATTTCTGCTCTGGTGATAGAAAGGTCACCTAGAGAACACTGTCAGATAACACAGGAAGTTTCCAAGATCAAATCACAACCAAGCACAGCAGAATATTTTCACTAGAAGAGATTTCAAATCTGTGATAAGCTTAACTTTTTTGTGACTTTATTGGATCAAAGTAACTTTTTCAGAAGTTCCCTGAAGCCTATTTTTCCTCCTTCTCTGTGATACCAGGTTTTCTTAAGTGTTGGAGACACCTAAGCAATATAAATGGGATCAATTTTCACCTAAATTTCTGACATTTTCATAAGGGTTTTACTCATGTTATTGTGTTTGCAATGAACCCATGTATACTGCATGTGCGCGCACACACACACACACACACACACACACAAATCACTCTTTAATCTTCAGCAGCTAGATTCTAAATAATAAAAATGGAAACAGTGCAGTCGAGTGTGTAATGGAGGGGGTCAGAAGCCTGGCTTTGCCACTCAGTGTTTGGGTGAACTTGGATAACTTACTTACCTCAGTTTTGTCTTGTAAAATGGAGATTGTTGTTGTTAGCAACCACCAAGTCAGCTTCTGACTCACGGCAATCCCGTGCACAGTGGAACAAAAATGCTTCCCAGTCCGGACCATCTGCATGATTGACTATGGATTGGACAATTGTTTTCATTGACTGATTTACAGGAAACAGATCGCCAGGTCTTTCTTAAAATGGAAATGCGTACTTACAGAGTTGTTGTGAAATTAAACTAGATTAATGTAGGTAGTGTCAGGCATAAAGTACAGAGCAATAAATAGTATTTGTTTTTTCACTCTTTGGATGTAAGTCATACGGATATAGAGGGAAAATATTATTTTAGGCTGCAGCGATATAACAATAAAGGCTAATGACTATAGAATATCCTCTGAGGTTTTTATTTTGTCTATATAACCCTAAAAAAAATTAGGAAAATCTAAATGATGGATTGAATTTGGCATCAGATGGATCTATTATGTTTGCTTTTTGATTGCTTAGTTGTCCAATATTTCATTTTGCAAATGCAGAAATTTAGGTATCAAGTTTGGAAATGCTTATCAAGATCGTGGAACAACGCCAACGGAACAGTAATAAGAGTGCTAATCTAGCCAAGCGGCATAGTCCTTCACTGTCCTCAAGGAAAGCAATCAACAACACAGAAAGTACTTTAAAGTGTTTACCTAAGAAAATAAATTGAGAAAATAAAAACCAAAGACGAGACGATGTCCTGAAATTCATTTTCAGGAGAGAAAAATAATCAAAGATTAAGTTTTCAAAAAAAAGATTTAAATATTTTAAAATAGTGACCTCAAACAAACCCAGGTATTAAACAGAAAGAGATGATAGCTTCCAAGATTGAAATTGAGTGAAGACATTTCGGGAGAAGAGAATACTGGCTATCCTCAAAGAAAAAGGAAAAAAGTGTATTCAAGTATAGCTTTCCAAAGAAGATATGAAATGAAATGCCTCTCTTTATTACCTAATTGAAAGTGATACTGGATGTGCCTAAGTAAAAATCTCGTGGGAAGATCTCCTTTAGTTCACCTCCACCTTCCTCCTTCTCTTAGTTGATTTTCTATGTAAATACGAGAGCTCTTAATAAATATATGACAGAAGCTGGGGAGAGATATTGTGAAATAAGTACTAAATGAATATAGTGCTGCCTTGAATTATGTGCAGAAGGATGATGATATTCGATAAGATTTTGCTTTTCACCTACAAATCCCAAGGTCCACCTCCGTTCTCAATATTTCCCATGTGAATCACGTTCCCAAGAAAATCAGTCCCTTGGGAGTCTGGGATGGCACCCCAAGGAAGCAGAAGTGTGCTCTTTCTTTTCAGGCCTCAGCCACTAACACAGACCACTGAAGAACCAGGCTATCTTCCTGTGTCCTCCACTGGGTACAACTCCTCACTGCCTACCCCCTTCATTTATTTAAAATGGATATTTAATGGCACGCCATTGCGGCCTGAGCACTGTGCTGTATATCTTTGCATATGCTGCTCATTTCATCATTTTTATCCATCTCATTTTAGCTTCCCCATTACTGTCTTTCCTCAGGTTTCCAACATTGCACGTACATTATTCCCTGTCAACAAATGACTTAACATGACTGAATGAATATTCTTGACGGAAAGACGAGGGTCCCTCACCTTTTCTCAGTTTAAGCCATTATGTTCTCACTGCCTTGGGTTTTCTCTATATAACCATTTATCCTCACTCCCACACTTGTGTCATGAGGAACAGCTAGCACTCCCTCTTGAAAGGCGAAACTTCTCATCCTGTTTGTCCCATCACTTCTGGCCTCCATTGGGACCTTGATTCAAGAGTTCTCTCTTCTCTTGCATCTTTAATTTCTCCCTTTCTTGTTTCCTTCAGTTGAACTTAAACAAATGTCCTTAGGTTGTTTCTATTCATAAAAACAAACAACCCATTACTGTCGAGCAGGTTCCGACTCATAACCATCCTATAGGACAGGGTAGAACTGCCCCATAGGCTTTCCAAGGAGTGGCTAGTAGATTTGAACTGCTGACCTTCTGGTTAGCTGTCGAGCTCTTAACCACTGAGCCACCAGGGCTCCAAAAACTAACAAAGGAACTCAGTATCTTTCTGTCTTAAGCTAATACTGAAGGAGACCTGGTGGCACAACAGTTATGCACTTGGCCTGGTTTGAACCCACTCAGCAGCTCTGAGAGAGAAAGATTTGTCAATCTGCTTTTGTAAAGATTACAGTCTAGAAAACCCTATGGGGCAGTTCTACTCTGTCACATGGGGTCACTCTGAGTCAAAATGGACTCGACAACACCCAACAACGACCTAATACTTCCTTGAATTGCTAACCAATGTGTCTCTTTTCACTCTTAAGTTTCTCAAAGAAGTACTCTACATCAGAATTCTCAGCCTGTGGTTTGAGAACCCCTAAGGGTCTCCACAGTCTTCAGGAAATCCATGAGGTCCTTCCTTTGCCAACTATATATTTATTTGAGGCCAGGTTTTCTACATATACTTCAACCAAAACAAAATATTACAACAGATGGAATGCAGAAGCAGATAGGAGAATCTGGCTGTCTTCTATTAAGCCAGACATTAAAGAGATCTGCAAAAATGTAAACCAATGCCCTCTTCTCACTAAATTATTTTTGTTTGGGGGAAATATAGTTATTATTCACAAGAACTACGTTGTTTATGTTAACATATAACAGAGTTAGTGTTATTTTTAAATAATTTAATAAATAACTTTTTTTTTTAATTCCTCAGTTTTAATTTCTAGTATGGAAACATTAGTAGCTATAACCCACACTGACAAACACACTTCAGGGTCTGCAGTAATTTCAAGAGTGAAAAGGAGTTTTGAGATAAGGTTTGAGAACTTCGGGTCTACATTCCTGGCTCCTTTTTCTCACCACTCTCCCCTCATTCTTTTATCTCTGACCATAGAACTGGCTCCATCACTGTCCTAAATCAGATTTCTCAAAGTTATTACTATATTGGAGAATTTTCCCTAGTCTTTACCCTCCCTGATTTCTCAGCCATGATTAACAGTGCTTACGTCCCTTTTCTTTTCAGAAGTCTTTCCTTCTTTGATAACTAACTCCTCTGATGGCCTCCCTACCTTCCTGATCACCCTTTTCTCCTGGACCTTATTTCCTGTGATTCCCCCCGCCACCTCGGTTTTCACTATATATTTGTCCTTAATGATATTTTCCCTATCTTTTTTCCAAAATGTTTTTCTAAGCCTGAAGTCTTTCCCATGGTATCAAGCACAAAGGATTCCAGCTGCCAGGTGAATAGTCTGCATCTCAGTGCCAGTGGGTCTAAAAGCAAATTTAACAGTGTTCCCTCCAATACTTCCTCTTATTAATTTGACTCCTGCTTCTATTACGGTAGCTCAATCCTTGTAGTTACTCAATTTCAAAATGGCAGGGTAATTTTTCATTCCTTGCCAGCCACATCCAGTGAATCATGTGCCCTGTTTGTTCTTCTCTGTCTCTCCCATTTCTTCCCTAACAATGCGTGTCCATGAGCTTATCATCACAAACCTAGACTATTTCAATAGTCTCTTATTAACTGCTTCCCCACCCAGGAATAGAATTTCATCCGCCAATTCACCCTGAATGTTCCTTCAGATTCATCTTTGAAATCAATGATTCCAATTTTTATTTCTTAACCAGAAAAAACTACACACACACACACACACACACACACCCCACAATAATCCCAATATTTACCTAGCAAGCTGTACCAGTGACTTTTACCACTGAAACCTTGAATAAAGAACTGCTCAAAGCTTCTTTTGGGGTATGTATGTCTCCCAACAGAGACTATGCACCTGGGTGTCATCTCTTTACCCCAGTAGAGCTACAACCCCCTTGTGAGCCAAAGCTAAAGGGTCCAGTACCTGTAAAACAGGTGCAAGCAGTACTGTCCCCTTGGAAGCCTGTGAGAGAGCCCAGAGCCATGCCCTTGTGGAGCTGCTATGGAAGGATTTGCAAACATGCCTTGAAAATTCTTACTCTATAGCCCAGTTTTCTTTTTCTCCTCTTCCTCCCCCTCCTCCTCCTCTCTCCATCCAGCCCCTCCCTTCTCCTACAGAGGAGGCTTTTTTGTTATTGTTATTTCCAGCTTCTGGTAGCCCAGGCATTCCTTGGCTTTTAGCAGCAAAACTCCAATCTCTGTTGTCACATGGTGTTCTTCTCTGTGTCTCTTCTTATAAGGACACCAGTCATAAAGAGATTATGGCCCTCTTTAATGACCTCTTCTTAACTAAATCCATGTGCAATGGTCCTATTTCCAAGTAAAGTAACATCCCTAGGTACCGGGGGTTATTGTTGTTAGTTGCCATCCCGTCGATTCCAACTCGTGGACTTGAGTATATCTTTTTGGAGGACACAAAAAAACCCAAATCAACTGCTGTCAAGTTAATACTGACCCATGGCAACCCTGTAGGATAGAGTAGAACTTCCCCATAGGTTTCCAAAGCTGTAAATGTTTACGGAAGCAGATTGCCACAACGTTCTCCCGTGGAGCATGGAGCGGCTGATGGGTTTGACCACTGACCTTTTGGTTAGCAGCCGAGCACTTTAAACACTGCACCACCAGGAACCCTTTTATGGAGGACACAATTCAACCCATAACACCTTCCCTGACACTCCATGTAAAATGGCCAACCCTCCATTATTCTCTATCCGGTTTCTTTGCTTTATTTTCTTTGTAAACCTTATGACTACTTGAAAGTATTGACTATGTGTGTATGTTTACTTGTATGTTGTCGGAATATAAGCTTCATGAGGGAAGACTCTTTTTTTTCCCCACTTACCATTGTGTTCCTGTAACCCAGAACAAAGCCTGGTACATTGTAGGTATGCAGAAAGTATTTGTTGAATGTGTGAACAAATTGTCAGATAGGATTGGATTGGGGAGATCAGCTTCCTCAGGCTTTTCTCAACTTGAAGGCAGGAATCTGGTTTGTTATATGGTATAATAGCATATTTAGATAACAGAGGCAGTTTGATTTTTTTTTTTTTTTACAACGAAATTAGTATTAGCAACTTTATTCCTAGGTTGTTATGTGGTCCTCTTAATATATTGTTTTTCAGAATGATTATTACTTTTTTTCTCCCTTGAATAGAGAATAAAGGGCTGTAAGATGTCCAGGTATATATACTATAAAGAGTTTTGCAATTTGCCATATATAGAACATATATGTATGTTTTATATATGGCTCTACTAAAAAGGACCATTTAGTACTACAGGTCCTACTAACAAGAATATATTATGGCTTAAATTCACCACCTGACTGATGACTGTATATACTTTCACTGAAATCTTTACTGTGGAGAATTGTGTGGCTCACTGCCTAATGCTGGTCTCAATTTACAATTTGAATAAAAGCATGTGAGGCAAACTAGTCCACTAAATAATTGACCCTTAAATGTGATACCTCAGCTTTATAGAATAGTCCAGAACATATATTTCATTCACTATTATCAATCATAAATTAAGAAGCTTAGTATCTAGCCTGAAAATGGCTTTAATAATAACGTGCTGGAGTTGGATTTATATACGTCTCCTGCTATCTTTCAAATAGAGCTGATTTATATTTCCATACCTTTCTCCTTCCACTCAATCCCATCCTCGTCCCACATATGGAGATATTTGGTAACCAAATCCACCAATAATACATGGAGTAAAGTGGTTCTAGAAAAAT
>NW_004444045.1:3385076-3385910 GCF_000243295.1 Trichechus manatus latirostris
CATTTATCACTTTTAGAGGAGAGATTACTCTGATAATATGGTCAAGAACAGCAAAGTTTCTTACTGTTTCTCTGCCGAAGATTTTCAGCCAAAGTTATAAAAATCTAAAACAGTGAAACTATGTAAGTTGAATGAAAACTCCATTTTCAGATGTTATTGTGGCAATGTAATATGATACTGTATGTTCAAATACCTAAAAACTTTTGAAACTTTTGAAACTGTATTTATAATATTACTCAGGGTATTGTACAGACACAGTATTTTGAAACTGTTGAAGGCATAGAATTTTGAAATTCCCAGCTTCAGTTTATGCATCCATAAAATTATAAAGTGCAAAATAATACCTACCTCACAGGATTCTTGTGAAGTTTAAAAAACATAGTGTATATGAAACACTTAGCATTAACACCTGGCATGAGAAAAAAAATAACAAACAAACATTGTCATCAAGTTAATTTTGACTGGTGGAGACCCCATGTGTTACAGAGCAGAATTGTTCCATAAGGCTTTCTTGACTGTAATGTTTATGGAAGGGCCCTGGTGGCGCAGTGGTTAAGCGCTTGGCTGCTAACCAAAAGGTCAGTAGTTCAAACGCACCAGCTGCTCCGTGGGAGAAAGATGTGGCAGTTTGTTTCTGTAAAGATTTACGGCCTTGGAAACCCTACAGAGCTGTTCTACTCTGTCCTGTAGGGTCACTGTAAGTTGGAATACACTTGATGACAATGTGTTGGGTTTGTTGTGTTTTCTTTTTAATCTTTACAGAAGCAGATTGCCAGGCCTTTCTTCCCATGGTCCCGCTGGGTGGGTTCCAAGCACCAAACTTTAGGTTAGTTG
>NW_004444045.1:3387049-3388579 GCF_000243295.1 Trichechus manatus latirostris
TGGGATCACCTGCTTGTATTTTAATAAAGATTTTAGACAGAGTTGTTTTTAATGTCTTCTGTGTAGAAGGTCCCCCAGCAAAAATTTCATTTCATGGCTAGGCATAATTTATTCATGATTATGCTAAAAATTTATTTTTTAAAATGCCTTAAAAATAGCTTCAATATAAATTTGTTTAATTTCCTTAAAATGCAAAAATTATAGATAATTTTCATAGTACAGAAAAAACATATCTGTAAGTAGCTATTTTTTTTAAATTTCTGTTTGTATGTTTTGCATCTTGCAGATATAACCTATGTCTTAGCTTACCACATGTTGACATAACTTGCTGATGTTTTTCTAAAACCTTTAAAAAAAAAGAAGAATGCTGCCATTTCCACATTTAACATTTTTACTGACCTTTCGTAATTTAAGTCCATAACATTTGGAGAAATAACAAATGTTTTCTTGTGTATATATAAATGCATATATACAAACAATAGAAGAAAAATGCAACTTCCTAAGATAATGTTTGAAAACGTCATTACCAACAACAACAACAAAAATGTTACTGCTGTTAAGGGCTTGATCTTGAAAGTATAATCTTAAACCCTTCTGTTTGGATACAGCATGTAATCAGGATATGAAACTCTAGAAATTTAAGTGGGATGGAAGTGATTTGAATTAGTTACATAGCCATAAAAGACCTCTATAGCTTTATTTTAGGTTAGGTCTGCACTTGGCAACTGGTTACATATTTTGATTATATTATTTGGTGATTAGTCCATTTAACCTGAATAATTAATTCAACTGTGTGTCACTTTTCTCCTTCAAAATACAGAACAGACTATTTTAGGACCACGTAGAAGCTAAAAACAATCTCTTTTGAATTAATATTGTTTTATTGCCATTAAAATTTTTCCTTAACTTTATACAAAACAAATTTGTCTTAAAAATGATGGGTTTCACAATTTTAAAGAGAAAAACACTAGGATCTATCAAAATTGAAGTTTGAACAACTGGTAATCAACCATACACCCAAGAAGAATAGATTCATTCATTAATTCACCAAATACTTTCAACACACCAACCAGGTAAAAGCACTGAACTCCATACCATAAAAGATATAAAAATTCCCATAACACAGAATATTTCCTCACCTACTTAATGTGTAAATTAATGTGCATTCAACACCAAGAAACAAGATAGTGCTTTGATCAGTGACATGTTTACAATATAATCGGGCATCACCCCTGTTCTCTAGGATTTGCAGTGTAAGGCAGAAAGGTTAGTCTAAGAGTAGTGTTCAAAATATTAATTATTTTTGAACTCTGGACCAATTTTATATGATATATATGGAAAGAGACCTGCATTCATGTGCATTTCAATCATGGTGTCAGGGAGAAAATGTCATGGAAGGAGAACATGGTCTTGACCAGCCACATACCCCTTGCCCAGAAATTCCAAGAAGCTTTACAAACTGGTGTTACTGAAAGCCTGGTAACAAGGGAATGATCTCTGCAGCGGGATAGGAGGTTGATCTAAATCATT
>NW_004444045.1:3389421-3391090 GCF_000243295.1 Trichechus manatus latirostris
AGCATTCTGAGATTGTTCCAGGACTGGGAAGATTTAGATTACCTGGGTTTCTTGGAATTATGTAATACATACCACAAGTTTCCTTGAAAAGCACATTTGTGCCAAAGTGGCTTTAGAGAACGGTTTTATGTTTTAATGAGGTTGCAAAAAGAAGATAAGTTCACCTGGCTATAGCAAAATGGTAAATTACGATGAGAGAAGTCTTTTTCTAAACAATGTACCTAAAATTATAGCATTCCAGCTGATTTGGTGGACTGAAAACATTTTACTCTGCTTTTCTGTCTCCTGAAGAAGTTTCTGTTTGGGTTACTTGTACAGATCAACAGATAAAAGCTTACGTACTAGAGCAAAAAGAGTTACACACATCTCTTATCCATGCCAAAAATTTTGTTGCTTCAGGACCATGGACCTCCTTTAGGAACATATCCACATTCCCCTAATGAATCCTTAGGTTGTGATATATTTTTGAGTTAAATTGTTATTATGTATAGAACAGTTCTTTATGTCTGCCATAAATATGCATCAAAGTTATGTAGTATTTATCTGTATGGCAGGAGCTTATTATTACTGATTATTTTGGCAGAAAACATATGCCAAAAATATCCCTGTGAGAAATAAAAACAAACCCCTATCCTCCAAAAAAAGAAAAGAGCCACAGCTCTTGAGCACCCCCTTGGACCTGTGGACGAGGCTCATAAACTTCATAGGCGTCTATTTGATGTCCTTGATGCTGGCTGAAGCTCAGAGGAAGGGCTGGAGACAAGATGTTCTGTGACTAGAGGAGCAAGGGTTTTGAGCTCTGATTTGATCTGCTATCTGTGAAATTTTCCAAATTGCTTCCCCATGTGCCTTGGTTTATCCTTTCAAAAAATGATTTTTTTGTGAAACCCAGGTTTTACACCCAAAGGATGTGAAATATAATGTCAGAAGACTTTTAGAGCCTGGAGAGCATCTTGGAGATACCCTTGTCCATTGTTCAGATCCTCATTTTACAGATGAAGAAATGAAATGCTGGGGAAACCGGAGGGCCAGGAAGTGGCAGAGCTGGGACAGTCACCCCAGATCCCAAATCTACTTCCTATTCATCATTTTTCCCCTCAACACCTTGCTGTCTCAAGCATTTATCACTGCATTAATTTTCCATTGCTATATAACAAATTACTATAAATTTAGTGACTTAAAACAACACTTGTTTCTTAGCTCACAGCTCTATAGGTCAGGGGTCCTGGTGCAACAGAACTGGCCTCTCTGCTTAGGGTCTTACCAGACTAAACTCAACGTGCTGGCTGAGTTGTGTTCTCATTTGGAACTCTGGGTCCTCGTCCAAGCTCATTCAGATTGTTGGCAGAATTCAGTTCCTTGTGGTTGTAGAACTGAATTCCTGTTTCTTGCTGTCCGTTGGCTGGGGGTTATTCTCAGCTCCTAGAGGCCCCGCTCAGGTCCTAGATACATGGCCCTCTCAAAACATGACAGCTTATTTCTTCAAAGCCAGAAGGAGAACCTCTTTCTTCAGGAAGGACCAGCTGCTCTCTTAAGGGCTCACCTGATTAGGTCAGAACCACCCAAGGTAATCTCCTGCTTGATTAGCTCAAAGTCAACTGATTAATAACCTACTCATGGGGTAACCCTGGTGGTGCGGTGGTTAAGAGCTATGGCTGCTAAGCAAAAG
>NW_004444045.1:3391861-3396482 GCF_000243295.1 Trichechus manatus latirostris
AGGGTCACTTAACAGCATGCAACAATATGTTGATTGATGAGTAACAAGTGTTGATATTATTATAGCTTTGTTTTTTAATATGGGGAAATGATGCATACAGTAGGTAAATCAGGGGCTAACATGGATTTAAGTACATAAAAAAGTAGAGATAGAAATCAGCTAGCCTTGTTCTAGAACCCTGCTAACTGCAGCTTTTGCTTGAACAAATCTATTAATATATGGCTAATACAGCTGCAGAGCATGGAAGAGTTGCCGGTACATTGTGAAAGCCTAGTTTTAGTTGGAGTGAAAAGTTAAATTTGGAAAGATTTCAGCTGCTGCTCAACCACTCTGAAGGTGGATTAAATGTAACTTGTTAATGCTTTGAGTACATTTATCATCTATTAATTTTAATACACATTTGTTGGGTGTGTGATTTATGGAGATGTAGAAATGATTCCTGAGGCGTAACTCCTGCATAGCGGGCAGACAGACTTGAAAACAAACAACTGTAATAATATAAGGGCTAAACTGAAGCTACATGTAAGGGAAATACATTTTCAGCAGCGATTGGTTCTGTTTGGAACCAAAAAAAGAAAAAAACCCAAACCCGTTGCCATCAAGTCAATTCCAACTCATAGAGATCCTATAGGACAGAGCAGAACTGCCCCCATAGGGTTTCCAAGGAGTGGCTGGTGGATTCAAACTGCCGACCTTTTGCTTAGCAGCCAAATTCTTAACCACTGCACCACCAGGGCTCCCTGTTTGGGATCATCAAGCAAAAATCCACAGAAGAGGTGAGTTTTGGCTGGGTCTGGAAGGAAGACTAGCAGTCCACCAGGCAGAAAAGGGGAATGAAATTCTAGGTAGAAGGAAAAACAGAGTTAAAGTCATAGAAGTAAGAAAATGTATAGTTTAGTGTGGCCAGAATGCACGAAGTTCATGGGAGAAGATAGAAAAGAGGTTGAGTATTTACGTGGCAGTTATATAGGGAGGACCTTGCTGCTCTCTAAAGAGGAGCTTCAGCTTTATAGCAACAGGAATCCAACAGAGATACTAAGCTAAGGAATGACAGGATACTAGCTGTATTTTACAAGATTATCTCTGGCAGCAGGAGGGAGGATGGCTGGGTGTGCGAACTGAAACGGAAGCAGTGAGATGAGAACTTAGAAAAGTCCAGTTAAAGAATGCTTAAGAAGACCCAGATCAGGGGAGAACAAAGGAGATCCACGATGAGTATAAAAGCTGCCTCAGCGGTCAATGCGCTGGATTTGGGGGCACCAAATGCCTGGCTTCAGAGGAGGAACAGAAGATGGGAAGGAGAAAAATGAAGGAAGGAGTCTAGTTTCTGATCTCGAGCTCTGTTTTTTGTTTGTTATGGCAGAGTGGAACTAACATACTATATTTTGGACATGTTTAATTTGAAGTAGAAGGAAACAGAAGCTTAGGGTTCATTTAAAAAAAAATTAGAGGTCTAATACACATATGTGAATTTTCAGCAGTTGAGGTAGTGGCATTGAAAAACATTTCTGCAGGATTATTATGTAGCCTCTGAGGGAGGAAGACCTCGCCATCTGCTTTCAGAAAGATTACAACCTGGAAAACCATATGGGGCAGCTCTACTCTGTCACACAGGGTCGCTATGAGTTGAAAATTGACTCGATGGCACCTAACAACAACAATCATGTAGTAACCAAGAGCCAGCATTTTAAGAAACAGGTACAAAAAAAAGAAATTAGGAAAGAGGTAGAAGGAAGTCCTGCCACTGAGATCTTCCCATGAGTCCCTGGAAGGGGCTTTGAGAAGATGTGTTCATCAGTGTCACCAAGGCATAATACAGACTAAAAAGAGAACATTTCATATAAGAATTACGAAGACATTGGTGAATTTTGAGCAGTTTCGTTAGAATGGTGGTGAGTGGGTGGATGAATTTTGGGAAGAGAGAGTCTCCTTGTGCTGATAAACAAAACAGAACTGAGAGTGTTTGATAGTGAAGGAGAAGGAAGGGTCCAAAGAGTTTCTATGTTTTGTTTGTTTGTTAGAATGAAACAAGGTAATATTCAGGGGGAAAACAGACCACTGGGTTGACCTGGCATTAGAGATTTGCCAGGCAGGTACAGCAGTCGGACAAAGGAAGGAAAGACTTGATAAGACTTTAAAGAAAGATTCATTAGGAAAGAGAAAGAATAATAATAATAAAAAAATGAGTTTAGAAAAGATATATTAACATTGCACGTGTGCCCACAGTAAACACGTACAGATATAAATCCTAGAATGTTGCTGTCTCTCAGGGGTCTGCTAATTGTCATGAAAATAAAAATGATAGTAGATTTCCATCTCATTCTGTCAGAATATCTTGGGGAGAGGGGGCATAGGAAAAAAGTCATGCAATCCCAAAGCAAGATAAAATACACCTGTCTTAGTTATCTAGTGTTGCTATAACAAAAATACCACAAATGGATGGTTTCAACAAGCAGAAATTTATTCCCTCACAGTCCAGGAGGCTAGGAGTCTGAATTCAGGGTGCCAGCTCTAGGGGAAGGCTTTCTGTCTGTGTTGGCTCCAGGGGAAGGTCCTTATCATCAATCTTCCCCTGGTGTAGTTGCTTCTCAGTGCAGGGGCCCCAGGCCCAAAGAACAAGCTCCGCTCCTGGCTCTTCTTGCTTGGTAGTATGAGATCCCTCTCCCCTGTTTGAGTCTCTCTTTTATATCTCAGAAAAGATTGATTCAAGATACAATCTAATCCTGTAGATTCAGTACTGCTTCATTAACATAACTGCCTCTAATCCTGCCTCATTAACATCATAGAGGTTAGAATTTACAACATACAGAATAACCATATCAGATCACAAAATGGTGGACAACCACACAATACTGGAAATCATGGCCTAGCCAAGTTGACACACATTTTTTGGGGGACACAATTCAATCCACAACAACACCTGTGTAAAAATGACTTTCTCTTCCCACGTATAAAACCAGTGCTGGCTGGGGCCAGTCTTGTAGACACCGGTCTCAACTTTAGTCACAGAATTTTTTGTGCCTGAGTATATCTGCTTTAGGGGAGTCCAATGAATGTGGTCCACTATGAAAAGAAAGGTTACTCCCAAAATGCTAATCCATGCATATCCTTAGACGTTCAACTGAATATCTAGGATCCAGGACCACCTCCAGAATGTCTCTAGGACCCAAAGAACCCTACATGCTGGATAAGACCCTAGATAAGACTAGAACTCCCTGCACCATTTGAATTAGGTGGTTTCCATCTTGCACCTCTGGGAGAGAGTTGGAACAAACCCAATCTTTATGACTTAGCAGAAAAGACAACATTTTCCATAAGAATACAATCTTCTGCATGATTGGTCACCACTTATTTTTTGGATGGTCATTTGGTTTCTGTCAAGTTAGCTAATTGTTCTGCTAAATCATCTTTAAAAGATACTTGCCTTCTTGAGTTGTTAATACTTGTGAAATTCTTTTCCCAAATGAATGAGAATTGAAAGATGTACACACACACACACATATATATTTTAACGCGCACATATACAACAATTCCCAAACATATAGTGTGTTGAAAGTCGGTCTGTTGTCAAGTAACTTGAGTTCTAGGCCAGGTTCCAGGGGTGGAGATGACAATAACATTCCACGGAGAACTACACTCTTGGCTCTTAGCTCCAAACTAAAACTCCCTAGTCAAGCCATATATATGAAGTATTGGGCTCCAACAAGGGAGGAACTGAAAAAAAGGAGGGTATTCATAAAGATTTAGTAAGGAAATAAGAAGGACTTATGTGGGGAAGAAGTAAACAGAATAATTATGGTATTATTACATGGCTGGACCAGGTACAGAATATTGCGGGTCAGTGTTTCATTCCATACAGCCCAGTTATCATGTTGACATTATGAAGTAATTTCCTATGTACTATAATCTGTTTTGGAAATGCTTTCTATCAGGTTTGTCTTAGGAACATATAGGAAAAATAAGAAGAGCTGACCTGTTACATTACTCTTACTGTTCAGATATTTAGGAGCCCTGGTGGCACAGTGGCTAAGATCTCTGCTGCTAACTGATAGGTTGGCGGTTCAAACCCACAAGCTGCTCCATGGGAGAAACATGTGGCAGTCTGTTTCCATAGATTACTGCCTTGGAAACCCTATGGGTCAGTTCTACTCTGTCCTATAGGGTCGCTATGAGTCGGAATCGACTTGAAGGCAACAGGTGTGGTTTTGCGGGGGTTATGAAGAGACAGATACAGTGTTAGAGATTACCAGGAAGCATGAAATAGCCAGTCTTTGTTCTCAATGAGCTTAATGTCCGCTGGGGACAGATCACAGTAAAACTAATCGCAAAGACACACACACCAATTTCAAACTAGAGAAACCCTACGAAGGAGGTGTAAAAAGCGTGATGGAAGATTACATCAGGATGAGTTGATATCACTTTCAAAGGTATTAAAAAGCGTCGCTGAGTGATGGAAATTCATGTGGAGTCTGAGTGATGAGTAGGAATTAGGCAAAGTGTGGTGGTGGTGGTGGGAAAATTGCAGGGAGAAGAAACACCAAGTGCAAAGGCACTGGGGCAGGGAAAGGACATCAGGCTTTAGAGGCATGTTGCAAAGAGGTCCTTTTGGGTGAAGCACAGT
>NW_004444045.1:3396817-3400662 GCF_000243295.1 Trichechus manatus latirostris
TATAAACATCTGCAAGTGAACATCTGAGGATAACATCAGCAAGTTAAGTGCTGCAACATTGTATGTAGTACAAAAACAAAACAGAACAAGATGATCGTAAGTGCAGTTAGCGGTAACTCGAATACGTCACTGGGGACTACCAGTAGTAAGGCTTAGAGTTGGGTGGTACTGAGTGAAGAGGGATAGAAGAATGAAGTCAAAATGAAAGGCGTTGGGGATGGCATGGATGCAGAGACCCAAACCTAACGCACTGCCATGGAGTTGATTCTGACTCATAGCAACCCTGTAGGACAGAGTAGAACTGCCCTCAAAGGCAGTTGTTGTTCCAAGGCTGTAAATCTTTACGGAAGCAGACTGCCACACCTGTCTCCCCTGGAGTGCCTGGTGGGTTCGAACCACCAACCTTTTGGTTGGCTACTGAGTGCTTTCACCACTGCACCACCAGGACTCCTGGATGCAGAGAAGGAGGTGTCAAAGATGATTACCAGGTTTCTAGCATAGGTAATTAGTAATTGATTGATAGAATATGGTCACATCAGAACCAGGTGCACGGTACAGTGCTTGGAGTTTTAATGGATAGAGAAATGAAAAAGTATATAAAAGGATATATAATCTCTGATTTTTATAGACTCGCATTCTAATAGGAGAAATTCTCATTTCCAATAGGGGAAATGAGAAACAATAACTATACACACACATACATGTATGTACATAGATGCAAATAAACACATAAGTGGATAAATACATGCATGTATATATGTATACATGAAAATACATATGTATGTATATATAAATTTGAGGTATTTGCATCACGTACACATCCACATTAACTTCACTTTGGAAGGGGATGAGGAGGATAAAGATAAATACTTAGTGTGGAAGTCAGAAAGAATAATCAAAAAGTTGGGTGAGACTGTGTTCTTGTCAAAAGAAATTTAAGTGTTTTCAGAAACTATTAATTCTTATATCTCTACCTTCTTACAGAAGAAGTTTATGATACTGGCCCTATTTATCAAATAGAGTCCATAAAAAGAAAGTAGCCAGTAGTATTCAACTGTATTATCTATTTCTAATCCATGATGTATCCCTACAATCATGAGAGTAATATTAATAATAACAAATAACAATAATAGTAACCATTGGTGTGTAGTAGTTTTTATGGTATGTAGTAATTTTTAAGAAGAATCACACAAATAAGCAGAAAAACATAAACAGATTTAATTCTAATGTTGTTTGAATATTACCTTTTTGGTATTTTTCTTTGGTTTCTAAACTCATAATTTTGTTATCAAACTACCTCTTCATATCACAGAGAATATGATTAATTAGGAATTCTGTTAAATATCTGCCAAATGTAATGGAGGACACCATTTCTAGCTTTGTCAGGGTATCTCACTGGTCAGGAGCGCTTTGTTTAACAGATTCTAACTAAAGATTTAGGACAAATGCTTATCTGTTAGTTATTAATTATTTACGTAATTTTCCTCTCTCACACTATAGCCTTTGCTTGTTTCAGTTCTGTGTGTATTCCTTTTGATTACTTGTTAATATCTTCTCTTTACAGTGATAGTATGTGAGACTATTATCTAATTTTTAAGATAATATTGTTGGTGTTGTTGGGTGCCACGGAGTTGATTCTGCCTCAATGGCGATCCATATGACACAGTAGAACTGCTCCATAGGGTTTTCCTGGCTATAATCGTTATGGAAGCTGATTGCCAGATCTTTTCTTCTGGGGAGCTGCTGGGTGAGTTGGCTAGCAACCAAGTGCTTATACAATTGTCACTGACCATATAGGGTCGCTATGAGTCGGAATTGACTCAATAGCAGTGGGTACAGGTATGGTATAATTGTGATGCAAATAGCAAAGTTCTTGGAATCATCCAGAGGTGATTTTAACGTGAAGCTAATAAAGCTTACCCTTCAGATGCTCTCATTTGTAAGGGTCTCTTTAATAATCTTGGACCTAAATTTGAATTTTTATGTTCTTTTCCTTTAAAAAGGTCCCCCAAATTTTATGCACTTCAGGCCCCAGAAAACTTACCTGACCCTGCTTTTCATGCTGTGTTGTAATAATTTGCCTTTACGGCTTCCTCACAATGTTTTAGCTTCCTGAAAGCAAGGACAATATTTTATTTCTGTTTCTCTGCTATCTAGCCCCTGGTAGATGCTCAGTAAACCCTTGGTGAATGAATGAATGGGTCCTGCACATTTAGTGCTTGTTTTGGAGTTAACTGGTAAGTGAGATTTCCTTTGCATTTATGCATCTTCATAATGTTAACTTTTTGCAAAGTTTTTTTTTTTCTTATAGAAATCTTTATTTAAATTACCTTAAGTTACTTCTCTTTAAAAAAAGGTTAGAAGTAACTATTTGCAGACCTCCAAATTAAATTCCCATTACTGTTGATATGCATATATTTGGCAAAAAATGCAACCTATGGTCACGTTATTTCATTTAATTTTTGTGGTTCTTTAATTTTTCTTGGAATATTTCCCAAATGGGAATTACTGAAAGAAAGGGTATATTTGGTCAGCTTTGTAGATTCTAAGAGTGCTTGTAAAAGTTAAGCCTAACCAAAGAAAAAGGTTATAGCTCCTGACTGTACTTATTTTAAATTGTCATTTAACATACATCTACATTTTGCTTTTCTTTATTTCTCAAGTTGCTTATTTATACATCTCTACTATTTTTTTTTTAACAAGGCTTGACATATTGTGACAGGTTGACATATATTTCCTAAGAGCTGATATACCCTATATGATACATGCTCTAAGAGCTGATAGTATACAATAAAATAATAAAATTAAATCATGAATATATGTCATAGTCTCTAAGTTAGACAACCGAGGTTCGTATTTTGGTTTTCAAGAAAGCAGAAACAGTTTTTTCTCCTTTTTCTATCCCTTGTTCTGGTCAGTTCCAAACTTTTTTTAAAATGCAAAAGATATTCATTTGCTACTTCCTGACTACAGAAATCAATACTTTAAGCACAATCTCAGACTCTTGAGAAATCTCATAAATGTTTTAACTATCCAAAACATGGACTTTTATTCGGTTAATCTTTTAGGTGGTCATCAATAATGTAATAAAACAAACCTCTGAAAAATTAACGTTAAAGAACATAAAGGGTAAGACATATTTAAGCAATGTATTAGGAGAAAAAAATGTTTTGGGCTTTAGCAGGAATTTCCTGACAATTCAGTAGCAACTGACAACTAAAACATGTCTACACAATCTTAACAGTTCCAGAAGTGGCCTTATATTCATCTGAGTTTTCTTCATCTTTCTTGAAAGTTCTTTCAACTTTTATCATTGTGATTTCCCCCCCTTTTTTTCTCTATCACATCTAACCAAGGAAAAAATAATTATTAAATGCTCATTTATATCCACCTTCCTCCTTCATATTAATTGGTTCCCCTGCCCCTATGTATTTCCACAGGAATCCTGCTTTTAGAAAGTGGCTACCATGTTTTATTTTAAAGGTGGCTGCAATTTCAGTAATCTCTTCTGTAGTTATTCCTGCTTCGTTTTGGAAGATTGTCAACTACTACTACAGGTTCATTCAGATGGAAAACTACCACAAACTGTAGGATCTTCCTTTCTCCCCACTGAAAGTTCACGTAATTAATAATTCATAAGCTTTTGGTGACGTAAAACATACAGATCCTAAACAAAAACGATCGAAACTATAACGTTTCCATACATAGGGGTTTTACTATTGGCTTGTTTTATTTGGGAAGATCTTAAACTTTTTAAATTCTGAAATACATTTTTTTGCTTTACCTCCTTTAATTCTAAAAGACTTATATACTTGGTACCATGTAGCTATGGTATGCTGAGCTCT
>NW_004444045.1:3401814-3407696 GCF_000243295.1 Trichechus manatus latirostris
GGCAGGAATACACACATATTCAAGGAGGATATCGATGAAGAGGGTGTAATCTGACCGTCTTTAAGGTTCATTGAGCCCTTCCTGCCTTACACTCAAAGTCCCTTTCACTCAGAGATTACTTTTGCCCTACATGCGCGTGGGTTTTTATTTATTTATTTTTCTAAAGTGAAAAAGGAACAAACCCCCAACCCTTCTGGGAATACAGTCAACGTCCTTCTCCCTTTCTAGGGTATCAGAGCTATAGAGTCTTAATTTGGAGGAGCAGGTGTCAGTCACAAACTTTTTCCCAACGTTTCTCCGCATGAAAGGGAATAGACCTGCCTCTGGGCGCCGCCTGGCTGCGCAGGACAGCGAGGAGCGAGAGTCTCTGGGCCCTCGGTCTTTGAATCTCTCCAGCCGCTCGGTTCGGTTCCCGCGGCCCGGCGGCGGCGTCTCCGCGCAGCTTCCAGCGCCCCCTATCGGAAGTTCCCGGAGGCCGCTAGGCGCGCCGCCGCCCCCCGCCCGGCCGGGCTCGGGAAGGAAAAGGGGCTGCGCCGGGGAGCGCCGAGCCCAGGCTCCTCCCGGTGGCGTGTCCGCGCCTCGGGGTGGGGGTGTGGTGGGGAAGAGGGAGGGGGCGAGGCAAGAGGAGGGTGAGAAGGAGGCGCCAGCGTCTAACCTGCCGGCGGGAGGTGGGTGGCTGTGGGGCAATAGAAAAAGAGCCGGCGAGGAGTTCTCCAAAACTTGTCGGAACTCCTAGCTGACGCGGAGGGTAGGAGCGGAGCGGCGGCGGCTGCCTGGGCGACAGGAGCGCGGACGGGACGGTGAACGCCTCTCCCTCCTCGGGCTGCGAGGCCACGGGAGCCAGTACTGCAGCGAGAACCAACGCGGCGGGAACCGAGGACGACCCGGGGCCACAGGAGCAGCCCGCAGAGCGAGCGCAGGACGGAGTGACCGCCAGCCCCAGGTGGCCGGGACCGCACGTCCACCGCACGCCCTCCTCCCGCGCCGCTGCCGCGCCGCTCCCCGCCGACGAGAGGAGGCGCCTCCGCGCGGCACGAAGGCGCAGCCTGGCCGCTCGTTCTCTCCCTCGAGGGACAAACTTTTCCCAAAGCCAGTCCAAGCCCTCGGACCAAACTTGCGCCTCTCGCGCGTCGCTTCGCTGGTAGCCGTCCGCGTAGAGTGCGCACTTCTCCGACGAGATGTCTGAGCGCAAAGAAGGCAGAGGCAAGGGGAAGGGCAAGAAGAAGGATCGGGGCTCCGGCAAGAGGCCCGCGCTCGCGGAGGGCAGTCCGAGCCCAGGTGAGTGCGCAGCGCGGCCCCAGCCCGTGTTCCTTCCCATTCGGTGCCGTCGCCTCCCCTTTGCCCGCCCGCGCCCTCTGCTCCGGGCGTCTGGCCCTGCTCCCTCCGTGTGGCCGCCCCTCACCTGGGCGCCAAGCACCACCGGCATGGGCAGTGAAGGGCAGTAGCCTAGGCCCACGCCCTCCGAGGGTCCGGAACGCGCTGCGTTCCCTGGCGTGGCCCTTTACCAGCGGTCAGCAGCTGAGCCCAGTCGGGGAGCGGGACCAGGAGGGTAGGAGCGGAGGCTGGGTGCGCGCGTCTCCCGGCGCCAGCAGGGCTTTGCGCGGGGCCCGTCTGCCCTCTAGCGAGAAAAGGGAGAACGAGCCACCGGGAGGGAGAGCCGGGTCTCTGCTCTGGGTGCCTGGCTCCAAAGAAGGGGGTGGTCGAGAAAAGAGGTCCTGTGGGCAGCTGCGCATCAGTGTTTGGGCAGAGCGGACGCGGGGTAGGGTCGCAGAGTGTGCATGTTTTCACCCTGATTCATTCCTGCGATATTGGAACTCGAATCAGCTGAGATGGATTCCTTGCGGTCAGCGAAGCCGGTAAAATCTAGTCCAGTGCCAGGAATCAGGTCTGCTCCAAGTAAGTTCTACAAACTTTTGGCTTAGTTCTATTTTTCTGCGTCTCCTTGATAAGTATGGTAAATTTAGGTTCCCAGGAGATATCAGAAAACAGAAGTTTACTTGAATTTTTAACCCAGTTTACTGGTAGTATGTAGAATGGAATGGCAGTTGAGGTTATCTAGAGGCACGCCTTGGATTTGATAATCAGAACACGGACGTGAAGGACAGTTTTACCTTAGATTTCGCTATGAAGGGCTGATGCTTTCGACACTGTCTTGAACAGAGGAGGCATCCCAAATACTTGTTTATGAGTGACTGAGTGATGCTAAAAAGGGGGCAGGGGAGGGGAGGGGGCATGAGGGCTTTTTTCCGCGTCTGCAATTCCCAATTGTTAATTGATTAGCTGCTTTAAGTTACGTACAGTGTACCATCAACACACATTTTATAAAGTCCTTGAAGAATTAATCCAATAGCTCTTTGTAACACTGTGGCTGAAGAAGATAAGTATTAACCTGTTCCTTGCAGGAAGAAAACAAGCCTGATTTGCCTAGTCCTTTTATTGGCATTACTGATAGCGTTTTGAAACCTGGGTTATTGTTGGAGACCGTAAGCAGGTCTTGAGCAAAACAAGAAATCAAACAGAGTGATTGTTTGGGCGCTGACCATTCACATGCTTGCGTCTATAATAAGATACTGCTGATCAGATTCACCTTAATTCTCTTTCATTAGCTTTCTTGAGGATGTATTGAAATTTTCTTTATTTTTACCCTATGTTTTGGACATACAATATATAGCATTTTCTTCACCAAGGTGTGGAATGAGGAGCTGGATTACTATCCTTATTAAGTGACCTTTTTTTTTGGCTGTCCTTCCTAAGGTCATCATAGTAAATTAAATAGACCTTAGACGTGACCCAAACTGTAAAGTAGTAAGGAGTTATTTGAGTTGGTGTTGGCCGTGGTCTACTGTCCTGTCCATCAGTGCCCTGCTTTCATGACTTCCTGTGGTCTTCTGTCGATAGTGTGATGAATTAAGGAAAGGGCAGTGGTTTGAAGTAGCATCGCTTTCGGGTAGCACGTTTGCATTTTATCAAGGGTTCATAGCAGTAATACTTTACCACAGACATTTCAGACAAGCAGGTAGTTTAGTTGGGGAGAGATTTAGGAATAAGCCAACGTTTCTGTGCCCAGGCGATGTCATCTACAAGATAGGCAGCTGTTTTGTGACTAGCTAATGCTCCCGCTAGGAGCCCTGGTGGTGCAGTGGTTAAGCACTCAGCTGCTCACAGAAAGGTCGGTGGTTTGAACCCACCAGCCACCCCACGGAAGAAAGATGTGGCAGACTGCTTCTGTAAAGATTTCAGCCTTGGAAACTCTGGGGCAGCTCTGTCCTGTCCTGTAGGGTCACTGTGAGTCAGAATTGACTCCAGGGCAACAGTAGTGTTCGCTTTTGACTCTGTTCGAGAACTTCTTGGTGGCTCCGTTCTGCATTCCAGGCCCTCTTGTTCTCTCTAATCCAGTTAGATTGGCATCTTTAAGTGGCATTGTCTCTCCTATCCTTTTGGAAAAATTGGAGTGAACTTGGCTCTAGATTAGTTTTTTTTTAGTATATTGGTCTCTCTTTGGGGAGGAACTTTTTACCGCCTCCAAGGTCCTTTGCACTTGTTAAACCATACAGGAATATTTATTCTTGTTTTGATTTGAAAAGCATGCTCTTGAAACTAGCTTTATGTAAAAGCCTCCCAGTTGCCACGGAGTCCATTCTGATTCACGGTGACACCGTGTGTGTCAGAGTAGAACTGTGCTCGGTAGGTTTTCAGAGACTGAGTTTTCGGAAGTAAATCTTCAGGCCTTTTTTTTGAGGTGCCTTTAGTTGGACTTGAACCTCCAACTTTAGGTGAGCAGCTGAGCCCGTTAACCATTCATACCACCCAGGGACTCCTATGTAAAAGCACATGGTGTCGAATAGTATTGCTTTGAAGTCAATGGCTCTCCTTTCTCTTAAAATGGTAACTGTCAGTGACTTTTCCTTATTTTAGGAGTTTCAGAGAATAAATGCAGCCATAATGGCTTGGGGTAGTCACCTCTACCTATTTCTTAGCCTTTTTGCGTTCTTTAGGTCATAGTCATCCTCAAAGAAGCAATTTCTAGATGCCATAAATGTAGTATTGCCACTTGCCATGCCAGCCTAGGTTGTGACTTATGAGGACACCCATGTCTTGAATTGCTCCTGTATTGTTGTTATTGGTGTTATGTGCCATCGAGTTGGTTCTCACTAATACAGACCCTACAAGATAGAGTAGAACTGCCCCGTAGGGTTTCCAAGGAGCAGCTGGTGGATTCAAACTGCCGACCTTTTGGTTAGCAGCCGAGCTCTTAACTACTGCGCCAGCTCCTGCTCCTGTGTTAGTGCCCTTCGATCCCAAGTTTTAACCTAAAACAGCCACTGAAACTGTTTTCCTTGATGATACGCATGCAACAGTCAGGCCTCTCTTTGGATGTTACAACACTGCTTCATGACAGTCGGGAGAGATAGTGCTGAGGGAACCCAGTTCCTTAGCCTGCTGTGTGCTGTGTTATATGCATAGGCATAAACATATCTGTTGGAGGGAGATTTTCAGGAGAAAAGGTTTTCTTTTTTTTTTTAACTTTCATATGATATGTGTGACTGAGACGTAATGTGTAGATGGCTGAGGTTCACAGCACCCACATTTTTATATAATCAGCTGAAGACCGAATTGCCCACTATTGGGGCTGCAGAGACTCAGCAGAATTATCTATTCCATAAAAATGGCTGTAATAGGTCCCAAGCCCTTGAGGTCGTTGATTACTCTTCTTTGCTTAAAATAAGCAGCTTCAGCATAATCCTGGGCTCTGCATCATGTATGCATGCACCCAGGGCCCAGTAATGTCCTGAGCCTCCTGCATGCTGGACCTCCCAGGCTCCGGCTCTTGGTGTTGACTCAGTTCTTCAGCTCAACACATTTTTTCTTTTGAAGCCTGAATTATGAAACCAGAGCCTTTTTTTTTTGCTCTAAGATTCCTTTATAATCTTCTGAGAGACTATTTGCTGATATCTTTTTCTTTCATTAAAACACAGCTTTACAAAGAGTTCTCTTTTTCTTTTTTCACTCTTAAATGACCTGGAACAGACTCACGATCAAGTCTAATCCAGTTTTAGATCTGGTCTCTGTTCACCCCAGACCCAAAAAACCAAAATCCGTTGCCGTCGAGTCGAGTCCAACTCACAGTGACCTTATACGATGAAGTAGACAGGAGGGGCATTTTTGTAAGTACAGGTGGTGGAAACATTGAGAAACTGCATTTCCCAAATGGGAAGAAGCAGGCTGTGAGCTCCCCAGATGACGTCATCCACTTGTTAACTAAGTGGCTCCGCAGGCCACCTGTTGACGTTCTTGGGCATAAAGTGCCCTATTGGTAACAAGATGGTATGCATTTATAAAACAGGAGGACTGTCCAGTTGTCTGATTTAACTTGGTCACTTCTAACCACTTACCTTATGTAATTATGAAAAACATTAAAAATTATTTACAGAATGAAATATGACCTGTTCAGGAAAAAAATAGCTGGAAGAGTGGAAGAAACTCGAAATACTGTTCTCATATCTGCAAAATGATACTGATGCAAGAATGGAGAAGAAAAAAATACATATCAGAAAATATTGGGGGAGTGTGTGAACACCTTATTAGATGCCAGGCACTATGCTGGACACTTTTATATTCATTAATAAGGATAGATAGTTATTGAATTCTTACCATGTGACAGGCAGTAAAACAGATGCTTTGTGTATTTAATCTCTTGTGTTTTAGAAAACATGATAATGCCCCACTACAGGAGCCCTGGTGGTATAGTGGTTAAGATCTGCGGCTGCTAACCAAATGGTCGGAAGTTCGAACCCACTGGCTGCTCCTTGGAAACCCTATGGGACGGTTCTGCTCTGTCCTGTAGTGTCGCTATGAGTCAGAATGGACTTGACGGCAACGAG
>NW_004444045.1:3407817-3409195 GCF_000243295.1 Trichechus manatus latirostris
TATTATTATTATATGGAGCTCTGGTGGCACAGTAGTTAAGCCACTGCTTGGAAACCCT
Organism: Trichechus manatus latirostris; assembly: GCF_000243295.1. NCBI lineage: Eukaryota > Metazoa > Chordata > Mammalia > Sirenia > Trichechidae > Trichechus > Trichechus manatus. The sequence continues at coordinate 3,407,876 of NW_004444045.1, forward strand.
ACGGGGCAATTCTGCTGTGTCCCATAGGGTTGTTATGAGTCAGAATCAATTCAATGGCGACGGATTTGGTGTTGGTTTTATTATTATACATTAAATCATATGAAATATATTTTATATACTATTAAAGAAACCAGTTGCTCTTGGGTCAAGTCCAACTCGTGGGGAGCCCATGTGTGTCTGAGTAGTAATCTGTGCTCCATACAATTTTCAGTGGCTGATTTTTCCCAAGTAGATCACCAGGCTTTTCTTTTGAGGCACCTCTGGGTGGACTTTAACCTCCAGCCTTTTGGTTTGTAGCTCACAGCGTTAACCTTTGGTACCGAGGTTGTTATGAGGCTTAAACAAGATAATCTGTGGACTGCAGTCTGAACATTGGCCAGCATGTAGTAAGTGCCCCAAAATGTTAGCTCTTTTTATTAAACAGCTTAAGAAATGAATTTCCTGTGTCTTTACAAAGATATTTGATAGAATTTTCTAAATTTACCTTTTATGGTAAAAAAATAAATCCAAAGCTGCCCTTAGATTAGAGTGAGTATAAATATTAATATGTACTACCTGTAAATATAAAGTATATATGTATGTCAAATTCCATAACCTCCTATATGTGTTTTGAAAACAGTGCTGAACTCAGTGTAAATATTGAAAGTAGAGTAAGGTGCAAGATAATTTTATCTTGGGCAGAAAAATGTTGAGGTTTGCAAGCTGTGAGACGATTTTGAAACATGACTCCTTTTCTGGCAACACTTTAAGACTTAATGCTTAAACCTCATTTTATGATATAGAATATGTGGTCTTCTCTTTTAGGACTGTATAAATGGCAATAATTGAAAAAGAAAGTCTATAGTAACACATTCTCTGTTATCTTCTTATGACGCGTAACAGTGTATTGCCAGTGAGGTTTGTAGAATCAGGTGCAGCTGTTTTTAAATATAAACAAAATAATGAATTTAATAAATCTGTACTTGTCATTACGTCCTCCCCCGTGTCCCTACAATGCCACTAGTAGTGAGTCTTCAGCCCTGGAAGAGTGATAGAGTCTTACCAAAGAAGGGTTCTGTTAACATTCCAAAAGTATCAAGTTAAATTTGATGTCAGCGGTACTGGTTGTTTATCAGGTACCCTGGTGGTGCAGTGGTTAAGAGCTCACTGCTAACCAAAAGGCTGGCAATTTGAATCCACCAGCTGCTCCTTGGAAACTCTATGGGACAGTTCTATAGGGTCGCTATGAGTAGGAACTGACTTGACGGCAAAGGGTTTGGTTTTGGTTTGGGGTCATTTATCACATTCCATTATGATTATCAAGAAGAAAACAAACCAAGA
>NW_004444045.1:3409767-3410875 GCF_000243295.1 Trichechus manatus latirostris
ATGTTTCGTATGTCATCTTGATTATGATTGATAAACTGTGCTTTTTAGTCCAACTCAAGTGAGCTGTGTGGAGTTCCACCACTAGACAGACCACAGATGGTCAGAATTTCTTCATCTTGTCTTACCAGCATCACCTCTTCTCTGGCCTCCAGAGGGCGCTCCAAGAGCATCACACTTCTATTCCCCAAAGATTGATTTCTTTTTTCTTTCTTTTTAATTACTATGATATTTTGAGCAATTAATGGGGAGGAATTGGGTCCTGCTGCCATCAAAGTTAGCTGCCTCAACAGAAGTTTGTGTTGCATCTAGACCAAAGAGCTAGAATTCGTTGAGAATTCTGAATCAGAATATTCTGAAACATAGTTCCGATGATACACTTGTTAGCTTGCAAAAGGTCATCTGTTAGATTAATTTTAACTGGCACCTTTCTACTAGAGAACCGAGCACCTTATAAGCCCCTTCCAGTCACCCCTTAGGAGTCCCTGGGTGGTGCAAATGGTTAAGGGTTCGACTACTAACCAAAAGGTTGGTGGTTTGAACCCACCTGGAGGTGCATCGGAAGACAGATCTGGCGATCACTTCCGAAAGGTCACAGCCTTAAAAATCCTATGGAGGACAGTTCTACTCTGTACACATAGGGTCGCCATGAGTCAGAGTAGAGTTGATGGCAGCTGGTTTGGTTTTTGTTTGGTTTAATCACCCTGTACAGTGACTCCCTTCCGGTAAGTATAGATGCTGTTGTCAAGATCAGCTTACCTGCAACAAGATTTAGTCATTTTTAAAAGTTTCACTCTGGCATTGGAGAATTATATGTGAAAGCATCCAAATTGAAGAGACGATCTTTACTAACAAGTTTACTTTTATTTCTGTAGGTCACAGTATTCCCTCAATCCCTAGCTACAACATTTCACGAATTCTACTGTGATTGAGTTACATGTTTTTAAAAACAGGTTTGAATGACTCATTCTTTCATATCACGTAATAATGTTGTAATACTGTCCCTTAGCCCCTGTTCTTTTCAGTTTACCTGCTCGTGATTTATTCCATTCTGCCCTTGTCATCTTCATCATGAGTTATTCCATTTTTTGCCCCCTCCCCTTTCCAAAGT
>NW_004444045.1:3411213-3416136 GCF_000243295.1 Trichechus manatus latirostris
AGGGAGAAAGATGTGGCAGTCTGCTTCCATAAAGATTACAGCCTTGGAAACCCCATGGGGCAGTTCTGCTCTGTCCTATAGGGTTGCTATGAGTTGGAATCGACTTGAGGGTAATGTTTTTTTCTCCCCATATGGTTTCTTCTAACATTTGGTCTTCTTTCAGTAATTTAACTTCAGTTATGCTTTATATATTATTTTAAGTAATACACTAATGACAACTTCAAAAAAAATTCTTATAAATTCTGGTAATGAAAATGGCTTAAAGTACTGTCTAAAATGAACTTGGGATAGAGACTAATTGAAGCAGTGGCATTTGTTCCAGTAAATAGATGGGCTCATGTAATAGCTCATAAAGTGAATTCAGCATACATTTCAGTGCCAGTACAGTTAACGTTTTCCCTTGGAAAGAAAAGTAATAAATTTCTGCTACAGAACAGAACTGGTATTTTTTTTTTTGACCTGTTAGCAAACTGTTATTATCCTGCTTTATCTTAGCCACCACATTTCTGCAGAGAGATTACAGGGACATGAGTGGGAAATACGGGCAGTGGCAAATAATCTTGGCTTTGTTTTAAGGAATAATATGGAAAAAAAAAATCTTTATTCAGTTTCACAGTACCCATCAACCCAATTTTTCTATTGTTTTCTGAGTGTGAATTTTATTGTCAAGTAAAAATGAGATGGTCTGTATTACTTTATAAATAAGGTTAAAATTTTGAGGAATACCGATATTTTAAAGTATAATACGTGTGCGATTTACAACTCTTCTGATTATTATACATAATCATATGATTTTGAAGACTTAAATTACACTTTTAAAGGATACGGCAGTCTCTTTAGCTATCCTGTAGTAAATCTAAAACCAGTCCTTAAAAAGAAGAGCCTAAATTCCAATTTGGATTGATTTTTTTTTTTAGAACAATTAAATTTTATACATTATGGTGAAGTATTTTGATTACTGGGTATCTGCATAGATAAATCTGCTGCACAAGAGTTGTTTAAAGTATTGAAAAGCAAAGATGTCACTTTGAGGACTAAGGTGCGCGTGACCCGAGCCGTGGTATTTTCAATTGTCTCATGTGCTTGGGAAAGCTGGACAATGAATAAGGAAGACTGAAGAAGAATTGACACCTTTGAATTATGGTGTTGGTGAGCAATATTGAATATACTGTGGACTGCCAGAAGAGCAAACTAATCTGTCTTGGAAGAAGTACAGCCAGAGTGCTCCCTAGAAGCGAGGATGGCGAGACTTCATCTCACGTACTTTGAACATGTCATCAGGAGGGACCAGTCCGTGGAGAAGGACATCAAACTTGGTAAAGTAGAGGGTCCGTGAAAAAGAGGAAGACCCTTAACGAGATGGATCGACACAGTGGGTACAACGATGGGCTCCAACATAACAGTGATTGTGAGGATGGTGCAGGACCGGGCAGTGTTCTGTTGTTTAGTACGTGGGGTCTTTATGAGTTGGAACTGACTCGACAGCACCTAACAACAACGTATAGATTTAAGGACTCCAAAATTGAAAGTTGAAATATCATGCATGTTTTATTATTTCTTCAAAAAATGTATTTCAACTTTACATAAAAGAGTATGAATATCGATTATGCTTAGGAAAATTTCTTTGTTAAAGTCTGAAAATTTTATAACTTAATTTTTTTATTCCTTAGCTGTTCTATGTATCATTTAATCAGGAATTTTCATTTGTATGCAGTAATAGAAAACCATACTCACATGTGAGCTGATAGAATTGCATACTGTGAAAACATTACAAAAGAAGAAAAAAATAGTCTGCAGGTATTTAAAAGAAGACTAATGTTCGTAACAAGAGAACTGGCTTTTGTAGACATAAATACAGACGTTGCTATCTAATGTTTACAAATACATGTTTTGTAAATTGGATGTTCTTTCTATTCTTAAGTTTGTCAGGACGTACAAAGTTTTCTGGTTGTCACTGTGATGTCTCCTCTCCCCGTCCTAATCACATTCCTTGCACTGTCCGTTATATTGGAGCCCTGGTGGCATAGTGGTTAAGAACTCAGGCTACTAACCAAAAGGTCGGTGGTTCAAATCCACCATCCACTCCGTGAAAACCCTTTGGAGCAGTTCTGCTCTGTCATATACAGTTGCTATGAGTCATAATTGACTCAATGGCACACAACAACAACAACTCCGTTATATTGGAGAACAGTTAGGTAACTTGCTCCAATAGTTGATACAACCTAGGCTGTAGGATAAGAGAAATTGTAATGGACACGGCACACTAAAGTTTAGTGCCTACAATGTGAACATTTGTATTATGTTCAACATGAGGTAGTATACGAAGACTGTTTTTTTTTTTTTTCGTTGATCTGCCCTTGCCCAGGAAACCCTGGTAGCGTAGTGATTAAGTGTTACAGCTGCTAACCAAAAGGTTGGCCGTTTGAATTCACCAGGTGCTCCTTGGAAACTCTATGGGGCAATTCCACTCTGTCCTGTAGGGTCGCTATGAGTCAGAATCAACTTGATGGCAACGGGTTTGGTTTTTGGTTTTACCCTTGCCCGTAACTCCACCTTGGAAAATTTATTTTCCAGTGATGAGCTTATACTATGTTAGGGTTAACCACTAACCAGTTGCCGTGGAGTGCATGCCGACTCATGGCAACCCCATGTGTGTCAGAGTAGAACTGCGCTCCAGAGGGTTTTCAATCATTGATTTTTTTGTAAGTAGATCACCAGGCTTTTCTTCTGGTGTACCCTGGGTAGACTGAAACCTCCAACCTTTCTGTTAGCAGCCAAGCACATTAACTCTTTGCACCATCCAGGAACTCTAGATTAAAGGTGATGGATATTTAAATGAAAGAAGTTCTGTTTGTTTCTTTTTTTTTTTGGCTTGTTTTCTGTATCTATGCAATATACCAGTAGATAGTATAAAGACTTTTTTGGAGAGAGGCCAATGTCATATCCATTTGTAGCCTCAGTTAAGGTTGTTCTTAAGCTCGAGAAAGCACCTGTGTAGTCAGAAATTGATATGCGGTCCAAACGGAACATTTTGAGACATTGTTCTGATAATGCTGTTACAACCTTGTATTGTATTTATGCTAATTTGAATATTTTAATTTTTCTCTGAACCTTCTGGAGTGAGGGGAGTAAAAGCATGGATGGCATTTTGAGTCATCATCTATATATTCCACAGGGGATGGAATGAAACAAAATCCTAAAAAGAACATGACTGGGCTCAAGCCCTCCTGGGAGATGCCGCACTCCTGACAGCGTTTATCTGGACTTCTCTAAATCCACAATATCCTGACTTCTGTAGCAGTCTAGAACTCAGTGCTTCTTTGCCTTCTTCCTGGCCTTTTCGTCTTAAAAATAAAAGTCTCTTATCTGAATGTGACCACTAAAATGGAAAGGAAAAGACAAACCAGTTCTACTAGGTCCTATGTAGCAGGCCACATGAGGATTTTTGTACTTGGATACAGTGCAGTTCAGATCATATCGTTATGAATGCTGGACTTTGAGTAGCACCAAGTGGCTGTCTCTGCAACTCGTGTATAGTGACCTGCTTGGTGACTGCTGCGTTAGTTTCAGGGCAGGAGGGACCAGCTCTTGTCCTGGCTCTCCCACGCACTCTGGTGGAGGTCAGATCAGAGCAGTGGTTGAGAGGCAAGCCTCGGCTCTGTCCTCAGAGTGCATGGATGTGAAGACTGACTCGGCCATCTCCCCCGTATAACTCTGGGTGGCGTCAGAAACTCTTCAAGCCTCAGTTTGCACGTTTATAAATTGTGAAAAATATTACATAACACATGTGGTAGTGATGAGGTGTTTAGGATAGTGCCTGCTACAGATTAAGAACTAAATATTAGTCTTATTGGGTTTAAATGTTAAATACAATCTAAGCATTTCCAGCATTTGTTCATCTAATGGTATGTCCTTGCTATGTATGTCTGCATCCATGTTGTCCGAATTTTAATCCCCTAGAAGTTAATTTTATACACAGGGTCCTGTACACAGAGGTTCACTGTAAATATGTTGACAATACATACAAAAACATTATTTGGTATAGATTCTATACCTTTGGACCATTGGTGAGAGTTGGGTATCAAATATATAATACATTCATAAAAAGATAAGCTGAACATTCTTAACCTCAAGTTTAGATTGCAATTTGGCCTATGAACTCATCTTTAGAGAATGGACTAACACTAACAGTAATGTTTTAGCTTCTTGGTACAATAATATATTACGTGCACAGTGGTATTTTCTCCTGTCTGTTTATCCATCTGTCCATCCGTCTGTCCATCTATCCATCCATCCGTCCGTCTGTCCTTCTTTAGTCTTTTAAAAATACGTGCCAATTATTTCTTTAGATGTAACTTTCCCATTCTTTATCTCCCATGTCTTGAGATAAATAACGGGTCATTAGATTACATTGTATTGTGCATAGTACCTAGTGAAATACTTTGCATACAGATGTTTACAGAATAGATAAGAATCAATTTTATATATATGTTTATTGACTTATTTCTTGAGGCATAAGGATAGATACCTATAGTTTATGTGTTGATTTGATTGTAACATACTGTGTTGCGAGGTAAGGTAGTAAGTTCATTGCCTGATAAAATTTTGCATTTCTATATTAAATAGATGTTATTTCTGTGTATATATATGTAAACCTGTTTTTATGTTTTTTAGTATCTTGTCTCTTCTCTGTCAACAGAATGAAATAGAAGTGCAGTATTGGTATGAAGCTCTGTATTTCATTATTTAAAATTAAATTATTCCCTTTCCATTTCATTATTTAAAATTACAGCATTCCCTTTACATACTTTAATTTGTTTTTTAAATAAATAAAAAAAGTGTCCTGTCTTGAAGCCCATGAGAAGGTAGATTTTTACAAACAGTTATAATAGCAGTAATATTGAACATTATTGTCATCTATTT
>NW_004444045.1:3417242-3418033 GCF_000243295.1 Trichechus manatus latirostris
TCTGTCACACATGGGGTCACCATGAGTTAGTCAGTTCAGTGACAGTGGGTTTGTTTTGGGTTTTTTAGCCAGAAGGGTAGTGTTGTTAGGTGCCGTTGAATTGGTTCTGAGGCATAGCAACCCTGTGTAGAACAGAACGACATGTTGCTTCGTCCTGTGCCTTCCTCACAATAGTAGATATGTTTGAACCCATTGCTGCAGCCACTGTATCATTCCATCTCATGGAGGGTAGTAGCAACCATCTTACTGGGACATGCATCTGGAAATGCCAGTTTACGAAAACTTGAAGGTGTCTAAACCTTCTGACATTTTATATAAAAGGCAGCAGTAGAAGACCTGAAGCGCTTTTTGTCATGGGAGATATGATTTCATAAAGTTACTACTGACCTTGACGCAGATACCCTTTTGGGGTTTGTTTCTGTGAAACTCATCAACAGGTGGATGGCACAGCTCCTGGATAATGTTGTTGTTCTGGAGCAAGATAAGTTACAACTGTATTGAGAGAACAATTTATTCACCCCAAATGGTCTTATGGGTCTCACATTAACGCACATAGAGAAACAATCTTTGGAAGATTCACAGTCTTTTGCTAGTATTAGTATGTCAACTCACTATAAAATATTTTAAAAATTCTCTACTCAGAACTTAAAGAATTTGGTTTTTCATTACGAATATAAGATTTCCTTGTTGAAAACTCCCTTGACAAATTAAGTGAATAACGAACAGCGTTAAAATTGTTATGTTTCATGGTACCTTTGTAACTAAAAGCTTCTTAAGTAATGACTAATGGT
>NW_004444045.1:3419826-3421236 GCF_000243295.1 Trichechus manatus latirostris
CTCTCAGTCAGTGGGCCACCAAGCCCAATACTCCTGTCTCTCGCTGTCTCATGCCATCTTCATTGTTATAGCTCTTTTTCTGGGTCTGGGAGGTTCTCAGCTCAGGAACCTCAGGTCCAAAGGATATGCTGTGCTCCAGACTCTTATTAATGGTAGTGAGGTTCCCCCCAACCTTTGTGGGATTGGCCCTTATATAAGCCTGCTCCTTGTCAGTTTCAAGGCATGGTACTCTCAGCAGTACCACGAACTGACCAATACCCTCCGTAGACCATAAGTCACTCAATTTGCATAGTCCATGCCAGTGACTTTGTGGGAGTTACAAGACTATGGCTAGAAAAAGACAAGTGCAATTTACTGCATGCAGTTTTCATTGGCTGATTGTTTGGAAGTAGATCACCAGGCCATTATTCCGAAGTGCTTCTAAGTGGACTTGAACCTCCAACCTTTTGGTTAGTAGCTGAATGCTTAACCATTTGTACCACCCAGAGACATAGTAGCTCTTAAAAATTTATTCAAGGACTGAATGAATGAGTGACTATTGCTAATTTATTTAAAACAAAAAGTTGTGGGAGTTTATGGGTAATAGTTTAGCTACTGTGTTACTGTCAGTTAATAAGAAAGTGTGAGTGCAAATCACCAGTACCTGTGATGCATGGATTTGTCCCTCAATTGACCGTTTATATTTTCCTGGTTTAAATTTGCACAATTTATCTTAAAGTTCTTAGTAAGTAATAATCGGTGCTTCATTATTCAGACTAATGAATAGGAAGGAAAAGTTTGCTCAATCCATAATTGTTGCTAATTCTAAAGTATTTTTCTCATATTGTCTCTTAAAAACATAGAAGCATAGAAACATAAGAAATTAATTAAGCTGATGAACTTTAAGGAGTTAATATTTGTAAAGTACATAAACTATTGCCTGGAAAAGTTTGTTATATAAATATATAACAACTATAAATGGTGAGAGTAGTCGTAAAGAATAATCTTAAACTATTGCTTACAAAGTAAGGTCATACCTGTGATAACATTAGTCCCGGGAAAAATCATAGAATGTTCGAGCTGAAAAGGTTATCTTAGAGGTCATCTACCCTATAGATGAGGAAAACCACAAAGTCGCATTTAGAACATCAGTTCTAACACTAACCCTAGGCCTCCAGATTTTAGAGTACGATTTTTAATTATTGTAATGCTACAGTTCCAAATCCAAGATCGGCACCGTATATGAATTCAACTTCACTTTTATTGTGTTTTTAGTAAGAGTGAAAGGTCCCTAGGTGGCGCAAATGGTTTGCACCCAACTACTAACCCAGAGGTTGGTGGTTCGAACCTACCCAGCAGCTCTATGGAAGAAAGGCATAGCTATCTACTTCATTAAGATTACTGCCAAGAAAACCCTATGGGGGTAGTTCT
>NW_004444045.1:3423111-3423814 GCF_000243295.1 Trichechus manatus latirostris
TGTTTGCACCTAGGAAAGTATATAATGAGTAGTCATCTCTTCGGAGGAAGAGGAAGCAAGAGCCTTAGTGAAGGAACCAGACATGCTGGCAGGGAAAGAGCATCGTTCCCAGTGGCCATGAAGGGATAGGAGCACTAAGTTTATAGATTTGGGCCATTATTTAAAATATCTGGGCTTTATTTCCTTGTCCAGTAATTAAGAAATTTGAATTAACTGATGTGTAAAAATTTTGAATGTAGAAGAAGGCAATGACTGTAAGACTGTACTTCATTAGGTCAGTGGTCTCCACAAGACTGTCCTGCAGAACTTTAGATACTGCTCTTCTCGTATGTTTTCACTCAGAAATCTTAGTAGTGAATGCATTTCCAGAAATCCTAAGGTATTTGAAAAATAATCATCATGTAAGGCCTAGGCAGATAACAAATTGGCTTTATGTAGAAAACGGCTTATCTTTTATAAAGTGATTTTTGATGAGTGAAATAGTAACGTAGTCATCTTAGCGAACAACTAGGAGATTTGTTTAGGTATGTGAATTATTTAGTGAAAATATGGAACATGACAATAAATACATTTGTAAATCACTAATACAAAAGTCTTTCATATGAAATTCTCAATAGAAAGTGGGTACTGGCTGTGAATTGTGATTTCTTAGGATCCTTAACTTGTAGTTCCTTAAAAAGCATGGGATAGAGTTATGGGATTT
>NW_004444045.1:3425553-3438715 GCF_000243295.1 Trichechus manatus latirostris
TAATCACCAGTTCTTTTTTTCAAATTTTCCATCATTTTCTTTTACTGTGCTGCTGTATTTTTTCTGATCTGTCTTCCGCTTCACTAATTGTCTCTTCTGCTGTGTTCAGTCTGCTGCCAAGGCCATCCATTAAGTTTTTAATTTTAATTACTTTTTTATTTTAAATATTTAGCAGTTTTATTTGGTCCCTTTTTAAATTTGCTGTGTTGTATTTTATAGCTCCCAGGTCCTTGAAGATATTTTCAAGCTTGTTATTTATTTCTTTAAACATAGTAGGCATAATTGTTTCATAATTTGCATGTGAAAATTTAAGTATCTGATGCTTCTCATTCAGTGCCTTGTTTTCTTCTGCATATGATCGTATCTGCAGACAATTTATCTGTGATGTTCTTTGTGGCATAGGATGAAAGTGCCTTCCTGCAGAGGGAGGGTTCGGTTTATTCATGCTGGGTACCTGGGACACTACCAAGTTCATGGTTTGAGGTTTCCTAATTTAACACCCTGTGTATACCTGGGCTTGTAAGAGCCTCTCTGTAGCCTCAGCTTCTCAGGGAATTTTTTAATGCCTTTTTTCCCCTACTGCTTCACTGAGGGCCAGTAGAGTACCCCTTTAGTTCTAGGGGGTAGAGGGTTGGAGGAGAGATCGGTTTTGTTTGGGTTACTGATGGTGTAGGTTTTTGGTGTTTTCCACAGGCATAGTGCTTTGGAGTCCCAGCTTAATGTGGAGGAGGTATCCTGTGAGACTCCCCATCTTAGACAGGCCCTGGGCCTTGACTTATGTCCCCTTCCCCAGGATGGGCAAATGCCCTTAAAGAAAAAGTGATTACAGTGTCTAGGTATTTTGCTTATATCTTAAGAGTACAAGCTTTTCTTCAGAATTTGACTCAGCAGTTCCCTACTATTTTATCAAACCATTAATCCTTTTAAGGTAATGTTTGTTATATTTCATACAGTATTTTTAGATGTTTCCAGCAGGAGAGTTATCATGAGTAGCTTCCATTATCGGAAGAGGACATCATTAATCAATAAGAAGCAAAAAATGATAGGGCAGTACTAATGCTTCAGAAGAGATTTGTTGAGATGAAGATTTGTTGACCCTAACTCTAGTTAGAAATTTTCAAAAGATAGCATTTTGAGGATGAACCGACTCTAGTTTTGCTGGCCTTTGGGACCTGTGCGTGATTCTATCTGGTCAATTTTTAGATAAGGAGATTTCTAAGGAATGCCTCAAGTGGAGGTAGGGATAGACTTTCTACACCAAAAGGTCAATGGGTCAATTCTGAAAATCTCAATGAAATAAGGGGAGAATAAGGTTCAAGAAATAATTCGATAAAGTGTAAATTTCATTGAGATATTAGTGTGGTCACTACCAAGTTTACTAGAGAAGGAACAAGACTTTGCCAATGCTTCACAAATCAGATTTAAAAAAAAAAAAAAAAAATCTTGGCAGGGTCTAATCCTTATGCTACAGTAAAAAACTGATGAAAGGTTAGGTAAGTTGACCAAGGTCCTACAGCCAGGGCCAGGCCAGGGCTCCAGCTTAGTGGCTTAACACCTGGAGCCACTGAGTCTCTACATAGGTAGGCTTAGATCTTTACTTTCTGAATTGCCTGGAATTTAAAAGCTTCAGGTATTTCTCATTTCTTCTTTAATAGCTGGTTGTGTCTATTGTCATAGTACACTCAAATTGCTTATATTTCACCCAGCAGTGACTGCGTTAGGCCATCACCATTGAAAGTACCCCATACAGTTCTTTGGACATGTGTATTGCATAAACTAATAGCAGAGGTAAACACGGACATCCTTGCTTTTAAGTGTTAAGTGAAGACGTTGTTCTGCTTGAATTGCATTGTGTGCTCTTGCTGCTCTTAGAGTTCCGGGCAGAGTTGTAGATGTGATGCTTATGAGGGAGAATGAGGGTAGGGGGAGAAGAACAGCTGCCGGACTCGGGGAAGTGGCTGGACTCTGGTAATCATATGTGGCAGGTCAAAGGTGAGATTTAGCCTGATGGGATTTGGACTGTGCCTTCAGTTAGCAAAGTGGTGTTAAAATCAACTCCAGGTGTTTCCGGTATTCTTATGCCTAAGTATTATTTAAGCAAAAAATAATGTGTTTTAGGATATGAATGGAGGGAATTGGCCACTAACTGCTCAGGAATCACCTATTTTGTAATAGAGCCCATTCTCTCTTAATAATTGCTCCTGCATGTGTAAAATACACCATAAATCTCCAAGTGCTTTTTTGCAGTGGTAAGGTTTTCTCCAAGTAAGCTGTTAGCACTTTCTGTCTTCAAGAGAATGCTAACTCAGTGAACTTCTTTGAGCTTTTTATGCTTCATGCTGTAGAATCTGGGCTTTGCACTGACATATCTGCAAGTTCCTAAGTTAAGTTAAAAACGAGGACATTTGAAATCATTAGGATTAGTTAAAAATATCAAGTATCACCGAAGGAAGGATGACCAAAACATATTTTAGAAATATGACAAAGTGCTAAGTGATGATAGCCGTTAGGCGCCATGAGACATTTCATTAGGGATGCTTCTGAAGATTGGACTGATGGGTTGGAACTTAGTACATTGTTCAGATATGATGGAGGATAATTAGTGGTGCCATTTTAAATGGGGTTTTCCTTATCCCTGATGATTATTTTTGTCTTAATCTAATATAGAATTTTCTAGGGTTATTTGCTGCCTTTTTTTTAAACCTTGTCTGGCAGAATTGAAGCTCAGTCTAGATATGACCTTGATATATATGTAGGAGGAAGCAATTCTTTATATAAACCAAAAACCTGTTGCCATCGAGTCAATTCCGACTCATAGCGACCCTATAGGACAGAGTAGAACTGCCCCGTATGGTTTCCAAGAAGTACCTGGTGGATTCAAACTGCCGATCTTTTGATTAGCAGCTGTAGCTCTTAATCACTACGCCACCAGGGTTTCCAAATTCTTTATATAGTGGATAAAAACCAATCTTTACTAGTAGTAGATGTTGTTTTTAGGTGCCATCAAGTCAATTTCAACCCCTAGGGTTTTCTAGGCAATCTTTGTGGGAACACATCTCCAGGTCTTTCTCTCATGGAGTGGCTGAGTGGGTTTGAACCACCAGCTTTTCAATTAGCAGCCAAGCTCTTAACTACTATGGCACCGGGGTTCCCTAGTGTGGAAGATACGTTGTGTCTTTTCTTTGATATATAATTGTTACATTTGGGGGAGCCTGCAAATGTCCCGTGACTGCCATGTGTTTTATTTTTTCATCTTCTTATTCTACTTCAGTTTCTCCTTTCCCGTTGCCGTTGAGCCAATTCTGACTGTCAGTGACCCTGTAGGACAAAGTAGAACTGCCCCATAGGATTTCCAAGGCTGTAATCTTTACAAAAGTAGACTGCCACATCTTTCTCCCACAGAGCGGTTGGTGGGTTTGAACCACCGGCCTTTTGGTTTGCAGCTGAGCACTTTAACCACTGCACCACCAGGGCCCCTTAATTTCTCATTACCCTTCCCCAAATCCAGAATCAAAGGAGTACGTACTCTGTTGAACCTTGTAGTTATCATCCCCACAGAATGCCCTAGTGGGGCAGTTTGCAGTCTTTCAGAGAATTTTTTTTTCTAAGAATAACCTTCTCTTTGGGAAAGAGCATGGCTGCCAGTGAAGGTGAAGTTAGACGGTAGGCATGCTGAGGCCAGAGAGTGTCTTACGTACCTTTCCTTATTTAGAACTGTGCCCTAAATGTGTAACAACAACAACTCAGATGTAATTAGACAATGAGTTGTCAAGTTGACTAAATGAATAAGGTTAGAGTTGTTAAGAAAAGTCAGTTCCACCTTTTCTTTCTGCTGCATTCCTCATGCCGGATTGTTGGCCAAGTACCGCAGATTATCCCTCAGAAATGCCTCGCAAGGAAAACCTCCGCTCTTTACCCTCACCACCTCTGCCTTAGCTCTTGCTTGCTTTATTAGTCTAATCTCCGCCAGCCTTCCCCCACCCCTGTCCCCACTTCTCAGGCATCCTCTGTGCTGGTGAGAAACTTACTTTATAATATTTGAATCAGACCGTGGCAGACCTTTGTTTTAAAAGCATTCTTAACTCCCCTTTACCTACAGATTGAAATCTAAATCCATAAGGTTGGCATTGCAAGGTTCCTCATAACCTGTCTCCAGGCATTTTCAGTCTTTTCTCCTGTCACTCTCCGTAACTGCACACTTGTGCATCAGCCACATAGGGCTCACTGTGCCCTTAGCAGTGTGGGCTCACAGCTTTGTGCCATGATGGTGGGTGTCTGTGCCTGGCATGTTCTCTTTTTCTCCACTTACCCACTTCTTACTTTTCCTCAGAACTCAGCATAAGCCATTCCTCTGAGGAGCCTTTGTAGACTCTGCTGTGTAGTCAGTCACATCTTCCTCGGTATTTCACAGCTCCTCCTCCTCCAGGGAGCCCTGGTGGTGCGGTGGTTAAGAGCTTGGCTGCTAACCAAAAGGTTGGCAGTTTGAATCTACCAGCTGCTCCTTGGAAACCCTGTGGGGCAGTTCTACTCTGTCCTACAGGGTCACTATGAGTCAGAATCAACTCAATGGCAGTGGGTTTGGTGGGTTTTTGGTCTCCTCTGTACTTCTGATACTTGCTGCTTACACATTTGTAAAAATCCATTCCCCTATCCTTGTCCTGAGATTATGAGATCCTTCAGTATACTACTAGCAAGCAGAGGCTTTCCATAAATATTTGTTGAAAGAATGAAGTGTTCAGGTAATGGTAACTTCGTTTAGCCCATGGTCTCTTCCCTGGAAGTTAACCTCAACCGTTATTCATACAACCTAGTCAAAAACGACTCAACAGCAACGGGTTTAGTTTAGTTTTGGTTCATATTTTAGTAATATAGTTAAGGTAAGACCTTTATAAAGATCATCTGGAACCCTCCTCTCATTCTTCAAAATTCAGGAGTTCTCCTGGTAAGGAGATACATTTCAAATAGAAGATTTGTTTTAGGTCTCTGTGTTCAAGTTTCAGTCAAGGGGTAGCAGGCACCATCTTCAGTTCTACTGAGAACTTACATAGTTTTAGGAAGTTAAGATTAGCTGCCATTATTCTGTTAGTAATCTTGTATATTTCTTACTATGAGTTGTTTTTCACAGGTTGCCTGTGTTTTCTGTTTTATTCTCATTCCTCCAGACATATAAAACCCAGTGGTTCTCCAAGCATGCTTCCTGGACCTGCACCATTGCATCGTCTGGGAACTTGTTGGCAATGCCAATCTTCTGGCCTCATCCCAGACCTACTAAAACAGAATCTCTGGGGGGTGGGGTTCAGCAGTCTGTTTTAACAAGTCTTTGCGCTTCTGATGCTCACCAGAATTCGAGAACTATGCTTGTGGAGAATCTTGTTCAGTATGAGAAATTTGCATACCTGGATGAGTCAGTGGAGTACTTGGAAAATAGTACCCATGTCTGAGAGAACTGCTATGATTGCATCATTTCAGCAAATGGGTCCCAAACAAATTGGCATATGCAGGCCATGTCTTCTTAGGCAAAGAATTTAAGTACAGGGAATTGGAAAAAATAGATGATTTAAAAACAAACAAACACAAATGATCCATCCAGCAGCTGTAGGACATAGAAGCTGAGATATAAATCCTTGACAAACGAGGAGGAAAAAAAAAAGCCTTTCACAGTACCCAAGGAAGTAATAAGATTATATTCACAGACCAAGGTTGGCAAAGATGATTCTTTAAGCTGTGTGCTTGTGTTTTTTTCATGGTTCACCTACTTTAGCAGTACTGTAGTTAAAGGAATGATGAGTATACCTAGGACAACAATTGCTTCAGTAGAAAACTATAATATATTATTATATATTTTACTTTCTGCCTGCTTTCCCCTTAAAAAAAGAAATGATTGTACAGGAGACTCATCATATGTCAGAAAAGTTGTATGAAAACTGTCATTATTTCCAGTGAAGCATTTATTCTTCCTTTGCTCGTTTACTGTTTTCCCTCTTTCTGTACCATAATATTATAGTTCTTGGTTTTATTTGCTTATGACTTCCTTTCATAATTCACCAGGAGGACAACCTTGGGTCACTAATTTCTTCCAGGAGCTTTGTGCATTCATTTATTTCACAAATGGATATTAAGCACCTAATATGTGTCTGGCACTGTACTCTTGTTGTGTGCCCTTGAGTCGGTTCTGACTGTATATGGCAACCCTGGATGACAGGGTAGAACCTGCCCCATAGGGTTTCCTAGGCTGTAATCTTTACGGGAGCGAATCAATAGGTCTTTTCTCCCACGGAGCAACTGGTGGGTTCACACCACCAACCTTTCAGGTAGCAGCCGAGCGTGTAACCCTTGTTCCACTGGGTTACCTTTGTATTGTACTGTGCTGGAAATATAAAAGTGAATAAAATAGACATGATTATTACCCATGAAGAGTTTATATTCTAGTGATGCAATGGAGTACTTTTTAAAATAAAACCCTTCAGTTATATGCATAAACTCTGAGATTAGGCCTTGCGTTTTAATTTTTTTATCACCCACTACTTGAGCTTCATTCAGTTCATGAGGAAGAAAAACTTAAATAAGAATTTCTGAATAAGTATTTTGCCCTACTCTATTATTAAGCATTTTAAGATGAATAAATCTCACCCAGAATATTTTTAAATGTGACATCATTGCTAATTAAATTTCACAGTTAAGAGTTAGTCAGAAAGCCCTGGATATCAACCCTTGTTTTTGGAAAGAAACCTTTCTTTAAGATAAAGTATCACATACATAACTGCATTATTGATGATTGTGGATCTTCCAGGTAATCAATGGTAAGGTCATTACACTAATAGGAATTATGATCATAGAGTATTGTAAAGCACAGGAGTATAGGGTGATTGATAGGAATGTGCATTGAGTTTGTCATACCCAGAAAGTGACGCTGTGAACAAAAGCCCTGAGAAATACTTTCCTTGTTGTGTATTGCATGTGAAAGAAGAGTATAGTATATATGTGAATGCATGGGCAGAGTGTGTTTAGATGTACATGCAAGCTCTGCCTAGTTAGGTTCTAGAAAAGCCTATGGTGGGAAAGGTGGGTTAGTAGGGTTGAAGTTTGCTGTGAACTTGTCAAGGTCGATAAATATTTTTATATATAATAATAAAGACAGTGCTGCTAATTAAAGATACAACAGCAAAATCTGCATTTTAAGCTAGTAACAATGGATGCTGCGCTCTATTATCAGTCTCTATTTAGCATTCCTTACTCACTGGAAACCTCTTAGTACCTTATTTCCTTTGCAGTTGGAGATGCTTGTAAATTCATTTTGCTCTGTTGCAGAAATAATGTGCATACCAGGAGATTTTCAACCCCGCCTCCTCACCTCAGGTCTGGCCCTGTATCCAAAGAGTCAGTACAGCCATGGTTGTACAGCACAGGAGAGGAGATGTTGTCACGTCCTAGTCTCAAGGGTTTGGCGTGCATCTTCTTCCACTTAGGTCTTGCCTTATATAGTCTCCTTGTTCTTCAGCTCAGCCTTTATTTACGAGTCTCAGAATCCTTTGCCTTCACACAAGCCTATGGAGTCTAGTTTTTTTTTTTTTTTTTAAGGTCTACGTTTACTTTTACTTATATTTTTCCTAAAGCTTTATTCTAAACACCCCCATTTCTCTTGTCATTATTTTTTCTTCTTTTCTATTTCAGAACTCTAGTTTCACTTCTTTGTAGTTATTACCAGTAGCAGTCAGTTGAATGCCTTGCATCTGAAGGGTATTGTTGTTAGGAGTCGCTGGGTGGGTTAAGCCGAAAGATTGACGGTTGGAATCTACCCAGAGGTGCTGAGTATACCAGAACAAAATTCTCAGAGTTACTCAAAAGGAATAGGTGGAAATAAATTCCATAGTAAGACAACTCACAGTTATTAAACGATTACATAGATGCAATATTCAACATGTCCATTATTATAATTACAAATATACACATGACCATAAAATTAGTAAAATACTGAGCTGGAATTTAGTCTCTGAACTGTCTGACTCCAAAATCCATGCAATTTTTATATGTGGTTTATTATAGCCCTTTTATTTTATGTCCATTTGTACTTTCTTCTTTTTACATTCTTACTTTGCCTGCATTTAAAAATGTGTCTCGTTTCTGACTTCTTACCCCAAGTATTTCATCCCAATCCACCTTTATAATTCTCATTTCCCCCTTTCAAAGAAACGGTTGCAACATGTTTTGGAAATACAGGCAATCCCCGGGTTACAAACACCATCCGTTCCTGATTGTGTCTTTAGGAATTTGTAGGTAAGTCAGAACAGGTGCATATGGTTCTTATTTAGCCTTACACCAGTGCAAGAAGAGGCTCGAAGCCTTTTCAGTGATTTAAAAGCTGCACGTGCAGCAAGTGAAGGTGATTGTGATGAAGAATTTGTTGAGAATAGGACTTAGTTCCATCGTTTGAAAGTGAAGGCACATTTACATAACGTTAAAGGGCAAGTGCGAGTCGTCCGTAAGTCGGACGTTCGTAACCCGGGGACTGCCTGTACAACATAAGTGACACACTTCTCAAGTCTTTTAAAATCCGTTTACCTCACCTTATCAATTTTTGATTTGAAAGTCATTTACATCTTTCCTGGTAATTCCCATACAACAACTCAGCACAATTTTGTAAGCATATTTTAGTTCCCTGTTGCTGATCTGGTTGGGGATCTAGTTCCTTTAACACTCACAGATAAGATTTTGGACATTTCACCCTGTATACCCAGTTCATTCTTGGACCACAAAATGTAGATCCCACATAAATTATTCCTATTCTGCTGTTAGCCTTTATGGAACCAACCAATTCTAATTGCTAGATGAAATTGTCTACACTGATTTGTTTGTTCTTTGGCAGTCCATGATGTATTCAGTATTCTTTGCCAACGTCATAATTCAGATGCATCAATTCTTCTGTTTTTTGTTTTTGTTTTTGTTTTTTTTTTGGCTTGCAGGGCCAAATGGTCTGTGTTGCAACTACTCAACTACAGTTGTATTATGTAAACAAATGAGTGTGACTGTGTTCAGATAAAACTTTATTTACAAAACAGTGGGAGGCATATTTGGCCTGCGGGCCATATTCTGCTGAAGTTTGCTCTACAATATCCCTTGGAGATTTATTAGCATCTTAATATCCTACCATAAAATATACATCCTTGCTATTCCATTTTGCCTTCCCTGGCATTGCGTATGTTATGTAGCCACTTCTGTCTTTTCACTAGGAATCCGGGTTCTCATAGGGTTTTCGCCAAGCCTTCAAACGGCTTTTGATAAACTTGCCCAAATAGAGTTTTAAGAAATCAAAAGTTCTGTGATTGGCCAGATCTTTACTTTAGCCTGCGCAATCTTTACTTCAGACGGTTTGTGCTACAAATATGCCATCACCCTCTCCCATATCTGTGCCCAGGATTGCTGAACTCGGAGTCCTGTTTAGAATGCCAACTTGTGCCCCAATTATTTATAATTATTTATTTATAATTCACCTCAATTTATAATTATTTATAGTTGCTGTAAACCAACTGTGGTCTACCTTTAAAGGCACAGAGTTCTGTGATGTTAGGAAAAACCAGATCGCTCAGGGAACAGAAGTGAACCGTATACAAATCTATACTAATCTTCAGTCTCTGAAGCCAAGCATAGAATAAAGCTAAGTAAACCAAAACCAAACCAAACTTGTTGCCGTCGAGTTGATTCTGACTCACAGTGACCTTATAGGACAGAGTAGAACTGCCCCATAGCGTTTCCAGGGAGCGGCTGGTGAATTCAAACTGCCTACCTTTTGTTTCGCAGCTGAGCTCTTAACCACTGTGCCACCAGGGCTCCAAAAAGGGAACGGCACAGACCAAGCCAGCCAGGAGCCAAATAGAAGATTATAAATGCCCCCTACCTTTGCTCCCCAGGAATACTTCTTCCAACTCTAGCTCCTGATCTTTCCCCAGGTTTAACAATTGACCAACTGTCTTAGCGTCCATATTGGTAGCTCAGGCCAACATACCTGTCTGGCATGGACTTTCCCCATGATGGGCATTGCCGTCCCTCATGACGTACAGCTCTTTGCTGGCTAAGCACGCTCCTCTACTCCTCTTCCTAGGACGCATGTTTTAGCTAAGTTTGTGTTAAATTGCCGTTGTGGTTGGCTTACTTCTTCTTTCTCCGCTTTCGTAATTTTGTGGTTGCTTTATAGTTGACTTGTTGCTATCTCACTGGTTCTGCTTAGTGCTTAATACTACAAAATTTCCTTTCCTGGGAGGTTTGGGGATGGGGACGGGGGGGTGGTGAGATGGTAGTAAAATTGACTGAACTTTGTAGTGGAGTGGATACGGGTCATGAGTAACGCAAAAGTAAAATCTTAGGTTTGTTCAACTAAATGGAGGTTTTTGCCATTTTTGAGATATGCAACACTGGCAAAGTCTGGATTTCAAAGGAAGATCTATTTTGGAGACACTGTTATCTTCATGGATATCCATGGGCATTAATGTCCAGGATTGCTTAGGAAAGAAGTATAAAGTTAGAAGACTTGGAGATAGTACTCTAGTAAACATCGAATAGTGACCCCAATGTGTAGCTTCAATATCCTAATGACGATTAAACAAGGTCTGGGAATGAGCAGTTTTTATTCCTTTTATGGTTCTTCACTGCCATTTCTAAATCTAGTCATTCACATCTGAGGACTGGAATGTGCTAATCTTGTGTTGTTGTTGTTGGTGTTAGGAGCCATCAAGTCAATTCCGACTCACAGCGACCCTATGTACAACAGAACGAAACACTGCCAGATCCTGCACCGTACTCACAGTCGTTGCTGTGTTTGAGCTCATTGTTGCAGCCACTGTGTCAGTCTGTCTCGTTGAGGGTCTTCGTCTTTTTCACTGACCGTCTATTTACCAAGCATGATGTCCTTCTCCAGGGACGGGTCCCTCCCAATAAGATGTCCAAAGTACAAGAGATGAAGTCTTGCCATCCTCTCTTCTAAGGAGCATTCTGACTCTACTTCCCAGACAGAATTGTTCTTTCTTCTGACAGTCCATGGTATATTCAATATTCTTTGCCAGCACCATAATTTAAAGTCATCAGTTCTTCTTTAGTCGTCGTTATTCATTGTCCAGGTTTCCCATGCATATGAGGAAATTGAAAATACTATGGGTTGGGTCAGGCACACTTTAGTCCTCAAAGTGACATCTTTGCTTTTCAACACTGTAAAGAGGTCTTTTGCAGGATATTTGCCCAATGCAATACATTGTTTGACTTCTTGACTGCCGCTTTCATGGGCGTTGATTGTGGATACAAGTAAAATGAGATCCATGTGTATGGTCGCTGTTTATGTTGTTGAAGAAGAGTTATTTGTAATGAATAATTCGTCGGTCTTGCAAAATTCTATCATGCACTCTCCAGTGTCATTTCTGTCACCAAGACCATATTTTCCAATTATTGATCCTTCTCTGTTTCCAACTTTTGCATTCCAGTCACCAGTGATTATCTATGTACTTTAATTGCATGTTTGATCCATTTCAGACTGCAGAATTTGGTAAAAATCTTCAGTTTCTTCATCTTTGGCATTAACGGTTGGTGCGTAAATTTGAATAATAGTCATATTAACTGGTGGTCTTCCTTGTTGGCAAATCAGTTTTATCCTATCACTGACAACATGGTACTTCAGGTTAGATCTTAAAATGTTCTTTTTGATGTTGAATTCGATGCCATTCCTTTTCATTTTGTCATATGATTGTCTGATTCAGAATGGCCAGCACCAGTCTATTTCAGCTCACTAATCCCTAGGATATCTATCTTTAAGTGTTCCATTTCATTTTTGATGACTTCCAATTTTCCTAGATTCTTACCTTATACATTCCACCTTCCACTTGTTAATTGATGTTTGCAGATGTTTCTTCTCATTTTGAATGTTGCCACATCAGCAAATGAAGCTTTACTCCATCCACGTCATTAAGGGCGACTCTACTTTGAGGAAACAACTCTTATCTTATCTCAGTAATCTTATAGGGAGCATAAATTTAAAGCTGTTTCTTTCTCTTGCACAACTTTAAAGATTAGGGAAAAAGTATTTTTAAGCAACCTCCATAATGGACTCTCTAAAATAAATGTGTTCTGTTTAGTATACTTAAAATCAGTTATTAGTTTAAATGTTACCCGCTTACTCTGCTCTTACAGAGAGAAGGGTCTTCCTCATACCACATAAAGATGGATGCAGTATCTAGCTCAGGAGAATGGAATATTTGATTTCTCTTGTCCTCATTTTCTCTCCACTTTTTTTCCCCTAAACAAATGTACAAACCAACAAACACTGAGCACCGACTCCTAGTTAATTATCATTTTGGATGTGAGGGGTTAGAATTTGAGCCTTGTAGGGAAGTAATCAGAAGTATACTTGAGATATAAGACATTGTGACAAACAATGAAGTATTACACATGTAACACTTTAATACCTACAGCTCACTGGGAAACACATATTGGTTCTGATGTAATCTTTTGATAAAGATTAGAATACATCAGCTATCTTCATCTCTTGCCATCACATGTTAGTGGAATGCTCCGGTGCTTCTTATGACGTCCAGAACTGTGGACAAATGAGTTAGACTCGTATGGAGATTCTACCATTTGACAGATTCTAGATAGTAGACTAGAGGCTAGGTTATAAATAGTAGTTGTTTACTAGTGTTCCATGATTAAAAATGATATGTTTAGCCACCATACTTTTGTCTATTCCCATACCTTTAGGGAGCCCCGAGGATTGCGCTAAGTGTCTGTATGTGTTATTGCAAACCAGATACTTGTAGATACTGTATTCTGGTGTCCTATAACAGTAAAGGTAAAGTTGAAATAGCTTTTGGCAATGTTGCTTTTATCAAATGCATAGTGAAAATCTGTTTAAATCAGAGATCTTTATCCATACACCCCAAAGCAGCTAGAAATACAGGGTTCCACAGTACTTGGTACATGTCACCCATTATAGCACTTCTTACAACAGTTGTAATTTATATTGGTCTCTTTCTGGGAGAATCTGAGTTTATCCAGAAGAGAAAATAAGTCTTATTTCTCTTTAACTTGCCTAGAACAATAAAACTTAGGCACTCAAAATCATCTTTACTGGGAAGACTTCGTGAGGTGGGCAGTAGCATTAACTCTGTAAATGCTGTGAAACTTA
>NW_004444045.1:3439719-3441006 GCF_000243295.1 Trichechus manatus latirostris
CCACGTATGTCAGAGTAGAACTGCGTTCCATAGAGTTTTCAGTGGCTGATTTTTTTGCAGGTGCATCGCTAGGCCTTTCTTCTGAGGTGCCTCTGGGTGGTCTTGAACTGCGAACCTTTTGGTTAGCAATCCAGTGTATTAACCACTTGCAAGTACTGATCACAAATAATGGCTAAATCAAAAAGGTCCACCGAATTGCGGATGGATTTTCAAATGGTGATGACACACAGTTGTTTTAGAATGTCCTTCACGACCTGTCAGTAAGCTTGACCTGGGCTAGGTGCTTCATCTTACATATAATCTCCATCAATATATAATACTTCTACAACTGTTGGCTTATTTCAGGATGATTTCTCCCCCCATAACATGCAGATCATTGTTTAGCTGATTCACTGCACACTTTTGGCTCTGTTCCACAATTTTCCCGTGTTCTGCAAGAAATAGTTTTTTTCTTTTGATATATAAATAAAGCTTAAATAGAGTTTAAACAGAAAATATACCACAGAACTAAGATGTATGATTCTCAAGTTACAGGTTTCATCAGACATCAATCTGTTAGTGAGTGTAACCTTAATCTGGAAAGCTGCTTTTGAGGATTTTAATTTTTTTTCTTTATTAAAATTCCTAAATGATGATGTTTTTCCAAAATCTAGAAACAAATTGCTGCTTAAAAAGTAAAATCACTTGAAAAATAATTTCTCTTGTTACCTTGACTGTCAGATTTAAGCACCTTCCTATCAACATTTAGATTTGGGTTCTTGAGGGGTTTTTTGAAAGCCTTGGAAATTTTTGTAAAAGTTGTTTTTTCTCTTCGTGGTGCACTTTTGCCATTGCGGATGGTAGATAGTATTTGTAAATCATGTTAAAGTATACAAATTAGGTCGGTAACTCTTCTCTCATAAATCCCTGAAACTCAATATACAAAAAGGAGAGAAAAAGGTCTCCCTGACTCACTCTAGAGCTGAATGCGCACTGAAAGAAGATCCAACCTCTTCATTTTATGAACAAAAAACTGAGGCCAGAGAGAGGGAATTGTTTAGGTCACAGCCGTTTGGGGTCAGACTCTGGGTTTGAACTCTGATCGTCTGATTCCTTCAGATGATTTCTAACCTCTGCTCATCAGGGTCTGCAGTTCCATTGGTGCGTGGCTGTCTCTTGGGCCTGAGGAGGAAGGTATGGAGGAAGAACTGAAGTGGTTCTACCTCACCCACCCTTGGTTTATCTTTTTCATATACTAAGTTCCTGTATACCCTGTCATGAAACATAACTTCCCCAGTTAATATTAGA
>NW_004444045.1:3442354-3444018 GCF_000243295.1 Trichechus manatus latirostris
GCTACCTCAACAGCTTTAGTACTTGAAAACTGTACGTGTAAAGAATTTATTTCACGAATCATAGCCAAATTGGTTAATAAATCCTCCGTCTATATCCAGCCGCCAACCCCCAACCCCCTATTAGAGTATAAGCTCCAGGGGAGCAGAGATCTTGTTGTCTTATCTTCACACTTAAAACAGGTAGCCAGATAATGGATCCGCAATAATATTTGTTGAGTGAATGGAAATTGAGGACTATCTAAGAGAATGAAGTCAGTTATCTATATAAATAAGCTAGGATCTGGATATGCTAATGTAAAACTTTGGCTAATAACTAGACCATACAATGCGTTAATATCATATGAGTAAGAAATGTAGTGATACCTTGATAAATTCAGTTTGTTTTTACATAAATCCTGTACATTAGTGAGAGGAACAAGTGGCTTATTTGATAGGGAGTATTTAAGTCACAGATTAAGTGACCTTATTTGTTTATTCATCCTTCCTTCAACAAACATTATTGAGCGCTGTGATAGTTACCGGGATCAAAGATGAATGAAAAGAAAGAAGCCCCTGACTTTGAGGAGCCTCTTCTTCCCCCGATGAAACAAACATCTGTAAAAATAAAATTCATTGCGTTAAATGGAATAATACTTGTGTTGAAATACAGAAAGGGATACTTAACTTACTATTCAAAAGACATATAAATTGAGCTTAGTCATTTTTTGATGGGAAATAATTTTAGATTTACAGAAGAGTTGCAAAGATAGGACGGAGAGTTCCCGTATACCCTTCATCCACTTCCCCTCACGTTTCATAATCTTGGTTTATTGATGAAACCTAAGAACTTTACATTGGTACAATACTGTTAACTGAATTACAGGCTTGATTCAGATTTCACCATCTTGAGTACACCTTTTACTTCTGAAATGACATAATGCATGAACGTGCTTCGTCAGCAGCAGGCCAAATAGTGGTAGCACAAGAAATGCCATTCTGGGTAGGTTACTGATGGTGAAAATTGCATTCTCTGCAGGCAGCTTTGAACAATCTCACTGCTGGCTCTTTAGATTTTAACTTCCTTTGATACTGTGTTCAGTTCCGTCCATGAATTTAACTAATTCCTTAGGAATCTCTTGTTTTTGAAAAGGTGTTACTGATTTAATGTTGATTGTGTGCTTGAGCATATCTTATTCAATGTGCATGACGCAGTACCTGGCTTCTTCCGCTGCCCCTCACTTGCTGAGGAGGTGGCTGAGGCTCCCATCAGGTAAAACATCATCAAGTCCCAGAGCTTTAGGTGGGAAACTTGGAACCCGCGTCTGCCTGACTCCCAAATATGTGTTTTTCTCCTACATGCTGCTTCCTGAGTCATTTTCCTGTCTAGCCTGCCAGAACGAGCATTTTCCAGTTTATATTTCTTATTGTGCGGACTCTGTTTCTTTTGTTTTACCCCCTCCTGAAACTTCATGCTTCAGTGCCTTTACAGGAGTTGCAGTGTTCTGCTGTTCTGAAGGAATGCCTTTGCTCTGGGAAACATGGCACGCTTTTACAGACCCAGTCCGCTCCTTTCTTGGCCTCCCTTTATCAGTCTTTAGGATTCTGTGATGTTTAGTGTGTTCCTTCACACTGGCTGCCCTTGCCTTTGAACATTTTAGTGACCCTTGTTCATAGTTTCCAGCTGC
>NW_004444045.1:3444844-3446092 GCF_000243295.1 Trichechus manatus latirostris
GACTGGTGGATTTGAAGTGCCAGCCTTTTGGTTAGCAGCCAAGCGCTTAGCCTCTGCGCCACTAGTGCTCCTTTCTAGTGCTGGTGTCCATATAAGGAGCCCTGGTGGTGCAGTGGTTAAGCGCTTAGCTGCTAACCCAAAGGTTGGTGGTTCAAACCCACTAGCTGCTCTACAGGAGAAAGATGTGGCAGTCTGCTTCCATAAAAATTACAGCCTTGGAAACTCTATGGGGGCAGCTCTGCCCTGCTTTATAGGGTCGCTGAGTCGAAATTCACCCCACGACAATGGGTTTGGTTTCATTTTGGGGGGAGTGCTCATATAAGGAGCCCTATTGACGCAATGGTTAAGCATTCCGCTGTGAACTGAAAGTTGGAGATTTGAACCCACCCAGCGGCTTACGGGAGAAAGACCTGGCCATCTCCTTCTGTAAAGATTACAGCCAAGAAAATCCTATGGGCAGTTTTACTCTGTCACATGGGGTCACCATTAGTTGGAATAGACTCAGTAGCACCCAACAACTACAGCAACAGGTGTCTGTATGGAATACATGAACGCTTCATGTTGGCATGCTAAGTAAGCTTCACTTAGGCTTCTTTTGTGTAGTGTTGGTGAATCTTTGTGCTGAGAAAATGTTATTTCAATCTTTAGGGACCAATGGATTATTTTGAAGGTATGCGAAGCAGCTCACTTTAACTTTCTGAGGGTGCTTTAATGAATTTCTTTTTCATGTAAAATAAGGAAAACTACTATTTCTAAGTCATTCTTACAGTGATCTCTTTGCGTGGTATCTGAAACCAGACTACGTTGACTCTAGTCATACAGTTTGACTCCTGTGGATTGCACAGGAAAATACAACAGCCTTATGGTTGGGTTATATAAGCCACAAAATTAGATTGCTTTAGGTGAGCAATGATGTAAACAAATTTTGTTACTGTTAACAATCTTTTTTGACTCTTGTCATTTTCTGCCCCTTCAACAAATTTATGTTACTGGAACCACTAGGATAAGAAACTTGCCTCCCTGGTCTTTCCTATGAGGTGGAAGTGAAGTGATATGGATTTGATTATTAGGTTGTCTGTGTACCTGCTTAATAATGTAAAGAGCTGCCCAGCTTTAAAAAGCCTCAGAAAGGAAAGGTCATGGAGGCCCCATGGACACATCCAAACTCCCCGAGGGACTGAGTTGCTGGACGGAGGGCTCTGGGGACCATGGTCTCGGGGAACATCTAGCTCAATTGGCATGACACTA
>NW_004444045.1:3447787-3449246 GCF_000243295.1 Trichechus manatus latirostris
TAAAGCCTACAGTATTGAAGATTGGAGTTAAATACAATGGTTCATACTAACAAACTCATGCACTACCTCGTGATGCTCATGAAGTGTTTGATGGGGTCATATGAGTCAGAATTGACTCAGCTACTACGGTGTGTATGTGTATAAGCATAGAGAGGTAAGATACATACTAAATACGAAGACGAACATTTGAATAACGGATCCTAAATAAGAATTGTATGTAACTGTTCTGACTTACCTACAAATTCGACTGAAAGATAGATTTAGGAAAGGATCTCATTCATAACCTGTTCATAACCTGGGGACTGCCTGTAACTGTAAGAAAGTGTTAGCTCGCTTTAGCTAGGAATTTTATCCCGTTTAAGACACCTAAATAAATTCCTTCTTTCAAATGGAAAAAGAGAATTGTAGTGACAACAGTTAAGTGATTGTAATTCAACTTGAAAAAAGAAATGATGGTTATAAAGACAAATATTATTGATGCAACCAAGTCGTGTTAATGTGCACAATTTACATAAGCAATAAATCCAAACAGAAAAAAGCTCCATTACAATGAAAGATAAATACATATCAATTTTTCAGTAACTAGGTTATTTCTCAATTTCTCTGTTTCAGTGATTTATGGGAGGTAAATATGGCAGGGATGTATAACAAATAAGGGGAAAAACCCTGTTTTTTGCCAGTGAAAAATACCACATTTAAAAACTGTCAAATGAAATTAATACACATCAGTTAAGTAAAATCACTGGATCCATTCTAACTCTGTTTAATGATGGCCTTAAATGAAGCTTGCTGGCCATCTTCTTTAAGTCCATGAGTGAGATGTCCTTATAATTGGGGGCAGCTGTGGTGACAGCATTAATTAGGCAGGCATGTTGAACACTTACCTTACAGCTGCTGGCAAGTGTGCTGTGATTTACTCCAGCGTTCATTGGCACGGTGTACTGGCTTTACACCTTGAGAGAACAACATTAATCTGTTCAGACACTTTTGTTGCTGTATCCTTACGTGGGGGTTATCACATTTCAGTGAACACAGGAGAGACATGCAGCGTCGTTCACCCTTGTGACATTTTAGGCATATGACAGACAACCACACAGCTCAACAACAACAACAAAAAAAACACCTTTTTTTTTTTTGAGTGTATAGTACCAGTGTCAAGCGTTTTGCCTTGTTTTATTGCCCCATAAATCATCAAAGAAGCTCAGAAAATACAGCCATTTTGCTTTATCTACTTTCTCTCTCAGGCTGTCTTTTGCTCTTGTTATAAGAGCAGAAATTATCTGTCACGTGGTGGATCTAAGTTTTCTCTCAAAATGTGGTCACTATAGATATATCAGTAAATTACACCTTTTATATATTTGAACTGCAAACATACCAAATAGAGCAAATAATTTATTATAATATAGCAAATTACTGTCTCGTTGTTAAAGAGCAGAGTCTCTGGAGTCAGACTTCTTGG
>NW_004444045.1:3450306-3451592 GCF_000243295.1 Trichechus manatus latirostris
ATGAGAGAAGTAATGTAACTGGTATACCAGGGGTCTTGGCTGAGGCAGGGTCCAAGTAGAGCGTACTCTAACAGTGTTCCTCATATGGCAATGATAAGATAAGAGAAATATAGAATATAAAAATGTCAAAGTAAAGCTAATACTACTTATTTGACAGTTTTCCAGTTAGATTTGCATTTCATTTTCATGAGTGTTATAGGAAAGAGGCGTGTAAGAGTCCTAATCCAACGCAATGCATAAAACAAAGAATAATGTCCACTCAATCCCAAGTAATAATAAGAACTTTGGAGA
This sequence comes from Trichechus manatus latirostris, assembly GCF_000243295.1. NCBI lineage: Eukaryota > Metazoa > Chordata > Mammalia > Sirenia > Trichechidae > Trichechus > Trichechus manatus. Next base: position 3,450,598 of record NW_004444045.1, read on the forward strand.
ATGTAAGCTTGGCCTCTGGAATAATTTCTGTACCTGAGTCTCTTCTTTATCAGTGCCTTCGAGATCTTTCCTCATACTTATTCTTTCAGCCAACATTTGAGATCTTACTTTTTACGAGGCCCCTGAGATCCTATATGTCTTCCATCTATTAAATTTAGACATCTGGATGATTGAATATAATGTCAGTCAAAACTGACGGACAGACACACAAACAAAACAGCAGCCTATGCCTTAAAATAGGGCTCATGGACACCACTGTTGACTGTTCTTACTCTTCCTTTGAGTTGGTTGTTTTTATTAGTTGGTGTCAGGTCAGCTCTGACTCATAGCAACCTTGTGTGTTATAGAATGAAACATTGCCCAGTCCTGCACCATCTTCATGATCTGTGGTATGTTTGAATGCATTGTTTTGGCTATTGGTTTGCTATTAAAACACAAATTCATTAAATGGCCCTATTTTTGTACATGTGGGTTTTGTTTTTTCTTAATGCAGCCTTTTGGGTATGGTAATCAGATATAAAATATGATTTTTCTCCCCTATGGCCTTACAATAAGCACAGTCCCTAACTGGGCTGATTGTAGCTCATGCCCTCACGCCCTCCAATTGAGCATCACAAAGAAGCGTACTATTTTAGGCAAGTTGTAGCAGTTAACAGTGAGAAGTGAAACTTTGAGGACATCCATGTATAAAAATCCCCACCAAGAGAAACTGATACTTTTGGGGAAATCAAAGAGTTAACACTGGTAAGAAGCTAATTTTGGTTGTAGAGATACCACCAGTGTAAATGTTAGAAGTAAAAAGCTGAAATATTGCTCCAAATTTTTTTTTTTTATGTTGTATAATGACATATTCTACATACGTGCTGTGTGGATGTGTTTGCGCGTAAAGGAATTATGCCATAATATGCATATAGAGATGGGACAGTGGTGATTCAGAGAGAGAATTCTCGCCTCCCTGCAAGAGACCTGGGTTTGATTACCAGCCAGTATGCTTC
>NW_004444045.1:3453705-3454764 GCF_000243295.1 Trichechus manatus latirostris
TTTGCAGCATATTTCCCCAGTACAGCGTAGTATTTGATATTTAAATATATTTGGGAAGCAAGTACACAGTAGATGATTTAAAAAAGAGGCTTATTACTCATCCAGTAACTTAGATTAATACTTTAAAAATTATTTCACTTTTATCACATATCTTTACTTACACATTAAATTATTGGAATAAATGAACATCCAAAACCCCACTGCTGTCGAGTCGATTCCGACTCATAGCGACCCTAAAGGGCAGAGTAGAACTGCTGCATAGGATTTCCTAGGCTGAAACCGTTACAGAAGCAGACTGCCACAACTTTTTCCTCTGGAGTGGCTGGTTGGTTTGAACCACTGGAAGTTTAGGTTGACAGCTGAGCGCTTTAACCACTGTACCACCAGGGCCCCTTCAAATGAACCTATCGCCCTAAATGTTTGAGTGGGTCAGAATGTATAAGAAATATTTTTGGGTTACTGCTGCAGTTATTTTCTACGCTTGATGTGTCATATCAAATTTGAATAATAGAAACGTAAAGATGGACTAACTCTTCAGACATTGAGTTGGAGTAGCGAGAGTACATTTACATACACATAAAGCCTGTAAAAAGAAGTATTAAAAAGAGGCAGCTTTAAGGTGCGTGGCATTGCTCTGGGGCTTTCATTGCTTTTATTTTTAAAGGCTGTTCTTCCTTGCTCTGGACTCTCTGCCTCTGTTAATACATTTCTGAGGACGTGGATACACTCATATTCATGACTGAAGATTATTACTCAAGCAGGTGGGAAATAGCTTTAGGCAGAAACTGCTTAAAACATGTTCTGTCGTTACATTTTTTCAGGGTGTGGGATAGCCTGGGAAAGCACAATTGTGAAACTCTGGTAGACCAAATAAAATTAAAGTGTGACCAAGATTCTCAGAGCATCTCCTGCGTTTGAAGCATTAATTTGACATTGGTTTTTCGTCTTCAACCTATTTTTAAGTCACAGACCATTTACTCTTAAACAAGAATTGAAAGGCAAGTACATTATTTTGTTGTTGCAGTCTTAAAATCCAAGTACTCAGTTAAAAAAAAAAAA
>NW_004444045.1:3456732-3457588 GCF_000243295.1 Trichechus manatus latirostris
TCACCTGTGGAAGCTCAGAACAGACAAGGACCTTCCTACAGAGCTGACAGGGAAAGGAAGACTTCCCCTAGAACCAGCACCCTGAATTCGGACTTTTAGCCTCCTAAACTGTGAGAAAATATATTTCTGTTTGTTAAAGCCATCCACTTGTGGTATTTCTGTTATAGCAACACTAGGTAACTAAGACAGGAGGGTCAGAGAAAGGGAGATAGAGAAAGAGAAAAAAAAGAGAATAAGAGAAGAGAGAAAAAAGAGAAGCAAAATTATTTCATAATAAATGGTTTATTCAAATTAAAAAAAAAAACCAGTAGATTTATATCTAGCCTACATTGATAAACAAATTTATGTGGTGGGTGAGGAAACCCAGTTCTTACTGAAAGTTAGGGCTATCTGAAATTCCTTGTTTAGGGTGTTTTGTTTAGGGGCAAGAATGAACCTTGAGGGTTTGGGTTGTGTGCCAAGTTAAATGTAAAATGTAGTGAAAACAAACAAAGAATGCAAACTAGTTATTTTAGTCTATACATAAAATAACGAGGCAGTTCATTTTCAATATATGTAAACCAGTTTCTGTTCATGCCATCTCACTCCAGCAAATTTGTTTCTTTACAACTCTTGGCCAGACTCACAAAACTGAAAATGATCTTGAAGAATTAATAGAAATATTCAGACCTTTCCAGATAGATGAGGATTTAGTCTGTGTTTAAAAACCTCCAGTGTTTAAAAAGAAGACTCTGAAGCAAGCTGTTCAGGAAGTAAATCTTATTTTTAAGCTGTCAAGAGAAAGAACAAGACAGAATCATCAGGTATCAAAGGCTAAGGACAGCTGAAACCAGTTTTCTAGCATGCCAGTACGTCC
>NW_004444045.1:3462670-3468425 GCF_000243295.1 Trichechus manatus latirostris
GTGGAAGAAAGATGTAGCAATTTGCTTTAGACTGCAGCCTAGGAAACCCTATAGGGCAGTTCTCCTCTGAGTTAGAATCAACTCAAAGGCAATGGGTTAGGTTTTGGTTTTTGGCATGTGTAGGGTAGGGGATAAGTGTCTTTCTTACAGAGAAGTTTAAGAAGAGAAATAATTTTAGATATTGAGTTGAATATATTTTGGTGTTTGTTTTGTTTTTCATTAATTAGACAAGTGAGCAATAAACTCGGTTATCAGCACGTGCAGGATAATGGTTTCGTTTATTTCTACATGGCTGTCAGATGAAATCAGTAATATCAAGTGCCCGTGAGAACTTGACCGCTAACCTAAAGCTTGGCGGTTCTCACCTACCCACCTGTGCCGGGGAAAAAAGGCCTGATGATCTGCTTCCATAAAGATTACAGCCAAGAAGACCTTACGGAGCAATTCATTTCAGTAACACATGAGGTTCTCATGAGTCGGCATTGACTCGACGACAGTGGGTTTTTTATGAAAGTGTGGAGAAATTAAAGAGACATGGGGTGTTATCTCTATACCCAGGGCATCGTAGGATTATAGAGAAATTATCTAGTTCAACTTCATATAAAACATAGGAATTCCGGAGATCAAGTGCTGAAACACTGTTAGAGCTGGGCAGCTTCAGGACATTTAAGCAGCTCATCCATTTTCAAGTAATGGTCTTGTTAGAAACTTATTTCTATTGAGGTAAATTCTGCTTTATTGTAACTCAGAATTTTTTTAGGGAGATGAAATACCTAGCACATCCTATCAGACAATAAAACTAAGTGCTAAATTGTCGATTACTCCCGTTGAATGCTATGGAGTTGAAAGGAGGGAGGAGACCCTTGAGAGCAGGAGAAGCTGTGGGGAGTAGATTTGACTGTCCTGAGGAGAGAGAATTCTCTGTGGCTGATGTGTGAGGTGGGGTAGGGGTTATAGAGAAGGAGTAGACATAAGTAGTCAGTAGCATGTTCTTTTTGTAGGGCAGTAACAAGGCCAGGTGGACTAGAGCGGTGGACATGTGGGAGAGTGAGTGGCAACTTTTGCCTTTATTGGACAAATTGCTGTGTGTCAGGCACTGGGCTAGATGCTGGGTACAGAGATGAAGAAGACACGGACCCTGCCCTCAAGAGGCTTGATCTACAAGAGAAACAGATGTAAACAGTTGTAAAACTCAGTATTAAATTCTGTGCTAGGGTTATAAAAAGAAGCGAACAGGAGGAGACCCAGTCAGGGATAGGGAGACTTCTGAGAAAGAAGGGAGGAGGAAGATTGTGAAGGGAGGTTTAGGCTGAAGAAGCAGAACAAAGCATAAAGTCCTTTAGTCTGATGCTTGGAGAGAAGCAAATGAAGTAAGATAGATAAGCTGAAAAAGGAATTAAAAAAAAAAAAGTGTGCCTACTTAAATGAATATGTGTTTGAAAGGGCACATGTATACTTTCAAAGGCAATTTATTACATGCCTTGGATAACATATAAAAGTGTCATTAGTATTCAGAAAAGCATTTTCATATTTCCTTCATTGGTCCAGACAGTAAGAGCACTGTCTACATATTAATAAAATCCCATTGTATTGGAAAGGCCGATATTCAGAAATTACTTCTTTTAAACAAGAGCCTTTCTGGAAAGAATTAAATGGATAGAAAGGCATTTTATTCAAGTCTATATATTACTCTTGGCAAAACATTTAACACGTTTGATCCTTTTAAAATAAGACACACTGTATATAGAGTGGCCAGCTACTTGATAAGTGATCAGCTTTTGTTTTCAGAATTGAGTATTCTATTATTTTGAAGTTTTGTCTTTCTTTTTTTTAATAATTAGTATTGTTGGCTTTATTAAAGTTAAAGCACAAAACTGAATTTAAATTTAATTAACATTTGCAAGGTACTCTGTTATTTTAATTTATCCTGCAAATATAAGTAGAGTGAATAGCACTATTGTAATACCCATTTTTTATATAAATTAATATCCTGAGAATGAAGGAAGTTAAGTTTTTTTGCTGTAGGTCATAATGGGAGTGAATGGTAAAACTTGGATTTGAAATAGGTTTCACTATAAGCCCCAGGGGCCCTGGTGGCATAGTGGTTAAGCCTTTGGCTGCTAACCAAAAGGTTGGCAGTTCAAATCCACCAGCCACTCCTTGGAAACCCTATGGGGCAGTTCTACTATGTTCTATAGGGTCACTATGAATCAGGATCAACTTAACGGCAGTGGGTTTGGTTTTTTAGTTTGGATAAGCCCCATGTCTTTTCACAAGTAATGTGATTATTCCATACGCAGTATATTAGCCAGTAAAGTTGGAACATGGCTGGGGCATGTTTAAGCTTAGGGCAATGTATTTGATGAAAGCGGATCTTATTTTTCAGTTTTATCTATATAGTTAATAATTTTTCTTCGCTAAGATATTCAGACTGTTAATGGTTTGCAGTGGTTAGTCAGTTACTTGACTAAAATACTGTCTTAGGCTGTGATCAACCAAGCCGAGGAAAGTTTTAGTTTGCTGTGTAGGATTTCCATGGGATTTTCTTTATTTAAAGTAAAATATTGACTCTTTTCCAATCCTTAATCTAGGATTCTTTTTCACATTTTATAACATAGCAGCGAGAATTTCCCTTTAATCCCTTAGTGTTATGAAAAGACTTCAATATGCAATTTCTGTTGTTTTTAAAAATCTTATACGGATTCTACCGATAAACTGTATTCCTTCATGTTCTTGCTATGATTTTGAATTTGCATTTGAGCCTTTGTTTATTTTATTTGGCGAAGCATCGTATGAGACTCATTGAAAGAAATGGGGACTGCCCCAGTGTTACGTGCTTATTTATGTCGTTCTGATTTCCTTCGCCTGGTGGATGATTTTGATCACAAAAACTGCTCAAAGAGCTTTGTGTGTGATAGATTTCTCTTTGGGGCTGTCAGACTGACGTCATTTAAATATCTGTTCTGTTTTCTGACATATAAAGTGGGAATAAAAAATCAGTTGCTGACTCAATTTCAACTCATGGAAACCCTGTGTGTGTCAGTTGAACCGTGCTCCATAGAGTTTTCAATGGCTGATTTTTCGGAGGTAGATCAGCACACCTGTCTTTCTAAGTGCCTCTGGGTGGACTCACACTTCCAGCCTTTCAGTTCACAGTTGAGCACTTAACCCTTTGCACCACTTGAGACTCCAAAGTGGGAACACACCATGCTTACTTCATATGGTTCTTGTGAGGTATTCAGTGAGGTGCTTGGTCCTATATAGTGTAGTAGTTGTCTAAGAAATTACTCATTCCTTGTCTGTCCTTTGCACCATTAGCAGTAAGGTAGTATCTGAACCAGTATGGAATACGCACATACACACACACAGAATCCATGTGATTTCTTAGGCATCAGAGAAGTGGAATTGTATAAACTGAGGAGACCTTCTGTGTACATATTTAAATTGCCTTGACCGTGATCTGTGGTGGTAGAATCAAGCTAAGTAAGAAGAACTAGATAATAGCAATTGGAACCTTGAATCTGGAACCTGGAATCAATTTTGTAAGTGTGCACAGGTTAAAAAAATACACATTTTACTTTTTGAGACATAAAATGAAAAGTTAATAATTAGAACTCTCATTTACAAATGAGTTTATATTAATTTATTTTTATATTTTATTGTTTTTTTCTTATTCCACAGTAATGCATGCTTACTATAAAAATCTAAATATTTCAGGAATGTGAAATGTAATTATAATAACAGCTAACACTTCCTGGGAGCTTACTGTATAGCAACACTTTACATGAATTAACTATTTGAATACATTAGAAAATGAAGGTCCATTGAAATACCACACCTGCCATATTCCCATATAACACATCAAATTAAACATCAAAAAGTTAATTTTATGATTGGAAGGGAATTAAAAAATTTCTCCAAGTTAACATCCTTCCTATAGACAGTGTTTGGTAGCCTTTTAAAAAGAGAAAAACAAGACTGTCTATCCATACTTATCAAACCCCCAAATCTTACTGTAATACATAAAATTTTCTATAATTAATAGTGTAATTAACTACTTCTGCTTTCCTGCTGGAGTTCCTGTGTGGTGCAAATGATTAACACACTCAAGTTAACCGAAACGTTGAAGATTCAAATCCACTCAGTGGCACCTTGGAAAAGAAGCCTGGTGATCTAATTCTGAAAAATTAGCTGTTGAAAACTCTTTGGCGTTCAGTTCTACTCTGACACTCATAGGGTCACCAAGAGTCAGAATTAACTTGATGGCAACTGGTGGCACTTTCTTACTACTTCCTGTCCTACTCTAAGATGCAGGGATTGAAGAATCTCATAGTGAAAGTGTATCATTGGAATTCAGGGGGGTCTTATGATTGTCTAGATCAGTGATTTGAAGTTGTGCCATTGGAGAATCCTAGTTTCTGTCAAATTGCCAATTTGCCAACTATTTTCTCTCTCTATGATATTTTTAAATACGAGGCTCTGATTTAAGCTTTCCTTTTGAGAACAGGATTTTGCTGCAGAAATAGTTGAAACCAGTGATCTAATTTAATCTTTCTCTGCAGAGTGATATCCTTGTAAGAGTATTCATATTAGGTGATTATCCAGACTTGAATCTTTTCAAGAAGAAAATCTCTTTCCCAAGACATTCTGTCTGTTTTTAAATAGCTCAGAAAGTTCTTCCTTTTAATCTAAAATATGCTTGCTTTTCCCTATAAGACTTAGTTTTACCTTCAAAAACAACCTCAAATAGTTTCATTTTCTAGACGACAACCATGAAATATATTAAAATAGCTACCCATATTTTGTTTATAGGCACCTATGTGTGGGACCTTCTTTAACATAACCCTCTCCAGAGACAAGATTTCTAGGTCCCGCTGAGGTCAGAACCCTCTCTTTTAAAGTCCTTTGGTTATTGCTATTTCTCATCCAGTGTATCTCTAAAACTTAATTCAAACCTGATCCAACCAGTGAAGAGCATTGGGACTTTTAGCCCATTTGATTTATGCTCTCTTCTAATATTAATTTGGCTGAAGAGTGTATTTGTTTCCTCTTCTTTTTTAACAGTTGAATCAAATGTGCGAATGTTAAACTTGTGTGGCTAATGGAAACTTGGTGATCTTTTTTTCTGTGTGAATTGTTGTCAAGGCACGTCTCGCCTATCCTGTACTGCTGCCACTGATTTTTGAACCTGAAATGTATTTGTTATGCTTCTCTTGATAAAATTGAATCTTGATCATGTAGCCCGCTGATGTTCAGCCCTAGAATTCCCAGGGGTGTTCTCTACAGAAAGGACTCCATGGCCTCATGTCATGCCTGTCTTAGAAATTCACAGTACATATTTGCATAAAAAAAACTCAGAAGAATTATTGTTGCAAAGAAACCTGTTTAACTTTAATGTAGCATTTATTTGGGCTTAGAATTTTTTTTCTTGTCCCCCCCCCCCCTTTTTTTTTAAGTGTAACATCTGTTTACATTGCTTGGAGTCGTATTCCAGCAATCACTACCCGGACCTATTGGGAGAATTTTGATTTTAGAAATTACCCCTTTAACCGCCCTGACAAGGAACACAACAGAGAGTCCCTGATGGGGCAGGAGAAAAGTGAGGTGCAGAACTCAAATTCTAGTAAAAAGACCAGGCCTAATGGTCTGACTGAGACTGGAGGAACCCCAGAAATCATGGCCCCCAGACTCTCTGTCAACCCAGAACTAAAACCATTCCTGAGGCCAACTCTTCAGACAAAGACTAGACTGGACT
>NW_004444045.1:3469244-3471680 GCF_000243295.1 Trichechus manatus latirostris
ATATTTTATTATTAAAATATAATATCTACTTGCTAAGATGCTTTTCATCAAAATGGCCTATTTTGGTTTACAGGGATAGGCTTCAGGGAGATGTTCTTAAGAGTAACTTCTGATTAATGCATGAATATCCCCACATAAATGGCCCTTGGTGAACCCCGTTACGTAGACAGAGTTGTTAGTAGTAGGTCTTCTTTTCATAAACATTGTTCTGTAGACTGTTATTTTTAGAAGGTATTAACAGCCATGCCATGTGAATGACAAAGATTCCATGTCAAATAAATTTGGGAGAAACCAAGTAGAAATAATATATCCCTTGTGGAGAGTCAGAGAGCATGTTAGCATATTAGAAGTTATGAAATATCCTATGAGATTAAAAAAAAAATTTTTTTTCCAGAGTTATTTGAGCCTGGGACAGTTTGTTTTGTTTTGTTTCGTGTTTATCTGTTTACATCATTTTTGGTCATGACTAACGAAGTTTATTTTTCAATCCACATGTTGATTTGACCTTTGCTGCCCTTGGTCTGGATCTCTTCAGACAATCTCAGCCCTCTTAATATTGTATCCTCCTTTCTGCAGCCAATGTTAGGGACATGAGGTCCTGCTGAGAGCTTAAATGGGAACATCCAAACGTTTCCTTCATTTATTCACACATTCATTTCAATAATGTTTGTGGACACACCAAGAACAAATCAGTGATGTTTGCTCTGTGAGGATACAAAGAAGTTTAAATTATGGGCTCCCCCTCCAAAGTATATGTCCTAGCTCAAGACATAAGACATACTGAAAGAAGTCTAATAAAAAGAGAATCATTGGAGAGGTACTCAGGGCTATCAGGATTTAGAAGGGAAGAGGAGTGTCAGCCGAAAGATCGTGAAAGACTTGATGAGGAATTGACACATGAGATAGTCCTTGAAGGTCCGCTAAGATTGTGGCAGATGGGAATGTGGGGAAGAAATTCTAGGTGCAAGAAATCACATGAGCAAAGGCACAGAAAACAGTAAGGCTTGCACGTGGAACTGGATGGGTGGTTCAGTTTGATAAGACTGGAGAGAATAGTAAGAATTTAATTTGGAAACAATCTGACTTCGTTAGTAATATCATATGACAAAATGAGCAGAAAATGCACAAAAAAGCTAGCAAGGCATAATTTATGGGAGATCTGCATATAATTCTGGATTGTATTCTTTCCTTCCTGCCGTTTCACCTCTTAGAAGTCTTCCTCTTAGAAATTCAGGCAGTGACAATTGCCAGGCGGTAGGGTAGTGTAGAAGGACACTTTCAAAAGGCTTCAAGAAACTCTGAATCAACTCCTGATAGTTCTGAGTTTTTAAATCTTGGAAACTGCTTAAATTATAGGCTCTGCGCAGCAGTGAAACATAGACACGGTGCTGGCCATGTTCAGAAACTGCTGACTGGAGATTTACTGTTCAGAGTTTTATTGAAGTCTGTGCCATTGTTGCATGAATATTTATTCCAGTATTAAGAACCATTCAGGTGTTACTGTGCTCCTGGCAATGAGAATCTTAAGGAAAGACATATTCCCTTTCTTCTGGAGATGATAAATCCTCTTCATTCAAAATGAACATTTTTTTCCTGATGTCGCTTTCCTGAGAGGAGACGTACGGAGCATTTTTATTTTTTTATACTCTTCATTAGTATCTGTCCTTACCAGATTTGTAGGAAAGGATTTTACCCTTTTTTCTCTTCCCAAGCCCCGGTGGCTGGTGACATTTAGATATAGAGAACAAAGAAAGTACACCAAGTGGGCTGAGAAGTCTAAGGCAGAGTGTGGTTAGTGGTGGTGGTAGAGGAAGAAAAAGAAACGTTAGAGAAGAACTGCTTTAAATTACTGACAGGCTGTTAAAATGAAGACTGTGTAACAGTATAACTTAACCGTGGTGTATCTTATTTTGACTCTAGGCAAAAGCATGTTGTCAAATCTGTGTGGTAGCAAGTTGGGTTTTTAACATGGTGTGTGTGGGGTGGGCATTGGTTCGAGAACCCTGAAACTACAAAATATATGTATGTTGATATTGATTGTATCTCTGTGAAATATGCTTACACCACTTTGGTCCTGATCTTATAGGAAGTCAGAACTTCGCATTAACAAGGCATCACTGGCTGATTCTGGAGAATATATGTGCAAAGTGATGAACAAATTAGGAAATGACAGTGCCTCTGCCAATATCACCATTGTGGATGCCAATGGTAAGAAATGCCGACTGCATTCTCTCTCTCAGTCTGTAAGAGGAGTAATCAAAATGTGGTAAGACTTGCCATAAATTTGTGTGTTACATCTCTTTATGAAGAAATAAAAAATATGGAGGGACAACATTACATTACAGGTATCTGTGTTTTCTCCATAAAGCTCTTCACCAGGTGAGATGATACAGATCTGAAGTCTACATAGATTGAAATAAGGATGTACATAAGATC
>NW_004444045.1:3472612-3474576 GCF_000243295.1 Trichechus manatus latirostris
GCCATTCTCACCCTCCTTTTCTGAGTTGTTCCACCCCCATTAACATAAACTCACAGCCCCCTATCTGTGTTTTTATGGGTAGTAGAAAGTTAGGCTTGTTTATTTGAAATTAAGAGAGTCTTAGGGCAAAGAATTTCCTACCGTGTATGGCCTCTGCTTTCCTGAGAACAGAGCCAGGGAGAATTTGTCAAACAAATGAATGACAAGGTGCCCTTACTCTCTGAAGACTTCTCTGAGTTATCAGCAGGAACAGAGAGAAGCACAGCAGGTGGCTCTCTGTTTGACATTTCCTAAAACATACCTAATATTTGATGGAGTCACCTGTAGGGGCCAATGATGACCTAGCCATGCTTGTCTACATCTCCTGAAATAATGTAATGCTATTTCAAAACCTTTGGTGCTTCTTTTCCTTTTTGAATTATGATATTTAATTGTTGCCTTCAGAAAATCTGTTATGTTTTAAAACCAAGCCTAATTGCATAGTGTCTTGTTAGGAGATGAGAAAGAAGTGTTCCCTGCAAGGAAATGTTCTCTTAAAGTGATAAAGTAAAAATTCTACGTCAGCAAGGGAGAAGTAAAAATAAATCTAAGGAGTACTTCCTTAGGAGACTGATGTAGTTTGTGTCCATTCATCCACATATGACTTAATAGGATATTAAGTCACTGGGAGAAGGGAATGAGATAAAAATAAGGAACAGGGTTGGGAAAATCAGGTTAATGTCTCATTCCTTCCGGACTGCCCGATGAACTGCTCTGTAGCAGTGTAATCAAGGTTTATTACTTTGATTTTAAATATCGCCATCCACAGAGGTTAAAACAGAACAGTAAAAAGAGTTCCCAGTACTGTTTTCAGGAGCTGTGCTTATAGTTTAAAACGTAAATACCATTTAAAATTTATGAGTAAATATTACATCACTTTCTTTTTTAGTCAGCACATGTTAAACAGTCGCATTTTCCTAGTGTTGTTTTATCCCACGTGAAATTTTATGGGATGCTACATGAAACACAAATTTAAACGTCAATTTCAGTGGCTTTTCTTTTCTTCTATACATGTTTTGAAACTGTTTCATTGGCTTGAGTCAATGTGTCTCCTTATGGTAAATGCTCTTGAATTATGATTTTGATACTTGAATTGGATTTGTGTAGCGATTCATACTATAACGTCCCAGGAGAATAAAATTACCGTCTGTGCCATGGTCTCCCAAATCCTACTTACAGTGATGCTATATTGATTATACCATGGTTTCTGAATTATTTACCACCAGTTGAGTTTTCGTGTAAAGAAGGTTCTCACGGCAGTTATCATTAGGTGCTGGATGACAGATGGATTCCTTTCACGAATTTGTATGTGGTGATTTGAAAGGCCAAGTGTAGTTATGCATTGCTTAACATCCACGATACTTTCTGTGAAATAGGACGTTATGTGATTTGGACATTGTGCGAATACTGTATTATGGATGGAGTTCCTTTCAGACATTTGCTTCCAGAATGTAGAGGTTTCGTCCAGATTAAAAATTTGTTAGGGCAAATAACCTCCGTCTATAATCAGTTTACCTAAGGTTTCAACAAGTTCTGCTGCTGCCTTCACATCAGCATTTGCAGACTCACTGCTCACTGTTGCATCATGCAGTCAAAAACGTCGTGTGAAGTGCTCGAACCCCCAGAGCGAGCACTAAGATAGACATCATAGTCTGGTCCTGCTTTTTCTTGAAGCATCTCAAACCAGCTTTGTGACCTAACAGTGATTGTCAACATGCTGAGAGGGATTTGCTTTTGTGTTTAGTCCTCAGTCCATGTCATTACCGATTTCTCCATATTTGATACAGGTCCCTCTCGCGTTTTCGTTAGCCATGTAGCTTTCAGCGGAGCCGATCCTTTAACAGCTTGGAGAATTTTTTCTTTGTCTTTGAGGATTGTGGTGGTTGTCTAGTGTGACATGCCTAAAATCAGCTACACTCCGTTCT
>NW_004444045.1:3475789-3480039 GCF_000243295.1 Trichechus manatus latirostris
TATTCTCTGCTTTCAGCTGAGATCCATCTGACATCAGCAGTGATATCCTTTGTTCTCTGTCCTCTTCTGAATCCAGCTTGAATTTCTGGCAGCTCATACCAAAAACCCAAACCAAACCCATTGCAGTCGAGTCGATGCCGACTCATTTAAATGTACATTTTTACTCATAGTTTATTTGGCTTGGTCTTTAAATAGGAAACTGTAATTTATCCATTAATTCTTAGCTGAGATGCTCTATGAAAACTCCTGAGCACTGGATGTGGGAAGACAATAATAGACTTAACTGGTTTTCAAATTAATGAAGTAATGCTGTCTTAAAAAAGATTAATACAATTAATCGCACCTTCTACTAAGTTTTCTCTTTTTAATCAGGAGAAAAAGTATTTGAGAGAGGTTTAAAATCCCACAGGAGCAATTGGACTCATAGAAATAAAGTAGCCATTTTACTTGAGATAAGCAGAATATAATTCCCATAAAATATGATCAATATATCAATTGGTGCTTTGAAAAATAGCTCATGTAAAAGGCTCAGCCTGACTCTGACTCTCAAATTGACAGCGTTGTTGGAAATGCCATCATATTGGTGAGCAAACTATGGTTATATTGTGAAGCGTGTAAAATTTCATTTTTTATCATTTGTATAGCAGTCTCTATGAATGCTGTACTGTATAGGATGCCCACAAGGGCTCATAAGGAAGATTACTATGGGTGGAACAGGATAAAGGAGGCTTTCAATGTATAGTATTCATCCTGTCTCTATACCATTTATTAATTTCAAAATTTCTCCGTTGCTTCTGAGTAAACACTCATTATATAAGCAAGAAGAATTCAAATACTCAAGAGTTATCCTGAGGGCAGCTTTATAAGTACTAGTAAATTAGTGTGCCCATTTCAATGACTTCCTGAAATTTGTGCATGCATGATAATGACTTATAACTTTAGGATAACAAAGCATCACATAATTGGATATTTAAATATACAGACACATCGTATTTGTGTATATGTATAGGTGTATTTTGCTGAATAGTTATATTTCATATAGCATGCTCATGGTGGAATCTCAAGTCATACATACATAATGCTTAGAAAATATTCTTCCAGAGGTGTTATTTTTTAGACAGTCTTTTCTTGAGACGAGATTTACAAAAGCTCTGAAATATTACAGATATACTAACGTTCATTATGTTTACTTGCCTACTTAGCATAAGTTCTTCAGCCGTGTTCGGTTCCTGATGTTCCTAAATCGTCATTAATTTGCACTAATGAAGGGGATACCCTTTATAAATTAACGTACTTAATGTACCAAATTACTGAGGGAATAAACAATGCTTAAATAAACATCAAGGAGATAGCAGGACTTAAATTTTTAAAGTCTGTAAGTGTAATATAAACTTATTTTCAATCACACTTATAGTGAAAGGTTTTTTTCCCCTGAAATCTGTAAATTATACCCATAACACACATAAAATGCTTGCAGAGTGGTTGTAATAGAAAAGATTCATTCTTCTGATTAATGAGATGCTTTGTAAAATGAGAACTTCTTTACAATCAGAGTGTCTGTTAACTTCTAAGTTTGTATTCTCCCCAAGATACCTTAGGAGGTTTTTTATTTGGAACCATAATCATTAGAGATATTTTTAAGATCTCCAGGATAAATACCTAATTTTAGAAAGTGAGCTTATTTTAAGTTGTCGCTTTGTTAGATACATCTGTGTAGTAACCTCCTGTCCGGGTAGTTTTATGCAGCATTCAGTTAGAAAAGGAAACTTTCTGGTTAACCTTTCCTCTAATCTGAGATCTTTTATGCCAGAGATAGATGAGCTCTGATTTTGTTTTCTTGGAAGGTCACAGTGGAAACGGCTTAGTTTGTAAAAATAAATTCGAAAGGAGTCTTGATATCCGCGTTGGGTTTGGGACTTTTGCCCAACCACTGCTGCACACCTTGAGTTTACTGTTTCAATCTGGCTGTAAAGTCATTGATGGGCCTGAAGGACAGATGAGGAAGCATCTCTTCTAATGTGGACACTTTCTTGGAAACATCGATCTTCTTCTAGGAACTCACAGAGAAGGAAAGACCCTCCGAACACTTGATAAAAAGTTGTTCTCAGATTAAATTTTCCCCAAAGAAGAGCAATTTCATTTCCTACAGCCCAAATCTAGAAATCTAGAGGTAGCTACTTCAGAAACAGATACCTCCATTTAACCAACTCAGAATATTCTCTTTAGTGTCTGCTGCTTGGGAAAGTCCCAAAGATACCATACACCCTCACATACTAAATTAGCTTCCTTTCCCTTTGTCCCATTTTTAGTGGGTATAAGAACTAAGGTAGGCAGCTTTGGTGGCTTCAGACCAGTGTCACTCCTTGAATAGTTTCTCCTCCTTACGCTTGATCAGGGAGGCCCATCCATGCTTAACTCGTACCAGAAAGACACGTTTGGTCTTACTAATAGTACATTTCTGGTCTCTAAAAAACAAACAAAACCCACTGCCATCAAGTCGATCCCGACTCATAGCGACCCTCTAGGACAGAGTAGAACTTCCCCATAGGGTTTCCAAGGCTGAAATCTTTATGGAAGTAGACTGCCATATCTTTCTTCCATGGACTGGCTAGTGGATTCGAACCACCGACCTTTTGGTTGGCTGCCAAGCACTTTAACAACTGCGCCACCAGGGCCCCTTTTTTGATCTCTGCATATCCATATTTAGCCCAATGTTTATTCTTAAACATTTTTGTTGAATCTCACATATTTTTCCTTCCAACTGCACAAAACTATTCATCCCTAGAGGAGCCTCAGAAGTTGAAGAAATACTGCCTCTTAAATTTACTTCTCTTATCTACTAGACTAGTCCTATAAAGCCTCAAACACAACTCGACAGTAATGGGTTATTTATATGTGTATATATACATATATGTATATATTCTCTATGTGTGTGTTATTCTGCTTTTTGTCCTGGTCACGGTTTGTAAACCACTATTGAGTCATTTGATAACTCTTATACACACAGTGAAGGTTGGATTACATATACTGCATCTCTGCATCTTGATATCCATTGCCATCCAGTCGACGCCGACTCATAGGGCAGAGTAGAACTTCCCCATAGGGTTTCCAAGGAGCGGCTGGTGGATTCGAACTGCTGACCTTTTGGTTAGAGCCAAATGCTTAACCACTGTGCCACCAGGGTCTTGCATTTTGATAGCCCTCATAAAACTGTGCGTTAGTGAAAATACTAAATTGTAACAGCTGGCTCCCTTGTCAGAAGAACCGACTGAAAAAGTCGTTAGACAATGTCATTGCCCTTTATCCCATCAAAAAAGCAGTAAGAAGTCAAGTTCAAAGTTTGAACACAACTGTCTCAATTCCCATGGTAAGAGTTTTTCCAGAAGTCTGAAGGCTCATTCTTCACTTCTTTGAGGTATGGGTTACCTCCGTACTGTATGCCATGCCCTGGGTAGCTGGAATGTATATCAGATGATATATCTTGATTACCCCTGGCAATTTTATGTAGAGTTCGATATCAGAACTTCGTGTTTTTCACCAGTGCTAACTAGAAACATTGTTTGCTTTTGTTTTTTGAACAAAAATGTAATTCTCCAATGACCTATTTTAATTTAAAATTTCCGACTACAGCTTTGATCGCAGACATCTTGACTTTTTTTAGTTCAGCTATTTCTGCCTTCCTTTCGGAGGATCCCACTGCCTGTTTGCCCCCTATTCTTCCCCACTGACCACAGTGGGGGTGATGAAGTCTTCCTAATTATTCTAGCTTAGCTCATCTGACACTCTTTGCCCAGAAAAGAACTATTTAGTTGGGCTGTCCTTTTTGTGTTTCTCTCTGTCTGTGTGGCTAAAGCCGGGGATTTCATCACTCCCTTGCAGTACTTCCTTCTTGGAACTCATTTTTAGTTTGAAGGCAGGCTGTGGTACCAGCTCCCAGCCTCCCGACCTACATCATAATATCCTATTACCTTTTCTTTTTTGCAGAGCTCATCACTGTCATGCCATCTTCGACTGAACGAGCATATGTGTCTTCAGGTAAGGAAAATAAGCTTGTGCAATTGGACTAACCAGACTGTCAGACATAACTGCTGGCTGCTCCTTCTACTAATCAGGACCCTTCTGCATCCACGTTTCAGCTGCTCTTGTTTTCTGCTTCCAATATTTTTCTCAACCTTGTTCTGCCTTTTAAAATTCTCCTTGAGGGAGGCCGGTTCTTGCTGTATGTCTGAACTTTGTCTGAGAAATGCAAA
>NW_004444045.1:3481866-3483728 GCF_000243295.1 Trichechus manatus latirostris
GAAGGGATTGTCTTTTTCACCTGTAGTGTGGATCTGCTCAGAGTAATATTTCTAGGAAGGTGATATAGCAGTTGGTATGTGGGATATGTTTGCAGATCGACTGACTCCATGTTCATCTCTCTCAAGAGTCTTTGCGTATAGATTACAGAAGTTTCCCTTAGTGGTCTTTGACCTTTGTGTATATCATCCTTTAACTTTGAGATGCTTTCGCTCTTCTGCTGCACCCTTTCCTAGTGCTGTTTCTCTGGGTGATATCCGTGGCTGGCAAATTTCTAATTTAAGAGTCCAAGCAGCATGACTCAATTAAGTCTCATTCCACTTTTATGTTTTATAGAGTCCCCCATTAGAATATCAGTATCAACAGAAGGAGCAAATACTTCTTCATGTAAGTACATTTAAATACTCTGTTCACTAGTTTTTAACTCAAGTCTGTATCTGCTTCCAATGGTCTTATCCACATTTATCCTCTGCTCCTATTGAGGGAGATTGTGTGGAGTTTGGGAGCAGGATGATATTTGCTGTTTGGAAGAGAAATGGCCTCCTGCTATGCTGGGCATCACCTTGATACCCACCCCCACAAACACACATATGAATATTAAAAGACACTGCTTATGTGTTAATTTTAGGATAATCTAGTGGTTTTGAATAACTGTTTGGTCTCAGGCCTAGTTCTGGATGAGCAGTAGAATACAGTGTGGATTTTTTAGCTTATCTTGATGCCTTTAGTAACTGCCTGAGGCACAATACCCAACTATTTGGGGCCTCTATTCCGAAGTTCTGAAGTTCTCGTTTAAAGTCTTCTCTGGTGGAGTAGGGAAACTATTTATAGATGCCCTTAATTCAAAGTTGATAGCAAGTGACTAATTATGAAAATGTTTGAAAGCAAGTCCCTAGGCAAGATCTCGGATTAGTTTTTATCAGTTTAATGTGAAATGTGCCTTGTGCTTATAGACTTCTACAACTATTAAGATTGGTTGGTGCTTTGTGCTACATCAGGGGATATTAGGAAATTAGTAAGGGCTAGAAATAATAGTTTTTGATACTTATAAATAGAGAATAACATGGTATTAAATTTTTATATTCAACAGGGGAGTTTATTCATACCTTGCGAATAAAACTTGTAACTCAGCCTTTCTCTTCATTATTTTAGCCCTTTATTTGAACCAGTTTCACAGTTTGATAAGTTCTTCCATGAATAGATGTTTCCAGTTATTCTGTTTCAACCTGGAGAGGGTGTTTAAGGACAATTTGCTTTTGCTGTCAGCGTGGTAGGAAACTCTTGAAAAGAAGGTCTGTACCTTTGGTAGCTGAAGTCATTTTGTCAGTCTGTTTAACCAGATCCAGTTGGATCCTAAAGCCTCTCCCTCCAGGTGGTGGTACCAGGACTGTAATTGTATGGTGTAAACATATCTTTTATTGCATGTAGTATTTGGCGTCATGGCTATATGTTAACTGGAGAGAGCATCAGTTAACCGGATTGATGGCAAAAATCTAGTGTAAGATCAAACGGGAAATGAAATGTTAAGAAAGAATAAATTGGCTCCTCTGTGTTCTTAGGGCCCTCATTTACAGACTCCAACATGATAATCCCTGCTGGGGAGTTTGGGATATTTGTTCTTTAATTCTACTTCTAAAAAGATTAGTATAATTTTATGGATTTTAGATAACTAGCATTAGGGAATCATGTCGAGCGTTGTTTTACTTTTGAAGTGTTTATTATACAACAGCAAATTGTAGGTTTTTCTTTTTGGCATTTTGAGAATAATTTTTCCCCTCCCTGATGAACTGAATGAAGATGTTGAAACCGTTGTAATTGGAACCCTTCATGCCATCATTAATGGGGCAATAGATGCTGTCCTTAC
>NW_004444045.1:3484701-3485790 GCF_000243295.1 Trichechus manatus latirostris
TAAATCTCTGTATTTGAAAAGTGAACTGTGCTGTTACAATGTAAACGTGTCTGTGTGGGCTACATTCTTTCAACTATTGACATTGATGTTTCCTAAAGTAAGTTTTGAAAAGCCTTTCTGAAGTAGTGTGGACTCAGCAGAACTTTTATATGTGGTAACAGTTTGGTGAGCTTTTTGGAGCAGTGTACAATGGGAGAGGCAGCCTGGTCACTTTTTAGTTCCCTAGGTACAAATTACAACTCTTAGATGGATGCGCTCTTCTATGGCCAGCCCTGTTTTGGGGGAAATTTCACAGCTGGGTAAATGTTAGGGGGTTCAGCTATTTTCATCTATGCTCTTGCTCCTGCTTGTACCCAGCCTGGGACGCTGAGTCTGTCTTCTCTTCCTACATCCTGTTTCCTCCACGAAGCCTTCCCTCTCCACTCTAACCCCTAAATGCTTCTCTTAGTCTCTGTATCTGATGCTGGGATAGAAAACTAAAAAGAAGAAAATGCAGTTTGCTCACCTGCCATTCAGAAATAATATTGCTAATATTTTAATATATTTTCTTCTAATTGGTGTTTTTCATTCTAGCTTTCTATTTGTTCATCATCCGACTATCAACTTAATGTATCATAAGCATTTTTCCCATGTTGTTAAATACTTACCAGAACTTTTTTTTAAATTGTTGTAATGGTAAAACAATTGTTCTTGACTGTTAAGTTTTAAGGGTTTTGTTTTTCATTTACAAACACTGTATCTGTTTTGTCCCTTTTCTATTTATCTTTTCTAGCATTTTTCTAAATATTGGTGAAATATCATAGTTACTAACCTTTGCCTTTGTAAGGCAATTTTTACTATTCCTTTTTTAAAATTGGGAACATGTATTAATACATTCACTGTTTTTAGCATTGTTGATTACATATTTTTTTAAATCTTGTAGTAATTCGATAAAGATCAGCATTATTTTATTTTATTTTTTGCAAGTGAGGCTTCCGAGACTCAAAAAGTGTTATTTGCTAAATGAGTGTCCTATTACACATAAGTGACGGGTTTTTGAAAGAGGACTTGAACCTTACAGAACAGTCAGTAGGACTGTTGTGTTCACCC